>NW_028317964.1:2005192-2309038 GCF_062004578.1 Staurois parvus | reverse complement strand
TAGACAAAGGAGAGAGGAGAGGCAGTGACATCATGATCTCCAACTCATCTTATCAGATAATTTCTTGTGTTCATTGGAAAAAAATACAAGGAGTTCTGTGAATGGCAGCAGTGACAAGTGGTCTGTGCATCATGGAGGCACAGGACCTGGAACGGATTGCTGTGATTACTGTAGTAGTGCAGACTACTACAGTGATTCTCAGCTTCTAAAGTGGTCTCTCAGGTATGAGATATGCATACTTACATTGTACTAAGCTGGACCAATGTAAATATGGACTACAGATCATTCCTGGAGTTCAGCTTTAGCTGTCTAAACATTTCAGCTTTAAGAGGTACATGCCAAAACTCAAGATAGAAATATGCAGCACACTTCACAAGAAATAAGTGCATGTCACTCTCTACAAAATTATATCAGTTTCCCTCTTCACACAAAATTAAATCTCATTTTCAGCAGCTTGTAAATGTAACTAAAGAGAAAAAGACAGCTGGCAACAGTCCCTAAACATTCACTGACAGATGCAGTTAGTAAGACCTTGATCAGAGGTTTGCTTGATAATCACGTGAGAAGCCAGATTTTTCCTAAACCGTTTTTTTGGTTGAAAGAATTTCAGTAATACAGACATCAGTGTCAAGGGTGTCCAAACTGTGTGCAAGCGGGGACTCTGATATAAAGGAGAAATTTGATGGGGATCGTGATGTAAGGTAGAATCTGAGGGCCTCAGGATTATTTGAAATTTCTATGGTTTGTTTTACTGAAGCTTTTTTCGATCATTCTAATGCCTCATTTACACAGGCAAACTTAAGTGTACACCCATGTGAGGGGTGTGTTTTGTCTGCCCAGCATGCACAGGTGTTCCATGCATCCATGTCCATGCAGTCCCATTCATGTCAGCTGGGATGCAGCAGCTGCTCACAATTTAACAGCCGTGTGGGTGTGTGTCCTCAAAACTCAGGGATTGAGGGTTCAGACACACCCACAAGAATGTTCACCCCCGGTTCATATATGTGGCCGTGCGGGCCACGTTTTGTACAGGCACAAGAGCCCATTCATTTGAATGGACGGCCGTGACCATGACACGCAGGGAAGAAGTCCCTGCACTTATTTTGAATACGCAGCCCGCAAGGGAACCTCTGTTCTCAGTACGGTTGTGTTTTCCAGTGCGGGCGGCGAGCCATTAGAACTAATGGCACCCGCCTGCGGGTATGCATGTCTCTGTGTGGGTGGTGCGGCTGTACGGATTTTTGTTTGGATCCGCAGTGGCACTACCCGCATAGGGTAAATTGGGAGCAGCGGCTGTGTCGTTGCTACATCTCAATGGACACCTGCGCAGGCTAAACACGGTCCTCACATGGGAGTAAGCTTAAAGAATAGGTTCACCTTTAGTAACAGGTTACATCCATATATTTAGGGTGTAACATGTTACCAAATGAGCAGCCCCCCTCCCCCCCCCTCCAAGTGAAAGTGGGCCGGGAATCTTCTCTCCGCACCTGCTGTCACAATTTTCTTAAAAAAGCGGCCGTGAGGGGCTCCATCCACCTCGCTGCGACATTACTCTAAAACATATTTAAACAATATTTTTCCTCTGTAGCAAACCAGAAGTATTTCAGATTGTTGCTAATCCATCTTTATCTGAATGCTAGCATCTTGGTTAATTATTAGCTATTCCTGAATACACAAATGCTAACAGATAAATCAGATTGATTTGTCAGTATGTAAGAGAAGAATTATAATTTTTTATTGTGTATAAGTCCTGTGATCATGCAAACCACTGAAACTCTAACAGTCATTAGATCTCCAGTGTTTTGGTGCAAGGTTTCTGCCAAACATATAGCCTCAATTTTAACAATATAGCAACGGTTAAGCTTTTCAAAATCCAGAAGATTTTAGCACACAAAAGTAGTCATTCTTTAGTGTGCGAGTGAAGGCATGTACAGGATTTGTCTTTGAATATAAGGAGGGTAAAGAGCATGTAAAATCACAACAAATATGTCATGACAGCGATTACAAACTGGAAAATAGGGCTCTGATACAGAAATCACATACCGTATTTTTCGCTCCATAAAGACGCACTTTCCCCCCCCCCCAAAAAAATGGGGGGAAATGTCTGTGCGTCTTCAACTCCGTGGAAGTGGGAGCCTGTTGAATTCGGGTACCCGCCCCCCCCCCCCCCAAAAGATCCGAAGTCTCTGGCCATCTCCTGTACCGTGTCCGCAGTCTCTGGCCATCCCCTGTACCGTGTCCGCAGTCTCTGGCCATCCCCTGTACCGTGTCCGCAGTCTCTGGCCATCCCCTGTACGGTGTCCGCAGTCTCTGGTCATCCCCTGTACGGTGTCCGCAGTCTCTGGTCATCCCCTGTACGGTGTCCGCAGTCTCTGGTCATCCCCTGTACGGTGTCCGCAGTCTCTGGTCATCCCCTGTACGGTGTCCGCAGTCTCTGGTCATCCCCTGTACGGTGTCCGCAGTCTCTGGTCATCCCCTGTACGGTGTCCGCAGTCTCTGGTCATCCCCTGTACGGTGTCCGCAGTCTCTGGTCATCCCCTGTACGGTGTCCGCAGTCTCTGGTCATCCCCTGTACGGTGTCCGCAGTCTCTGGTCATCCCCTGTACGGTGTCCGCAGTCTCTGGTCATCCCCTGTACGGTGTCAGCAGTCTCTGGTCATCCCCTGTACGGTGTCCGCAGTCTCTGGTCATCCCCTCTACTGTGTCCGCAGTCTCTGGTCATCCCCTGTACTGTGTCCGCAGTCTCTGGTCATCCCCTGTACGGTGTCCGCAGTCTCTGGTCATCCCCTGTACGGTGTCCGCAGTCTCTGGTCATCCCCTGTACGGTGTCCGCAGTCTCTGGTCATCCCCTGTACGGTGTCCGCAGTCTCTGGTCATCCCCTGTACGGTGTCCGCAGTCTCTGGTCATCCCCTGTACGGTGTCCGCAGTCTCTGGTCATCCCCTGTACGGTGTCCGCAGTCTCTGGTCATCCCCTGTACGGTGTCCGCAGTCTCTGGTCATCCCCTGTACGGTGTCCGCAGTCTCTGGTCATCCCCTGTACGGTGTCCGCAGTCTCTGGTCATCCCCTGTACGGTGTCCGCAGTCTCTGGTCATCCCCTGTACGGTGTCAGCAGTCTCTGGTCATCCCCTGTACGGTGTCCGCAGTCTCTGGTCATCCCCTCTACTGTGTCCGCAGTCTCTGGTCATCCCCTGTACTGTGTCCGCAGTCTCTGGTCATCCCCTGTACGGTGTCCGCAGTCTCTGGTCATCCCCTGTACGGTGTCCGCAGTCTCTGGTCATCCCCTGTACGGTGTCCGCAGTCTCTGGTCATCCCCTGTACGGTGTCCGCAGTCTCTGGTCATCCCCTGTACGGTGTCCGCAGTCTCTGGTCATCCCCTGTACGGTGTCCGCAGTCTCTGGTCATCCCCTGTACGGTGTCCGCAGTCTCTGGTCATGTCCTGTACGGTGTCCGCAGTCTCTGGTCATGTCCTGTACGGTGTCCGCAGTCTCTGGTCATGTCCTGTACGGTGTCCGCAGTCTCTGGTCATGTCCTGTACGGTGTCCGCAGTCTCTGGTCATCCCCTGTACGGTGTCCGCAGTCTCTGGTCATCCCCTGTACGGTGTCCGCAGTCTCTGGTCATCCCCTGTACGGTGTCCGCAGTCTCTGGTCATCCCCTGTACGGTGTCCGCAGTCTCTGGTCATCCCCTGTACGGTGTCCGCAGTCTCTGGTCATCCCCTGTACGGTGTCCGCAGTCTCTGGTCATCCCCTGTACGGTGTCCGCAGTCTCTGGTCATCCCCTGTACGGTGTCCGCAGTCTCTGGTCATCCCCTGTACGGTGTCCGCAGTCTCTGGTCATCCCCTGTACGGTGTCCGCAGTCTCTGGTCATCCCCTGTACGGTGTCCGCAGTCTCTGGTCATCCCCTGTACGGTGTCCGCAGTCTCTGGTCATCCCCTGTACGGTGTCCGCAGTCTCTGGTCATCTCCTGTACTGTGTCCGCAGTCTCTGGTCATCTCCTGTACTGTGTCCGAAGTCTCTGGTCATCTCCTGTTCTATGTCTGCAGTCCATTGGTTCAGAATTTTTCTTCCCTTGTTTTCCTCCTCTAAAATCTAGGTGAGTCTTATGGAACAAAAAATACGGTAATATGATTTTACCAATAAAGAGACAAATGCCTAAAGATGATCATACTCCAGTAGAATTATGTGTGAAAATACTCATTTTAGGAATGTGTGTTCTATTTTCTAATAGTAATGGGATGAATCGGAAGATAATTTTAACAATGACAAGAAAAATGGGAGGATGAAAAAATGTTTTTGGTTTGTGGTTTTAGTGTGGGGGAAAAAAATTGCACTTATAGTAACTTGCATGTTCATCTTAAAAACAGAATTTGAACCACTGGCATAGAAAATTAATTAAATCTGCAATATATTGCATGGTAAAGTCACAACTCTCTAAATAACAATTTATGTTAAAATGGGAACACGGTCTGAATGTAGAATTAGATCTCAAGGATTGACACAATCTAGCGGGATATTCTTCTAGATCATATAGTAACACTCCTCTAATAGAAGCAAATTATAATGTTTTACTTGGATAGTACATGGTCCTGACAAGGTTGGCCTCTTACACCATGGGAGCCCCCCCATGTTTCAGGGGTTGCGGCCAAGAAGGCTTGTTCTTCTGTATTTGGTGGGAATGTCTAGAACCTGGAAGATGCTGGATCAGTGTCTATAGTTTCCTGTATTCCTTAACAGACACAAATCTTAAAAAAAAAAAACCCACAACAGACTCTACCTAGCCCACCCATTTTAAAGTATCCATGGCCTGTGAGCAGGCAGATTTGTTTTTCTTTTAGCAGCCCGTATTATGATAGCTAAGTTCTGGAAATCTCCCATTATACCATTTGATATGATTAAGACAAAACTCTCCTGGATAATGGTTAATGAGAAACTCTCGGCCATCCTCAATGATAAATTACCTTAGTTTGAAAAGATCTGGGAGCCCTGGGTCACCTATCTTTCCAGGAATACCTGTAAGCGTTCCTAGAACTTTGGTATTGAGCTCTTTAATCGCACAGAATACTCTTTACATTTTTTTCCCTCTTTTCTTTCACTTCTTATTTCTCTCGAATGTTCCATTTTGTAACCTGCTGTTATGCCATTGTGGAAATGGCCTGATAAGTTGGGGAAATGTAACTATCAAGGGCGTGTGGAGGCAACGCCTCTTTATATACCTTTTACTATTGAATATTACCGATGGATGACTATGTTTAACTCCAACTGTTTGGAATTGTTTTGTATGTATCCTTCAAATTCTGCCAATAAAAAGAAAAAAAAAAATCAATGGAAAGAAATTACATTTCTTTGGATTTCAAATAAAATTTGTTGAGTTTTAAATGCTCTGAGGAATTATTTTTCTTCTGAATATTTAAAATAAATTCTGCTGGAGAATGGCCGGCTTTTGGATTGTCAAATACAATGACGTAAGCAATTAGTTGGTAGGTATCCAAAGAATTTTAACAACACCACTTGTGGACTGATCTATCCAGTGCGATAACGTGGTCCCCTAAATTTCCAGGGTCCCCTGCTTTACTTACTAATCTTTCTGCTAGCCATGAGAAAGGATTAGATCTGTATGAAGGAAAAATCTTCAAATGGCTCTTAAGGCAAAGGCAGCCAATCAGAACCATCTCTGCAAACACTTCCAGTACTTAATGGCAACTAATAGTGAGGCAGCACTCTGACCAAAAATAGAGGTAAGTATATGGCAGCGGGTTTGGAAGGACATTTCTGTAATCATAAACTTGAGAGGAACAGCCATACCTGGATGGAACAGTGGACTTAAGCTGGCCATACATGGATTGAATTTTGGCCAATTCCAGCTGATCCGGCTGAATTTCAATCCAGGTATGGCTGTTCCTGTTCATGAGAAGTCAATCTATTAAATGACTGCTCATGAATTGGCTGGTTATGAAACTTTGCTTCAATCAGCGCATGCAGCAAATCAGCTGCAGCGCTTACCAGTGTATTTTGATGGCATATCAGATACAATGACAGCAGGGAGGATTCCCCCATCCAGCTCGACAAAATTAATTTGCAAAGTAATAGTGTTGTATCACAGTATATACAAACAGCTCTTCCCTAAAGAGATTTAACAGATACAAGTGTATAAAAGTCACCAACAGTGCAATGAGCAGTTTGGGACTACATGGGGCTCCTTCATCAAGGCATCTGTAACAAACAGTAGGGAAGAACCATCACTATTTAATAAAAACTAATCAATAAGACCTCATTGCACACTGGGTTTTTGCCCAGCTCCTTTGAACACCTTTTCCCCTGCCAGGAGAAAAGCAGTGTTAACGCCTAAATCTGTGGTTTGTAAACACATTTAGGCGCCTCAGATGTTTTGGCCTTCATTTATTTAGCTAGCCACAATATGAAATTTATTCTGGTCTCTGAAATAAATGAACACTCAAGCGCTAAAGGCACCTAGCAGTCAGGCACGTTTGGCATTTTTTAAGCCGAAACCCTCCTATCCTGAATGTGCAAGTGATTTTTTTTTTCCTGCCTCTAAACGCCTGTGTGTCTAAGGGAACACATAGGCTAATATGAAGCGGTGTTTAGAGGCAGGAGAAAAATGAAAAAAGTCCCTTAAAAGTGTCTGACACCCAGTGTGCATGAGACCTAAAGATAAGGTCTCACAAATTAGTTTCTCAGTTCTTGCCTAAAAAAGGTAAAAAATGTGTGAGAATGTAATGGGGTTATATAAAAACAGTCAGAATCCATCATCTTGTTTCTGAAAGCATGCCAAATAAATAATAGCATTTGGAGACCCTGGGATGTACCCTGCATTTAGCGTGTATGCAGGCTTCCCTAAAACATGTCGACCAAGTTGCTTCCCCACTAGTGACGCCTTAACATTGTGCCATCCTTGTATCGTTGGGGGGTCTGCATCTTGAGCTTTAGTCTTTCAAAGTAAACAATGCATTGTTGGTTTTGCCAGTACACCTTTCTGAACTTGCCTCTCTTGGGACTCTTTCTGTCTTTACATAAAATGAGTGTCCTCGATTTATTTTTTCAATATAGCATTGATCTTATTATACTGTATGATATGTTTTCTTGTAAAGATAACTTATGTGTTGTGAACACAAATCTTGTGTTTATGCTGACAAGTCATCACTTCATTGCTACTCCTGAATCCTCAGAGAACCTTATTGGCCTGTAATAGTTAGTGAAACTCTGCCCAAAAAATTTTAGGTTCCCTTACTCAATAGAAGCTCTAGTTCTCTCAAGCGGTCAGTAGAGAGGTACACAGTAAAAACACATCGAAATTCGCGGTTATGCTTCATGTTCCAATCTTACAAACACCACGAAGGTTAGGGGGTCTCTACCAGATTAAGACTAGTAATGCAAGATACTACCGTAATTGGAAAAACAATTCAGGAGCAGCACATTTTGCAATTAATCATGTTCATACTGAGAAGCACAATGGGATGATGGATTTTAGCATACATACAGGGGTGGTAAATGGGAACAATGGCTCTTATAGGAGAAAGGATGTATATTGCTGTTACATACTTCATATGGTTGTACATCGAGGAGCCTTGAATACTATCTTCTCACTGACATTTCCCATAAATGAGATGATCACTTGTGATGATAGCTACTATTTTCTATTTGGATATTATCCTTGGGTACACTCCTGTTACCTCCCTTACTCAAAACACATGCTGGTAGGTTAACTAGCTCCTGTCTAAATTGGCCCTAGTATACATATGTATGAATGTGAGCTAGGGACCTTAGATTGTAAGCCCCTGGAGGGTAGGGACTGATGTGAATGTAAAATATATTTAAAGTGCTGCATAAAAAGATGGCGCTATATAAGTACCTGTAACAAATAAATAATACACTAACATGTAATTGGCGTCAATGGATTGCATACAACTTCTTTAGGTTTCCTTTTTTTGTTCTGTATCGATTATATTTAGTTCTGACTCATAAGCACGACTCGTATTTAATAATCTTATGCAAGATTATTCTAGTGGACAGAACATGAGCAACATGTTATGACCCTTTCCATTTTCCCCTTTAGGTTCTGTCTCCACCAAACAATCTTTTTCAGTGAAATGGCTCTCCAATGTCTAGACTCAGGCAAATTAAACCTCACCATTTGAGGATTACACCTTCACACTGTACTGTGCTCATGTGCTTTTTGATATTGGATTGCATTAGCAGGGTCCTTGCCCTCAGCAGCCACCTGCAAACCTTGTGAATAAAACCTCCTGAGGTTAATACCCTTGCTCTGTAGTATGGTCATGTGCTTTTTTGACACTGGATTACATTAATAGGGTCCTTGCCCCCAGCAGCCACCTGTACACCTTGTGAGTCTACATTGTTCTTGTGTGCATGAAACCATCAGCCCTAAAAGATGCTGGCACCAAATGAAAAAGTAAGCTCAAATCCACATTTTACATAGACCCTGCAATGATGACCATTTTTTTCACAGATCTTACAGTGATGACAAACTGGACATGAAATATGGCATGTCACTAATTCTGTCACTGGAAGTGGAAAATAATCGTTTTGTGAATACTTGGAGACATGCGGTGATACAATATACAACACTGTAATCATTTTAGAGCAGCTGCTTCAATATCACTGGCTGTATCCCCATGCAATGTTTACATTTGTTTGGGTGGGAATTTGAGATCCATATGAGGTCATGGGCATTGGGAGGATTGATTTCTCTTGGTTAATTTGAAGTTTATGTGTACTGCTGAGAGGTGCTGAAATAAAAACCAAACCTTAATTCAGCATTTCCCACAAAATATTCAACCTCCCATTGTATACAGCCTATGACAATGTTTACAAAATCTTTGAAGACCCTTGCTGCAAGCAATTTCACAATTTGTAAATGATGTTCAAAATGCCACAACACTACTGGATGATACATCTCTATGTAAGTGATGACAGTGATTGGTGACATCACTCCAACCATGTAATCAGAATAGCAGGTGTCACATGTACCAGCTGGGATCTCAGTTACGCTGGATGTTTGCAAACCTACATGGATATTCAGCAGCAGCATTGACTGAAGAGAGCATTTCTTAAAAATGGAACTCCAGCAGATTAAAAAAATAAAACAAAAGTATACCTGAACTCAAAAAGTGAAAAAGGTACAAAAATATTTGTGAACATCTAAATATGGTAATTGTCCCTAAGCAGTAATGCAGAGCAGAGCCTAAAGCTGGCCATACTGTAGGTGGTTGGAATCTCGGCCAGTTGAGCAGAGACCACGCAATATTCAAACAATCTATGGGCAGGCTGATTGTACCAAAGTCGATCCATCTATAAACTTGGGTACAACCAGCCTGCCAGATTTATAGAATGCCATTATTGCCTGTGGCTATAGCCACTAGCAGTAATCATTGTGTTCTGCTGGCCAGGAAGGCTCCCTGTGCCCCGTCCTCTGACTGTGTTGATAGGGAAATTGAGAGTGAAAATCAATTCATCTATGGCAGTGGTTCTCAACCTTCCTAATGCCGTGACCCTTTAATACAGTTCCTCATGTTGTGGTGACCCCCAACCATAAAATTATTTACCCAGTAATTATAATTCATGAGTGTCGTTTTACCTGCAGTACTGCTGCTTTCAACACAGTAGCTGCTTTTAACAGAGTAGCTGCTTTCAAAACAGCAGCTGCTTTCTACACAGTAGCTGCTCTTTACACATCGGAAATATGTGTTTTCTGATGGTTTTAGGGGACCCCCTGTGAAAGGGTCGTTTGACCCCCAAAGGGGTCACAACCCACAGGTTGAGAACCACTGATCTATGGCTTATCGAACAGATCTATAGATAAAGTTTGAAATCCAAGGCCTCTGGTACAGGAGATTTAGAGTGAGATTTGATGTCACTACTGTGCTGCTCATTGTTCTCTTTGCTGGAGGCTCTGACATGTGGAAGCAAAACCATGCCTCTACCAAGATGGCCAACTACACAGAGGTAGCCCAAAGCAAAGCATGGTAAGTCAGTAATGGGGAAACGATTTGATGCAGTGAAACCACAGGCAACACTGGTCCTTCCAGAGTTCAGTATCTATTTAAGAACAGAATACCTATTTCTAAGGGCAAGAAGCATGGATTTATAGTTGCAACAAGTACTTGCTCCAGCATTAACACAAATAGTATGATGCAGACCTGGGACACAAATCCACTATGGCTAGGGGAACTTTCAATTCCCCCCCCCCCCATGTTCTCAAACTTTCTTGGCATCAATAAGAACTGGCGGTTTTAAACATGGTTATTCACCCATTACACTGCTGAAAAACTATCACTGGATTATGTTTGCAGCACATTTTCTATTTATGTTGTATATAAAACACTTCAAGAATATATATGTTTGGTTTGTGTGGATATTATTGGGATGAGAATGTATAACCCTTTTAGTATCGATCAGGTCTCTGAATGGTGGAGTGATTAAGCTGGTAGACCGTTTAATCCAATTGTACCATATTCCTTTGTGCCTTGTTAATACATAAAAAAAAGTGAAAAAATACAAAACAATGTCTATACACAACACTCTGAAATGCCTATACTAGTGTGCAATCTTTGAAGGCATTTTTAAGTGTTGATGGTGTAAATAAGCCCACAATGTCAGAAAACAATACACTGGAAATTGAAAAGGACAGCTAAATGTTTTATAATTCCAATGTGCTAATGAGCTTTTAAATTCTTACGCAATGCATCCACAAAGAAAAAGACAAAAAAGACAAAAAAAGTAAAAAAATAACTAAATGGAAAAAAATATGACTGAAAAGAAAAAGTTCACCTGTTCAGAGCAGACAATAGTCTAAATCCTGGCCGTTTCTCTTCACTCCAGGGAGCCTGCTGCCTTCAGAGACCAAAGTCAAGAAGGGGAAGAAGAAAGAATGTTTGATATCAGTTAAAATCCCAATAGAAAATACTGAACATTACGGTCGTATGTAGTTAGTGCTTTGCCAAAAGAAACAGCACTGTATAAGAGTTAATGAGCAGAGGATGGAAAATAAGATTTGAAAGAACAGAATGGAACCATAGTAAGTGGTGAAATTCTGCTCGTCAGAGAGGATTCTGGATAAGAGCAGCTGTCAGAATGCAAGACACTGCATATCTAACGCTGAGAGCCAGAAGAAAGGTAAGCAAAGTTTTACATTCAAATTAGTGTCAGCGAAGAAACTGAAGCCTATAATTAAAGATAGAAATTGTAGGCAAAATAGTCATTAAAGTTTCTTTTAAGTGATCATTAGCTTAAGAAAGCATTGTACGATTATTAACAAGAAGAGGCAGAATTACTAAAGAGTCTACGAAATCTGAGCCAACCACTAACACTTTATTTATTGGTGCAATGCGTTCTATCACAGGCAAGGAGATCAGCACTTGAATGGCATTGTAGGGTTTACCATTTAAGAAAGACAAAGCCAAGCAGTTTTTGTTGCACTGCCCAATCACTTCATTTTTTTTAATACTGTAATTAAAAAAAAGAAAGAAAAAAAAAAAAAAAGTTCATGGCATTCTGTTACAGGTCCATGAAGGCGTTATCAAACACAGCTGGTGGTCATTGTCATCTGTGCAATGTGGAGGGTAGAAAAAAAAAAAAAAGTCATCAGCAATTGCACAAGAATATTGGCAGTAAGTTGAAAATCCGAGCATTACTGCTTTTGGCTTCACACAGAAATTTTTTTTCTGGTTTTGGGAGTTTTTTTTTTTTTTGTTTGTTTCTGAAAGTTCTTTGGCAGGGACGCAGTTGCCAGTGGGAACAAATGACACCAGGGATCCAGAGCGTGGGACACAGAGCCCAGCTGCACTTTTAACCTCTCTCACTGGAAATTATTTTATTGAGCTCATTTACTTGCCAGGGACGCTGCTTTTTACCATGCCAAGTCAGGTCAGACTATAGATCACTTCTGCTACAGTGCAATCTCTAGATTCACATATGAATGATAATGCCCTTTGGTACACAGGAGGATGAACATTATGTAAATAAACTATATCAATGTCTCTGGTCTGTAGATCAGAGATTGAAAACAGAAAATATATATATTTTTTTTTTACAAAAGATGTCTGAAAAACTGTTCATAAACTAGACACCCCAGCATATTTGGTTAACTGTTAAAGAACTACGTATGGTCTCTCTGTATTTGGATGCCTAAATTACTAAAAAAAAAAAGGTTAAGGTCCAAGAAATGCTAATAAGGTAGGACATATATTGGTTACTTTTATCAATGCAGAGGGCCAATAGCTAAAAGCAAAAACATACTGCAAAACAGCCCTTTTTAACGTACCTTTCTGAAATATATTGACTTTCCACAGGCCAGACTATGTCCTTCTCAGTTCCCTGCAATCAGCTGGGTGCCAAGGCCTTGACATATGCTCTTGTTCCACTATAGTCCCCCATTCAAACAATGGGCCACACATTTGAGATGTTCACACATTTGAGACGTTCACCTCCAGCCAAGGTCTATTGCCATGACCGCACACTACTCGCTCACAACCAAAACCATGGCACACATGCAATCACTGCAGTCAACCTTGGCTGGAGTTGCACGTCTTCAGTGTGTGGCCTGTTATGTGAATGGTATGCTATGGTGCTGCTCAATAAAATGTAAAATTTCATTTTGAAAGCTGTGTATTTAAAAAATTGCCAACCACTTCAATATTGAATCCCACATTTACTTTCTACATTACATTAACAAATCATTTGTCATCTGTGCCTATGATGGTGCCTACAAGCCTGACAACAAAATGTTAGCACATGGCCTGTTGTCCAAGTATGCCTAAAAGATCTTTCTAATTACATCCATGCCATAGAAATACTTCCACAGCCAAGAAAAGTGAAAAACAGCCTGCAGAGTACAGGCAAATGGCTGAGAACACTGAAAACCAGACAAAAAACAGTGATGAATAAAGCACTTTATGTCATCACTGTGGATAAGAGAAAGACATGGGGATGCAGACCAGCTCCAGATTTTTTTTCCCCCTCTCAGACAAGGCATAACTTTCAGGAACTGTACCCAGTGACCCCATTTTGTTTGTCTGTTACTAAAAGTCAACTGTAAGCTGCCAAAACCAAACCACAATCACCTCTCTGGTATACATCAGCACATACAGTGTCCTTTTCCAAGTGTACAGAACAGTTTTGATTTACTATGAATAAAACCAGAACCTCAGCCAAAGTCAATGCATTTTTCACCTAAGTCTACACAGACTAGAACTACACTTCAATAAAACACACTCAACATCTGGATACAAAGGACAACACAATCTTCGAACACAAGTCTAGCCACAGAGTATGTATGTAAGAAGCTTCAGCTATAGCCATTTAACACCGTCAGGACGACGGAATGCAAGCTTTAATGCTGAGCCAAGAATAGAAATGGAGAGGAAAATGGTTAGTGCTGAAGATGTGAACATAGAAATGGGTGTACAGAAACAAATTACAATAGTTACAATTCTGCATATTCATAATTACAACCATGTTAAGAACAAAAATGATATGTCAAATATCCCCAACAGATAGAAATGCTAAGAAGAACTGTGGAATTCATGCACACTTCAATGTGCAGATCCCTATAAACCAGTGTTTCTCAACTCCAGTCCTCATGGACCCCCAACAGGTCATGTTTTCAGGATTTCCATTATTTTGCACAGGTGATTTGATCAGTTTCACTGCCTTAGTAATTACCACAGCTGTTTCATCTGAGGGAAATCCTGAAAACATGACCTGTTGGGGGTCCATGAGGACTGGAGTTGAGAAACACTGCTATAAACCAATGTTGTAAGTAAAGTTGTAGAAATGTTTTAATAAGTTGCACAAAATGTGGTGGAGATAAAGTAAGCTCTCACATAGCGGCACACACTAGCTCCATGTAAGCTGTCAAAAATTTCCTTATAGTCAACAAATATAAATTTGCCCTAGCAAGTCCATACATTTTTGTAAGATATTTAAAACGAAGCTCTAACATGAATAATGGTAATGTCATCTAATATTGAAGGAATGTGAAAGGAGTTGAGGAACTGTGAAAGCAAGCGCATGTATTAATACTGTCAAAGCCAGGCGCCAATCCTTTTCTTCACAAGAGTTCAAAACAGCTATAATTTCATTTTATTCTGACGGTGCTCTGTAATAATCAAGGTCTGGTTTAGCTTCCTGGATTTTGTCTTCTTCTTTAGATGAAGGACTGCTTAAGATTTACTTTAACTGTTCCATCCAGCCAATTTCTTTGTCCATCGCAACTAAAAAACATATCTGATTAAGTAGGTTTGCGCTTTTTGAAAACAAGCGGTTTTATTTTGTGAACAATACTGTACATAGGGCCTGGAATCCTGTCCAAGTTAGCAGAAAGCCCTGCCCATTCCTGGCATTAAAGAGGAACTAAACTCTCCTGTGTGCTACAACCATAGAAGCTGCCATCTTAGTCTGTTTGAACTGCAGCTGCCATGGTGCTGCACGCTGATCAGTTATGACACCAGCCATTTGATGGTTTGACAGTTTAGTTAAGAGCACAAGGACCGGTGACCTTTACCATTCACGGCATGCCTTAAATGTAACTATTTTGGGCACTGTTAAATTGAAGGATTAGTTGAAGGACAGTGGTTGGGCCTACAAAGGAACTATCAAATGCATACGCTCCTACTTAAGGTTTAGAATCTGATATAAAATAAGAAGCAGGGTTGTGTACAGCTTTGTGTACAGCGTGGACTTCTACAGACTCTACAAGACAAAAGAAAGGTTATAAACTACGACAATTACTTTTGGGCACCATAGAAGTTTGTAGGCTATACAATTTTTAGACCACAAATGATTTAAACTAAAGTAAATCTGCCAGTATTTTCTTTTTTAAGGCTGTGTTTAGGTGGACAATGCTTGAAGAACATCCAGGGCTCATGTTTCAGGGTGGCAATGGGGTGGTTTGACTTTGTTACTTAGGGTTCAACTTTCCTGAAGAAAGTCCACCAACAAAGTTGCTCTCATTAGATAGGGTACAGGACAAATCTGCTACAAGGTGGTAAGAGAGGCACACATCCAGATCAAAGAACTCAGTCACAATAATGGACATTCAGTTACGCCTGATTGACTTTATCCTGAAAGTGATCTGCAGTCCTGTACAGAAAACATGAGATTTTAATCAACTCCCTTGGACCCCCATGATGCTACAGTAATTAAAAATTAAAAGCGGAGAAGAACCTAAAGCCCAGCAGAAACTATATGACTTCGTTAACATATTATCACAAATTATCTATGGTGCATTCTACAAGCTTTTGTTGACACCAAAGGGGCAAATAATGACTTATCTGGCAGCACGAAATGTACTCAAGCAGTAATAGGATTCTGCAGCTGGTGAAGTTAAATTGGACAACTGAACCAATGCCAGTCTATGACAAGCTGTTTCTTAAACTGATGTCCTGAAATCTAAGCTTTGGCAAATTTCACACAGCATGCAAGAAGGACAGGTTTCCTATTTCAGGTGCTGACGTAATATCAGACTGGATGTCTGCCTTTCAGTTAATCACTAGTTTTTATACTGTGAACACAATAAAGGGGATATAAGATAGGAGAATACACCAGCCACTAATCCGTTATTTACCTATAAAACAACTAGCTACAACTCTCCAGAGCTTTTGAAATATGCGTTTTAGAAGTACCAGCCAATTGTATAAAGACATCCATTTCCTAAACAGGACAAGAGCAATGCGTATCTGTCTGATCTGACTATTGCAAATTGGATAGGACATTTTGTTCACATTATGAAATTAATTTAATGGAGCAAACAGCACTGATATATAGAAACAGGTAGTATGTAGATATCAGATTATACTTGTGTGAGTAAAGAAAACTGCACACAGCATTCGAGATAATTGGTTTCAATAAGAGTGCATAATGCAGGCCATAGACAATGTGATTTTATTTCCTGCAACCAAAGATAACTGTTCTATATCCCCCATCAACAAAGTCAGTGGTGATGGGGAATTCCTCCCGCAGGATTAGTACTTGCTTCCAGAGGGTCGCAGGGATCCGTCCCTGCCGGGAGAACACAGTGATTATTGATAGCGGCTATAGCCACTGGCAGTAATCACACGGAAAAATCAGACGTGCAGGTTGTACCCAAGTTGTACAATAAATTGGGTACAATCAGCCTGCCCATAGATGGTTCAAATTGCGGCTGAGATTCGAACCATCTATGGCAAGCTTAACCACGTGCCCTCCAGAGGGTTTACCCCCCCAGACCAGGCCATTTTGTGCGATATGGCACTGTGTTACTTTAACTGACAATTGCGCAGTCATGCAATGCTGTACATATATGAAATTTATGTCCTTTTTTTCCCACAAAGCTTTCTTTTGGTGGTATTTGATCACATCTGCGGTTTTTATTTTTTGCACTATAAACAAAGACTGATAATTTTGAAAAATAACAAACAATGCTTGTTTACTTATTGCTATAAAACATATCCAGCAAAGAAATGTAAAAAAATCTAATATCTTCATAAATTTAGGCCAAAATGTATTCTGCTACATGTCTTTGCTAAAAATATCCCAATACAAGGACATTAATTGGTTTACGTGAAAGCTATAGAGTCTACAAATGGTGGTATATATACTGGAATTTTTATTTTTAATATACTAGTAATGGTGGTGATCAGCGACTTATAGCGGGACTATGGCGGGCATTTTGACACTAGGTGGGAACTGACTGCCACGGATATCCCAATGACACTAATACAGTGATCTGTGCTAATAAAATGCACCGACACTGTACTAATGACACTGGGCTGGAAGGGGTTAACATCTGGGGTGATCAAAAGGTTAAAAGTATGCTGTGTGCTGTTTTACATAAAGCGCTGTGTGTGTTTTACTAGGGAAACACGCTGCTGTGTATTTCTCTGCTGTGCAGAGAAATACACAGCAGCATGTTATTGCTGGCACGAGAGAGACCCGAGTTGTTTACACACAGGTCTCTCCTGTCAATGTTACTCAGTGATCACCAGGTGCCAGCGGGGAATCTTCAACCGGGACCCGGTGATTGACATCTGTAGCCGCCAATGGTGGGGCAGGTAGGCGCTGCGCGCGCCCATAACCAAGAAATGCAAATCACGGATTTACACACGCGTGCCCTGTACCAGTTCTTCTGCTATAGGGTGGAGGGGAAGCAGTTTACATGATACTAAAGACACACATTGTTTAATTTACTTTGTCCCTTCTATTTCTGTACATGTATATTTGTAATAAAAAAAACACCCATCTAAGCACCTTTTTCCTAATTGACATACAGGTGTCACATGACCCAGCTCTTTCCAAACCTGTCTGTAGTGAAACACTAGCAGGAGGAGCTTCATGTCCTCTGCTGCTGGTCACATGTTCAAAAAAAAATAAATAAAAAGCAGCCTTTAGAATACAGAGTAAAAATAAAAATCAATAAAACGGTTTTAAATTGTCATACAAATATATATTTGAAATCAAATCTTTATTAGTTTTTTGGCAATGATATGGTGTGGGTGGATTTCTACCAGTCACAGGCTGCGTCAACCCTCTCCAACCTGTGTTTTAGAATAACAAAGAGGTGAAGCCTCCATCAATGTACATGTAATATCACACCCCCATAGTGTTTAGCTGGTTAGTGGGCATGGAGGAAGAGAGAAAGAGTGGACTGTCATTTACCACTGTGCATACGTCCACGTTTGACTCAGTCACATGGACTGCTCAGATGTGATAGGGAGGAAATGCTCAGCAGAGAAACTTACTGAAAACGGAGCATGTGCAGAACTGTCAACACTGCTCTGCAAAATCCCTAGCTGAATTGGGGACCTGGACAGAAGGCGGAGATAGAGAACAGCAGGATCAACCAGGTTTTTTGCAGAATACAAAAAAGAATCTCATAGTGACCGATTATAAACAGCATGTAATACAGCATTTATGGATAGTTTTTATGATGTGGGTTTAGTGACACTTTTAGTGGTGTTTGAGGTCTATTGTGCTGCCCCTAACAATGTCTAGGTGGAAAAGTACATGCATGGTCTTGCTGTGGAAACTTGGTTTAAATTACAGCTATAGTCATGTGAACAGATTGGTAGTCAGCTGCTAAATAGTTATAGTAGATACTTTTTTAAATTCGTGTTTATTAAGCAATGCTCTTTTGAAAGTCGCATGTGTGTTGAAGTAGAGAAAGGCTACTGAAAAAAAAATCTGTTTTATGTGATGAATAACTAAAATAACTGAAGGAAGGTTAAGGCCAAAGTCTGGGCATGATTTTTATTGCATGGTTAAATTTGACTGGCTTGGGCCAATGTAAATATATGCATATGTTATATCTGAAGGACTGCTGAGGAAACTGCAAATCACTATTTTTTATCATACAGCACTACAAAGAGCTTGCATTGTTTGCATGTTGTATCCGATATTACGCAATTGACATATCTCTTTGAAACAAACAAATACAAGGATACCCCATGATTAATATGCAAGCAGGAAGCCATCTGGCACAGCAAGATTACAGCTATCACTCTGGTCACACAGTGGCTACGAAGAAGGCACATTTGCCTTGCAGCCTTAGGATTGTTGGGCCAAATCCCAAGCATGGCACTATGTGCATTGAATTTGCATGTTCTCTATGTTCCTTTGTGGGCTTCCTCCCACTCTCTAGACATGCTGGTAGGGTAACTGTCTCCTGTCTAAATCGGCCCTCTTATGTGTAATTATGATTGTGAAGTTAGATTGAAAGCTCCTTGAGTGCCAGGACTGAAGTGTGTATATATGTATGTATGAAAAGTTCTACATAAAATGTTGGAACTATATAAATAATAATGAGTGTCAACTACTACAGAGGTCTGCAGCTTCCCCAGCAGTCCCTCAGGTATGAGATATGCATACCTACGTTGGCCCAAGCTGGACCAATGTAACAATGCAATAAAATTCATACCTAGACTTCAGCTTTAAATCAAGTTCCGAGAGTCATCAAATATAGGCAATCTGGAATAGAAAAAACATTATGTTGGCATAACTGAATTGGACATCTGCTTACCTTCTCCAGTTATTATCTGGCGGTGGGGAGAGATAAACAGGTCCATAGGGAGAGCTGTCACAGTGATTCACAGTTAAGGAAAAAGTCAGCAGAGTACATAGCGACAACATAGCATAGTAAAAGAACAGACCGTTTTATGGTTTGGGTGGCATCCTGAACCAGGCCTCAGACATTATCCAGGCTTTTACGAATAAACAACAAAAAAGAGTCTGAGGGCACTGGAGCCTGGAACAGGAATCCTCAGCATTTCTCAGTGGGAGCTAATCTTCAATTACTATGTAACTAAATCAGGGCAAGGCACCAAAGCAGAACAAAAGCTAGAATTATAGTGATTTGATAAGTATAAATGGAGAGTCCAGAATGATTTTCAGTAATTAGGCCAAACAATACACATGTCACTTAAAATTTAACTCGTGAACACTCAGAAATCCGTGAACACTTCCAGTCTCCTCTGCAATAGCTGCAGCACTGCCAGCCTTATCATGTGTAACAGATATTTACAAACTACGTTTCCCATCTCTGGACATCTGGCGCCATGTGACCTACTTAATAAGACTATAACCTTGTAACATTAGAGCCAGGGAAGTGGGAAAGACCTTGTGCAGTATGTTTATCATTGCCAGCATTCAGAGGAACCTGTCTTTGCAATAAGTGCTCACGGTGGCCTGGTAGCAAGACACCAAAACCACTTGCCAGATGAAAAGTGTCTATGTCACCAAAAGGAAAATATTTGAATATTTAAGTGGAACTTTATGCTCTCAATCCACATTGACAGACAGCCACATTTTTTTTAATACTACTAGCATTAGTAAATAGATAGGAACGTATTTCATATTTACTTATTTGAAACCTTTTTTTTTCTTTACATTTCTTCAGTTACTATATTTCCTGGTTTCCAGGAAATATAGTAGGCACATGTCATAAATTTCAGGAATCGTCAGGGGGGAGGAGGGGTTTTCTCAGCAAAGCACACCCTCCTACCTGAGCTAAGGGCAGACAGATTTCAGGAAGTAAATGCTACATGGATCATCTGCCCTTACTTAAGATGGCCATAACTAGAAATGCTGGGGGATGTCTTTCAAAGTAATTTCTCAAAAAAATTCAAGGAAGCATGGATGGAGGTGTGGGTTTGCATTGAATAATAAAAAAGAATTAAATTGTGTTTTTGGTTTGTGGTGCTCAGATGCAGTGTAGTTCCGCTTTAAAACCATAGACTAGGGGTGTCCAACCTGTAGCCCAAGACAGCTATGAATGCGGCCCAACACAAAATAGTAAACATGCTCAAAAATGTTGATTTATTTTGGAAATGTTTGTAAAAATGCATTTACACTTAACGAACACATGTGACCAAAGAAAATTTTGACAGTGTCTCTCTACTGAAATAATTTTATGTTGCCCTCTTACTTTTATAATGAAAAATATTACAAAATAAACTACGGTTTTATTACTCCGATAGGGACAATATCTATATCAGTGATAGTTAACCTGATCAATGATCTGCCCAAATTTTTCTGCTCATCAGCTATCATTGTTAGTGCATTTAAAGTGTGTCCCAAGACAATTCCTCTTCTTCCAATGTGGTCCATAAGGGTCACAAAGTTGGACATCCCTGCCATAGACCATTAAAATTGTACGGGCAGAATTGTTAGAAAGCCTTTCGAGCAGACCACACTCCAGTATACACTAAAGTTGGCCATACACACATTTTTTTTTCTTTCAGCCTGTAACAGAATCTACACATGTGGATATTGTATTTTAACAAACGACCCCACCGGCTTTTAAAATGCCCATACAATGGCTGCATGTGACTGGATGCAGCCATTGTTCAGCCCACAAGCTCCTTTGGCTTTTTATTTAGAAGATTTTGGACAGGAGGGTGGGGAGAGGGCCACCCACAGATCAAATGTTGTCCCATTCATTCATACAAATGAATGGCCAAAAGTAAACCATACGGTGGAATTATTTTTTTTGCAAAAACAGGTGTCTCTCTGTAATGATTTCTGTATAAGGTGTACAGGAGCATGGTCAAACACCTGCTATCACCCCACCCAGGCAAAGAAACAGCACAAAACGCCTTCACAAATACTTTCACCAAACATTATTGAAAGACAAGGTATGTGCCTGCACGGTAGAATGGAGGACAGGTACTAAGGTGAAAAGCACAATGATAAAAGCCATGCAGACATTCAGTGAGATATTACCTCCATAATCAGATGTGATTCACACCACCAATGCCAATATAAGAGAATATTTGGCACTACTAATCAAAAGTAATCCCTTGATAACAAGCAAACAGCTTAGAACAAATATAATAAGAACATGTGAAGTGTACCTAAATCGAAGAACAAAAATTTGCAGCCAGCACATCAACGGTCTGGTAGGTTGCAATAAATACAATTTTATTTTTACAACCCCAATTCCAAAAAAAGTTGGGATGCTGTGTAAAATCTACATCAAAACAGAATGATTTACAAATCCTGTAAACACATTTTAGTCACAATACAAAACATATCAAATATTTAAATTGAGAAAATGTACCATTTTAAGTAAAAAATAAGGTAATTTGGAAATCAATGGCAGCAACACGACTTTTTTTTTTTTTTTTTTTTTTAAGGGTTGAGGGTTTTAAGATATACTTTAAAGAGATCCTGTAGGTCCCCGCAATAGGAGACGTTGAGGGGAATATACTAAGACTGAAGCAGAGAGAACTTGGAGCAGTTATGCATGGCAACCAATCAGCTTCTAGATATAATTTTCAATGCTTATAATCTAACTCTGGGAAATTGAAAAAGTCATCTCTTGTAGTAAGGCTGGCCCGCACTCCACATGGTTAATTGCTTGTTAAAGTAGATTTACTTACCCAATCCTCCACGCTGATAAACCAGTCCCCACAGCATCTGCTCCCCCCATTCTCCAGGAGTCCAAGGTCCTTCATATTCATCAAGATCAATGCAGGATCCATAGCCCTGTACTGAATGGGATGATACCAAGGAACAGCCCATCACCAGAATAAAGGGGAACAGGAATAAGTAAAAGTGCTTTTACCCCCCTCTAGACTATACATGCAATTAACTCTTGCAGTGAGGACACGGAAAATGCATGGGATAATTTAAGTTTCCTGAAGATGGGCTTTAACTGAACAAACTGAAGTTAGAAGTTGATTGGGTACTATGCACAGCTGCTCCAGATTCTGTCTGCTCCAGTTTTAATAAATTCCCCTGCCAACCCCACTGAATATGCACCTTGCCAGCAGCCCTGTTCAGGGCTGCAATCTTGAAAAGGCTCTTTTTTAGTCAACACTTCTAAAAGTGAAGAAAGCATGTACCCCCTCCTCTGAACGGATATCCTCCCTTGATCCCTTATGTCCCTAAGTGTAGACTGCCATAGAGGCCTTCTGAGACTTTTCTGCAGACCTCAAATGAAGGAATGTTAGGAGAAACAGGCTGCCAGAGATTCCAATATAAATTTTTTCTACTTTAGGGACCTTCTGGCCTAAACATTCAGAATCCTGACAGGGTCACTTGAAGGGTTTATTCACAAGAGGCAAGGAGTTGAGCTTCTTTTCCCTACAGATAAACAGGTTTTTAAGCAGCTGTAAAAGCCTACATTTACCCCAATGGATGAATACAGCTTTGAAAAATACTAGGGGTTAAATAACCCTATTATATACAGACAATGCAAACTGGGTAGAGGATGAAAAAAAGTCATTTTTAATACATGCAAAATGGTGAATAATCAATAAGTGTGGAGACACGATGGTGAAATTTTACACAAATTTCAACTCTTCTTGTAAAAAGTCAAACCAAGTCCTGCCTCTTTCACCTTCATAACAGTCACTGAGGCCACTCACCAAATTCAAGAGCCAAAAAGTAGTAGGTAGTGAAGCAAAGCTCGGTTTGAGAACATGAGGAAATGTGCTTATACAGTATATTCAGTAGACTATTTCTCTGGCTCTTTTGATTATGTTTTTTCATTATATGTTTAGCTTTATCACTAAGGTTCTGATTTACTTTAAAACACAATTCCAGGCAAATAAAGAAAAAAATTCCCTTGAAGTGAGGTTGGCCATGCACTGCAAGGGTTATATGCTTGTTTTGTCCAGGGGAGAGGAGAAACAGTTTTACTTACCTGATCCTCCGCTCCCCCATGTTTCGGCAGTGGACTGCTCCTTGGTGTCCCCACATCCAGTGCAAGGCTTTGAACCCTGCTCTGGTCTTGATGACATCAGGACTCTACACCTGTGAGGCGTTGAGATGCGGATGCTGTGAGGATCAGTCTAGCAGCAGGGGGGAGGAGAAGTAGAGGACTACGTAGTCAAATATACTTTTATTGTTCCCTTAAGACATAAAAAAGCATTTAAACCTTGCAGTGCAGGCACAGCCACACTGTTAATAATATTTTTTTAATTTGCTTGAAGTTGGGCTTTAAACACAGGTACTTACTGGCAGACAGAAAATGAACATTAATGTCCATGTTTGCAAGAACGTTTAAAGTGTTAAAATGAACCAACACTTGAGAGAGGAATGGAAAAAGAGTAGAACAGAAAGCAGAATTTTGGCTTAAGAAGCTCTTATTACAGTGGTTGTAATCCTCAAATGAAAAATATGAACAAAGCACATCCCTCTATAGCATTTATCTGTCTCAATCCAAAGCAGTAAGTATCATTTCTGTCTGCTGCCTCATTCCTCCATCAGCATGAGTCACTTCTGATGGGTTTGCCTGACACCAAGAAAAAAAAAATGGTGATGGGGAGGACATAGCCTATAATTGACAGCCTCATCTCTTTTCCTGTGTGCTGTGTGAAGGTGAGTTATGTCTCTACCCTTCAATCAGCTTCTCAGAGCTCTCCTCACTGATGTAACTTTTTTTTTTGTGGTTGTTAAAAGCTGAACTCAGGGCACACAAATTTAATTTAAATATATTCCTCAATAGCTACAAAGGATATAAATTCACCTTGTGGGCACCAAAAGCCTTACAAACCCAGTTATTACATTGGAAATATAGCATTAACATCACTGCAGCACTTCAAACAGTGAAACCCTCCCTCCAATAACACACTCTATATATCACTCACCCAGCAGGGAAACAAAGTAAATATTACACCACTGCACCTATCAGTATATTACAGCACGATTGTTATAATGAGTTTAAATGTTCGTTAATCAACAACTACAACTGCTATAAAGTTGAGTTATAAGCATTTACTTTAATATTGATTCGCAGTTTCTCTGATCAGATTATAAAAAGTGAAGGGAACTCTATTTATATTTAATTTTTTTATTGCAGTAAAATGTAAATCTGTAGACTAGCTAACTAACGGAGTCGCCACTGGCTCAATGCAATTACTCTCTCAACACCTGTTGAGATATCACCCACATGGTTGGCAAAGAGTTGACTGGCTCAGATTTGCATTATGATAAAGAGCAGATAAAAGGATAAATGCACCTTAATAACTACCTCCATCCGACGACCGCAGCTCCGCTGTTTGTTTTGATTCCTGGACACACCAGCATATTACAGCCCCATAGGCATCAACTGGGGCCATAACCCGGGAGTCATTGGCCCCATAGTTGTGTACAGAGCTGTAATGCACAGGTGTTGGTAAAATTTCACTTAAAAACAAAACAAAAAACACACATTCTAAACCAAGAGTAAAAATGTACTAAATTGCAGCTTGCCAGTCCTAGACTTGGTGGCTGCACAAGTCTTTTTTCCCCAAGCATTTTGCCTTTATTTGAACCTTGTGATCCTGCCAGTAATATACTTCCTTTCATTAAACAATTAAGACTAGCGAACACCCCTCACTTTCTTCATCTCCATAACATGGGGGGGGGTGTACTGTAGTCCATAGACAGAAATGGCTGGGAAGAATGACAATGCTTGTGATTTCCTTGCAGCATTGACAGCTCACTACAGGAAATAAAGAATTTTTGGTTGTCTGGAAGGATCCACAGATTTTTCTGCACTAATCAAATTTCAATTGTATATTTAACAGACCAAAAGGGAACAAGGAAAGATTACTGGTATGGTTTACATACACTTTATGTAAATATGTTCCAGATAGAAGATTTTTCTGGATCAATTTGTCTCCGAGATGTATCACAAAAGCAAGATTTCTGACCCATTACTACCTGCATAGAAGTGTGAGCTATTAATGGCCTATTCACACCAGTGACCGTGCATTATGATGCTTAGAAAACGAGTGCACTGGTGTGTGTTGTGCATGTCCACTGCATTCTTAGAACATGTAATGGTTCTGTGTGTGTTTTAGGACACTCTGCGTTTTATGCAATGCATAATAACACACTTGTATGGTGTGAACAGGACACACAAAGGAACAGTTTTTTTTCGCCTCAACATCATTACATTGAGCCCTTAGATGGTTAGTTTGCCTTTTAGAAAAAATTAAAAGGTGAACTAATGCCCTGCACCCTCCCCACCACCCCCAGTCCTGGTTGTACTTACCTTTATGGGTAATGAGCTGTCAGTGCTCACGCAGCCAAAGTTGCAGTTCAAGGATCTGAAATACTCGCTCTTTTTCCCCTTTTCCTTTAGGCCTTCTGGGACAGATCAGAGCAATTCTGATTGGTCAGCACTGGTACATGGCCATTTTAATCAAATCAGAATCGCTTTGATCTATCCTGAAAGCTCTACAGAAAAGGGGAAAAAGAACAGGGATCTAAAATCCATGGACTGCTTACATTGGCTGCATGGGCACCGTCAGCATATCACCCATGTAGGTAAGGTGAAAAGGTAACTAAATCAAAACTATACCCACCTCCACTCCAGTGATGTGGTGTCCAGGTGCTCCCTCGTAGTCTTAAGATGTTGGGCCAGTCTTCTTCCAGGTTTCAATCATCATCCGTCTCAACTGGTCGGGCCAAGATGTCACTTTTGCTTATGCATGCGTGTTCATTCATCTCAGCAGATGCCAAGGGCAGCTCAGTGTGCATTAGGAACAGACAGGTAAGAATACTTTAATACAAAAGAGACACAGAAAGACTCTTCCGTATTAAAAAGCCTGTCCCTTTGAAAATGTGTTATTACACGAAACGCGTTAGTGTGATACCCTTTCTCATGGAATACTAACTACATTACCTACAAACTACCTCAGATGTAAGTGCTGGTTCTGTTTATTTACCTGTACCTTGATGTTACTCTTATATTATCATTAAACACACACTAGTGGGGTTTTTTTCTCTCTGGGCTCATTTATCTGGCACTGAGAGTCCTTATCCTGAAGGATCTTTTCCTGGTTTCCATATGCTTGTACGATCCCCCTGATGGCTGGAAATTGTACTGCTGGACACGGTTAACCTGAGATGTGGAAACCTGCTTTGGATAGATGACAGCTGGTGAAGCACCTCCACCTGATGATCACATCCGTATGCTGAGTTCCCACCCCCTGAGTACCAAGGAGTAGGTCTTATTTACTCCAACGCACATTTATCTGTGCTATCTGGTTAGTGCATAGTATGCTCATTGTTTCCAGCCACAGCAGTCACGAAAGTTATCCGCTGTTCTTTGTGTCACCACAGTCACATTACTCCGCATGAACTATATCCTACAAGTTTACGTTACTATGGGATACTATCTAGTCGGTGCATAGTATGCTCATTGCTTCTAGCTACAGCAGTCACGAATATTAATCTTTGCTTATTGTGTATCCACAGTCATATCACTCCGCATGAACTATATCCAATAAGCTTTGTTGCTGTTATTTAGTACCACAGTCACAGCAGTCACGAAAATTTCTCACCACAATCCATTTGCAATCCTTCAATTCATGTTGTATGGAGTAAAAGCACATTTATATATCAATCAAGTGCAGTTTTACTGAGTGTCAGTTTCCAGCAAGCAAGAGGTTACTTCCAAAGAACCAACAAACACATTGTAAAACAGACAGGAAGGAAGAGTTTACTAAAGTCGGAGTGCATTCCCACTAAGGAGTCCAGCTGCGATGCAGGGATTATTAGACTCGAGCTGTACAAACAAGGAGTGTCTTTGGCAATCCATATTTCATCTTTTCACAAAAAACCTCCC
The DNA here is from genome assembly GCF_062004578.1 of Staurois parvus. Lineage (NCBI taxonomy): Eukaryota > Metazoa > Chordata > Amphibia > Anura > Ranidae > Staurois > Staurois parvus. Next base: position 2,281,965 of record NW_028317964.1, on the reverse strand, counting down.
ACTCATTGCTATGTCAACACAGGCTGGAGATTTTTGTTTTGTCTCTAAGAACATTTCAAGAACTGGTGATATGCACAGCTGTACACAAGTCTGCCACTGTCCATTCAGCTGTATGCGAAGAATGCATTATTTCAGGCCGTAGCCTCTGTGCAGCAGATGAATACAGAACTTGTGAATAGGAACGTCATGCTTAAATGAACAATATCAGGGTCAACCAACTAACGTGTTCTGCAAGTCTGTACAGAAAAATAGATGACTTTCCCCTAGAGCAAGGATGTTTCCTGGTACCTTTCCCTTAATAAGGCAGTGCTTGTACCTGCTCGACCTGCAGCATTCCGACAACTTCAAAGCAGCCGACTCTCACCAGGCTCTGAAAATGATTTAAACTCTAGCAACACATACAGTGTCTCATGCTTAGAAAACAAACAGCCCTGAAGAACTTCTTGTTCTTGATGTCTTGCAGGGAAGAAAAGGCAGAAAGGCACCACATGAAACTTCAACATACATCTCTTCCACAATACTAAGCCATGTGCTAAATGCCATGTTGGTTTGGATTTCTGCAGTAAGGGAAGATTTTGGAGGGAATTCGAGTGATTGCTATGTTGGGGTTGGATTCCTTTGAATCTGGGTTGAGATATTTGTGGGCCAGTTTTGACTGCGCAACTTTGTTCAGCGGTTCAGATGCAATTCCAATGCAAATTCTTAAAGTGTATGACATGGTCATAACAAATCACATCTGAACTGGGCTGAAAATCGTACCTAACCCGCCCACGCATGTGAACCTGCTCTGTAGAAAAGGCTGTCATGTGAATCGGATGCAGTTTATACTCATATTGATTCAAGCTGGACGATGTAAAATTGATCATCCTAGAAACCACTTTATGCCACATTGAATCTTCCTCCCTGCACAATGTAAAAAGTAAATGATCTTGCCATTTACCCTTTTTTTGTTTGTACACACCCCTTAGGTGAAAATGACATGTGCTTCCTCATGCTTCCTCCTGGGATAGCATCTTCACATATCCCCAGGGGCAACAGATCCCTGAACCTGTGCAATCACTTGCTCCTGTGGCTAGAAAAAAAAAAAAAGACAAGAGACTGTTAGTATGAGCTCTTGCACTGCATCATCAGAGGACTGGCTGTCTTTTCCCGATTCTTGAAGCTGGCTCCTGATGGTGGTGCAGATGTATGCTACAGTAGAGAAGACGACAACACTGGATTCCAAATCCTTGTAAGTATATTTATTCTTCATAATATAGGGGTACATTATAAAACATAAGATTTTCTTGGCAGGGAAGGGTGAAGGATGAAGACTCATTTTTTTCTATCTACTACAGCATCCTGATCGTTTATGAAAGCCCCACAAATAACCATGTGATTGGACACTCTTGAACAACTGCCCTTAGATCAGCTATTGTCAACCATAATTGCGTTGAACTCTTGGGTTCCTCCAAAGGTTGCTACAGATAGATACCTTTTACTGGTTGACCGACTTCTAAATTGGTGCCTGCGTAGTGGCAGGGTCAACACCACTTAGCAGATCCAGCTGCATGAACCCAATGATTTTGTTTAGCTTTCTATACAGGTGGCATGACCACTGCTGTAAGAAAAGCCATCTTCCCACTAACCACCAATGTAAGGGGCATTTTTTCCAATGAACACCAATAAATTGATTTCAGCAGGGGACTAAGACCTGAAAATTGGAGTTCAGAAAGCTGCCTTGGATTTACTAAAAGCCATTAAGAGCAAGGGGTTATTTACTTGCCCAATACTCCATTATTCTTATATCATGAAGGCTCTCAGACTACACTGATGTTGGAAAAATCTAAAGGAGACTGTGCAATCAGCTTGTAATATATGTGTCTAGCTCTCAAATATTTATAGACATGTGTAAGCAAACACAAAAAGCTCACAATCTGACATACTGTATCTAAGCCTAGACAAAAAAAAGCCTAATAACAAAGACTGGCTAAAATAAGGAACAGGAGTGCAGAACAAAATAATGTGCGACTCTTAGGCTACGTTCACACTAGCGCTGTGTGCAGGCGGCAGAGAGGTGTTTGGGAAGCGTTTTTACCGCTTCCCAAACGCCTCTGCCTATTCTGCACATTACAGCACATGGTGCTGTTCTAACGGGAGCGTTTGCGTCGCGTTGCGGCAAAACGGACGCCTCTGGACGAGTCAGGAGGCGTCGAAGCCTCCTATTCTCGTCTATGGTGCCGCTCTGCAAACGCCCGGCCGGCGTTTGCGGTGCGGTTGCGGGACGTTTGCAGAGCGGTAACACCACTCAAATTGCATTATAAGCGTTTGTGGGGCGTTATTAACGCTCGGCAAACGTCTAGCAACCGCTGCTAAACTGCGCATGCGGCGTTTGCAGAGCGTTTGCCGAGCGTTAAAAAACGCTCCGCAAACGCCGGACCAACGCTTGCCAAACGCTATAGGGGCGTTTGGCAAGCGTTGGCTAAACAGCCAAGTGTGAAAGAGCCCTTAAAGAGACTTTGTCACCGTTTCCATTCAGGGAACTCTGTGCACCCCCATCAGTGGTACACGGTTTGCCTCATCCCACCTGCTACATCTGCAAGAGAGCTTGTTCTTTTGAAAAACAAAAGATTTACTGGCTTTATCACAAGTTGAAAATAAATGAAAGAAAGGATAAAAAGAAAAACAAATGCGACCATCACATCTAAGAACTGGTAAGCTACAATAAAAAAAAAAGGTTTCTTTTGGGTTTAATACAGCTTTAAGTAAAAGGTTCAATGTGGTGACAAGGTCTTAAAAATTACTTAAAATATGCACGGACTAAAAATAAAGTATACTCTTTCTTCTACAATGCAATTGCTGCTGTGGATTTATTTTTAAAAGGATTCTTTAAAATTAAAAAAAGATCTATGGGTTTCCAACAGAAAGATTGTTATGTCTTCAGAAGCATTTTTTTTTTTATTTAATGGAGAAAAAGCTCTCTACGGTTCTGTTACTTCACTCCATCCAGAAGCCACATCAGAAGAGGCTGATCCTTCCATGCGCCATTCTGTCTGACAAATTTAGTTCACAGCCTTACCTCGACTTTTATTGCCTCTCTGTATTAAGCCATTGCAGCCCGCCACTAAACAGGTCTGAATGAGCAATGCAAGCCCGTCATATTTACCAAGCAAACAGTATGCCTCATTGGAGAGCTGCATGTTCCAACACACACGAAGAGGAGAAAATGAGTTGTTAGTTATAACACGATGTTAAAAATCATGACCTAGCTAATAAAAAAAAAAAAAAAATATCTTAATCATTTAAAGACATCAACAATAAATGCCCAGAAAAGTAGATGAATCATTTACCAACAAAATCACTTCTGTAATAGGTAGGGCAAAAACCCAAATACGAAGAAAAAAAAAAAAAAAACAGCACAAGGATTATCTTTCTTTGCTTACTGCTATGAATGTTTTGGAAGCGGTTCTCTGCATGCGACCCGCACACAACTGAAGCATGAGGATTTTATATAATATTACACAGTATGATCGAGTCATTTACATGGCATTGCAAATCAAAAAAGGGCCAGTATGACGCTACAGTTGTTAAAAATGCTGAAGCATCATCTGGATTTCATAAAGGGCCCCACTGATTTCTCTGCCGTTACCCATCTGCATACAGATCCTTTAATGATACAACAAAGAGGCTGGTTGTTACACTAAATGGCCACAAATCATCCTAAAAGGATGCATTTTGTTTTTTTCTCCTGACAGCTTTCCTATCACATGGTTTTCCAAGCAGAGATTTGCTTTTCTATTACACTCCAAAACTGGCGTGGCAGCAAAAGGCTTGTTCGCAGCCAATCAGATTCCTCCCACCAACCAAGCAGGTTTTTTACCACTCTAAACACATTTTAAGAGACATCTGCATCTTATTTACACCTATTTAAAAAGTCAGGATGCATGCTGGCAAAAACAACCATCCCTGAATAAAGCCAGTATAACAGCTCATTATGGGTATAGCCTGTATGGAATGACATACCAAAGGGTGTATTTATGAAAACTCACGCAGAGCCATTCCTACTGCAAAACTGTGTGTACATTTGGTCTGTGTGAATGCCAGCAAAATCGAATGTTACTAGGCTATTTTTTGCTCACGTCATATGCTGCTTATTTAGACGAAAAGCAAGAATTAGGAAAACACCTTATTATGGCCACTATATGGAGCTGATGGCCAAGGAAGTAAATACTCATTTACTACAATCATCAGCTACATGTAGTGACCGTAATGTGGTATTTTCAGGATTTATGCTATTCTTACGCTGTGTGCACAATTATTAGGCAAGTTGTATTTTTGAGGATTATTTTCATTATTGAACAACTACAGTGCTCTCAGGTCAATCCAAATTATTGGGAATTATTTTGCAACTAAATGAAAATTTTCCCGCCTCACTTTATTTTCATCTGTTAAAGTGAGAATAATAAACAACTCAAAATTTACAAATAAACATTTGACATTTAAAAAAATAAATAAAAAAATCAGGGACCAATATAGCCACTGTACTTTTCACGAACAGTCATAAGCCTTCCATTCATGGGGTCTGTCAGTTTCTTTATCTGTTGACGATCAAGTTTTTGTGCAGCAGCAACCACAGCCTCCCAGACACTGTTCAGAGAGGTGTACTGTTTTCCTTACTGTAAATCTCCCGTTTAGGAAGGGCCCACAAGTTCTCAAAACGGTTGAGGTCAGGTGAGGAAGGGTCCACTTCATTATTTTTTCATCTTTAAGGCTTTACTGGCTAGCCTCGTACTTTGATGCATGTGATGGAACTTTATCCTGCATAAACATCATGGTCTTTTTGAAAGAAGCAGACTTTTTCTTGTACCACTGCTTGAAGAAAGTGTCTTCTAAAAAAATGGCAGTAGGTTTGGGAGTTGATTTTGAGTCCATCTTCAACCCGAAAAGGCCCAATTAACTTATCTTTAATAATACCAGCCCTTACCAGTACACCTTCACCTTGCTCTCATCTGAGTCAAAGTGGAGCTCTGTGCCCATTACTAATTCAGCCACGGGCCCATCCATCTGGTTCTTCAAGAGCCATTCTCATCTCATCAGCCCATAAAACCTTTGAAAAATCTGTCTTCAGATATTTCTTTGCCTAGTCTTGACGTTTAAACTTATGTCTTTTGCAGTGGTGGTCGGGCTTCAGCCTTTCTTACCATGGCCATGTCTCTGAGCACTGAACACCTTGTACTTCTGGGCACTCCAGGTAAGTTGCAGTTCTGGAAATATGACAGCACCAGAGGATAATGGGTTCCTGATAGCTTCAGGTTTTATTCTTCTCAAAACGTTGGCTTTTAATTTTCTCAACACGTTTCGTGCAATCCTGTTCATTATTTTCAACAAAACGTTTGATGGTTCTGTGATCACACCCCAATATCTTAACAATTTCAAGAGTGCTGCATCCCAAATTTTTTTACAATTTTTGACTTTTCAAAAAGTGAGTTAAATCTCCTTTTTGGCACATTTTGTCTGAGGAAAAGAAGCTGCCTAATAATTATGCACACTATGATAAAGGGTGTTGATCTCCTTAGGCTACACCCTCCCTTGTTACACAAATGCACATCACCTGATATGCTTAAATCCAAAAGGCATTCAAGTTTATACAGCTTGGAGTTGGACGATATATCATAAAAATAAGGATTTGTTCAAAATGCTCAATGCCTAATAATTGTACACATATTGTATGAACAAAGAATACACAAAACCATATGGAAAGAAAATAGCCTACTAACATTTTATTTTGCTGGCACTAACAAATGTACAGTGTCTTATTCATACCCCTTGAAATTTTTCCACATTTTGTCATGTAACAACCAAAAATGTAAATATGTTTTATTGGGATTTTAGGTTATAGACCAACACAAAGTGGTACATAATTGTGAAGTGGAAGAAAAATTTTCAACACTTATTACAAATAAATGTGAAAAGTGTGGCGTGCATTTGTATTCAGCCCCCCCACAGTCAATACTTTGTAGAACCCCCTTTCGCTTCAATCACAGTTGTAAGTGTTTTTGGGGATGTCTCTACCAGATTTGTACATCTAGAGAAATTTTTGCCCTTTCTTCTTTGCAAAATAGCTCAAGCTCTGTCAGATTGGATGAAGAGCGTCTGTGAACAGCAATTTTCAAGTCTGGCCACAGATTCTCAATTGGATTTAAGTCTCAACTTTGACTGGGCCATTCTAACACATGAATATGCTTTGATCTAACCCATTCCATTCCTTCCATTTCACAATTATGTGCCACGTTATGTTGGTCTATCACATAAAATCCCAATAAAATAAGTTTACATTTTTGGTTGTAACATGACAAAATGTGGAAAATTTCAAGGGGTAGGAATACGTTTTCAAGGCACTGTACATGTAGTTTCAAAACGAGGAATACCTCTTCATTTTCTTTTTTTAAATACACCACAAAATATCATAATTGGTCCACTGCACAAAAGGCCTCTCTCTCTTTACAGGCAACTAGGTAACAATAATGGAAAAAGTGTACATATAGCCAAACCTTTTTGGGATAAAATTAGGGAAGCATTTACATTTTTACCATCTGCTTCCTGTTGGGGAGATTTCCCTTCAATTCCTGCCCCCAGGAACACAACAGGAAGTGAGAATAAATTGCTATGAATGGCCCCCTTAAGCAGTTGTCAGGGTTGTTCCTATTAAGAGATTTACAGTCACATTTTTCCTGGTGACAACTGAAAAAATTTTTGATTTCCCTTCATTTTCTGGCTACCAAGACAAATAGGAACTGTGAACTGGGACACAGACCTCCCCCCCCCCCCAAAAAAAAAAAAGAGGGGTTTGGTGTGGCGATGCTCTAACTTTTATACACTCTATCCAAAATTGAAAAGGGGGAAAATATATATATATATATATATATATATATATATATATATATATATATATATATATATATATAAATTTTTACCAAAACTGTGTTTAAATTGGAGGTGATCTTAGGAATGTCTGGGGCTTTTAAAAACAAGAGGCTTTATGGCGACTTAAACATTTAATATTTTTAACATTGCGCTGTTTATCTCCTCCTCCCCTCCATGCCTGTCTCCAGCACTGCACCTGGGGACTAGCAAGGAGGAGAGAGACCTTGCAGTGTAATGAGCACTGATTGGCTACTCCTCAGGAAAGGGGAGTGTCGGGCTTATCCTTTATCCCTTTCGCTGCCAGAGCCGTTTTTGCATTTTTTGCACAAGTTTAAAAAATCATTTTAGACCTGAAGATTACATAAAACCCCCAAACATTATATATTTTCTGAAAGCAGAGTAAAAAAAATACAAGTTAATTTTAGGGCACAAAAAGCAATAAATTACCCTATTTTTTGTAAAAAAAAACAAAAGATATCCAACTTGTCAAATCTTAAATTTGTGCACGCTCGTAAAATGGCAACGAACTTCAGTACCCTATATTTTCTATAGGTCTATAGGTTGACACTTTTAAAGCTACTTATAGGTTATCAGTTTAGTGTTACAGAGGAGGCCTGGTGCTAGAATTATTGCCATCATTCTGGTGTGCGCGGTGATATGCGACGTGTAATCGGCCCCTGCGTGTGCTTTTACGTTTGTACGTGCTTACATGTGGGGGTCCTCAATTTCTTGGGGAGAGGGATGGTATGTGCTTAGGTGTAGCTTTAATTTTTTACAATTTAAAAAAAAAAAAAAAAAACTGATTTTTTTTTTTAGATCACATAGGGGACAAAGTCCCCTATGTGAAGGTTTTTTAGTGACAGGTTCTCTTTGAGGCATCTAGGGTCTAAAACCTGGACCCTGGATGTCTCCTTTGTGCTCCACTGAATGTAATGTGGTGCACATTGCCCCGCATTACATACTTTCCTGGCTTCCATGGCTGGGAATCTCTCATAACGTCACTTCCGGGTCAGGACAAAAAGGGGAGGGGAACAGACATGTCCGCTCTCTTACCTCCCCTCTAGCTAACGGTTCCAGGCCCGCATATGCTGCCAGAATGCTTTCACCTGACAGGTGAGCCCACTGCTTACCCGCAGCAGGGCTAAAAGGTAGAAAAAAAAAAATGACCTGCCCGATGCCTGGAACTACATGTCCCAGGTGTCGGGCGATAGGAATCGAACATTCCTGATGCACATACACTATTTGTTTTTTCCTTTAACACATACACACATGAGGAGCGTTCACATCAAACTGGGACTTTGAGTTTATATAATAAAAGAACAAATTTCAAGGAATAGAAACTGCATTTATTTTTCAACATACTCCCTTGCTACATTTATACACTATAAACAGTGTTTAACTAATGCCTGGAAAGCTTTGGCATAGAAAGATTTCTGTACGCCTGAACCATCCTAGGACAGCCTGCTTCACTTTGTCATCAGTGCTGAAATGCTGACCTCTAAGGAAATCTTTTAGGGGTCCAATTTCACAACAGGTTATGTGTCGATTATCCAGGATCAGGCGTTCCACTTGCTAAATGTTCACAGGAATGACTGCTGTGGGCTGGGGACCACCACGGCCGGGATCATCACTGACATACGTACGGTCATCTTTGAAACATTTACACTATTCAAGTTACTTATTGCGGCTGAGGTGTTTCATCACCGTACAGTGCTTGAACTCTTCTGTAGATATCCGCAGCTTTCACCCACGCTGTTCCTTGCACGTACTAAGGCTTCCATCTGCCATTTTGATTAATGATCTCTGGATTAGCCCGCAACATGTGCGCTGCCTATCAGTAATAAGACACAATTGCTACTTACTACTGCATGCAGTTAGTGCCGCCATGCTAGCGTCCCTATTTATAAATGTAAAATTAATAACAATTTAAAAATTAAAAGTCCCGGTTTGACTTGAACATCCTTCGAGTAGAAATATACATTTAAAATTATATATATATATATATATATATATATAGTATTTATACTCAAGTGATGTTCGAGTACACACACGCGAACACATAGAGAGCGAGAGAGAGAGAGAGAGAGCTCCTCCTCCCAAGGTTTGCTATGCTTATACTTAAAAATGTATAAAAGTATAGATAAAAGTTTGGCTAAGTATATGAATACTTTAAAGTGTATTTCTTTTTCATTTTGGATACAATTTGGCTATGAGTATACTTTAAAATGCATTTTTTAAATGTTGGATACAATTTGGCTATGCACATACTTGAAAATGTATTTTTTTATTTTGGATACAATTTGGCTATGCATATACTTTAAAATTTAATTTTTTTCATGTGAGCTGCTGGCTATTACATATGTCCCTAACAGCTTTTCAATTACTATACTGGCAAGATGCGGAAGAGAACATTATTGGTTTAAACTTCATTTTGAGTGTGGATACATGTTTGCCATCTGTAGCACAAAGCAGCAATGATCATCTTCTATACAGCAGTTATTTCCCTTCTAGAAACACATCCAAAAACAAGAAGCAGACATGAGTAAATAGCGTCCTCACTGCTTACATATTGCTGAAGTTTGTGTTCTCCATGGAAAACAAAACAGCTGTCCTCTGCCTGTACTACAGCCCTAAGATGCTTCCCTCTATTTCTTATAAACAAGGCCCCACAGCCATCCTCACTATGTTAACAACGTACATGGCCATCATGACTTCACAGGCACATAAAGTGAACTTGTGAAAATGATGAACACCCTTTCTTCACTGAAAATCTTCCAGGCCAGTGGAGGAGAGAGAGAACCTCAGACGCTGTGAAGCAATGCCAAAACAGTCAGACATGCTCTAATTCCTACTATCCATGTTGATTCACACACAGGCCATCAATAAAGGCCGCCACTGAATATGACAACAAAGAAGGACACAAGGAACAGGAAGAACGGGACAGTAGATGGCTCCCGCAATAAGGCTGCACAGGCAGACCCAATACTTTACACAACTGACGCTGATCTCAAACATTACTCCTTAGAAAGAAACTTGCAGTATTACATTTTAAAGCTAAACTCTGGGCAGTTCACCTTTCTAAAAAAAAAAAAATAATAATAATAATAAATGCACAAAAATGTGCATTTACCATTTCTCTTGTAGGAGCCTAGAAAGCACTGCACCAGCGATCAGCAGATAGTTGGTGCCATGCAGGTCTCCTGCAGACCGTCAATGTAAGCTGTTTGCTCGTACCATTACGGACAGGCAGTTACACACTGAATCCATGAACTACCTAGACCGTGCACTAGCGCCCTGGTAGTTCATTAGGAACTACAAGCCGTCAGCTGCAAAGGATGTCGGTACTTGTAGTTCATTCATTCATAGATCTCTGTGAATGAACGTTAAGGTCATGTGGGCGGAGCCCCACATGGCTGTTCTTTTCAAATTGCGGCAGAGTGGGTACAGAAAGAAGATTCAAGGCAAGCTGTAACAATAAGGTGGGGGGGGGGGATATCTGTGAGAGACTACAGGAGAGGGAACAAGTTACATATTCCACCCTAAAAGAGGGAGGAACATGCAACATATTCCTAAAGGTGACTTATCCTTCAAATATATTCCTTAACTGTCATGAAGAATATAAGATATAAACCCACCTTATAAGCATCAAATGCCTCAAGAAACCAAGTGAAGATTTTATAGAAGCAGCAACATCATCAGTGAGCTGTACATAACCTAAGCAGAGAGCAGAGCTGTGGGAGGGGCTTAGCAGGGCCACCCACTACAGGCTGCCTGCACAAACAGCAGGAGGGGGCAGAGGGAAGACCAGTCATACTGCACAGACAAAAAAATCAGCAGTGACCGGTCTTTTTTACAGGAAGCTTCTGCACAGAGGTAGTCTCACACTGGATTACAGGAGGAAATACACAAAGCACATCAAGATTCAAATAAGAATACACATGCCTCTTGTACAGTGCTCAGCATAAATGAGTACACCCCAACAGATTTGTCAGAAAACCTTTACTTTCCTTTCAGAATAAATATTTTATATGGGACACTACACTACAAAATACTCCCACAAATGTGGACCATTGATTGTAAACAAGATTTGTTAATTTGCACACACAAAAGGTATTTTTCCTAACACATTCATTCAAGACAATGTTGCAAAAATGAATACACCCCAATGGAAGTCTTAGGAGCAAAGCTAAATTTTAGACAACAAAATCCTAATTAACAAGAATTCAACTACAATTGAGTCTAATTATTCATTAAACAGGTGTCCAGCAGACAGCTGATTATAAAAGGGCGTTACTTGACAAACAAAACCCCTTCCCATTTCATGCTGTCAGCAATGACACCACATGGAAGAGAAATGTCACAAGGCCTGAGAAAGAAAATAATTTCTTTACACAAGAAAGGTAAAGGCTACAAGAAGATCAGCAAAGCTTTACTTCTCAGTCAAAATACTGTAGCAAAAGTGATACAACAATTTAACAAAGATGGAACTCCAACCATCTCACAGAGACGTCCAGGCCATCCACAGAAGCTAACACCTCGCTAGGAGCGTCTTCTGTTGAGAAGGGTTGAAGAAAATCGCCATTCAAGTTCACTACAGTTAGCTAAAGAAGCAGAAAGTCAAATTGGGGTGATTGTTTCCTGTGACACAATACAGAGTTCAATGCAGAGGAATGGCATGCATAGGTGTCCTCCACTAAGTAAGCCTCTCCTAAAGCCCAAGCACAAAAAAGACTACTGGGACTCTGTACTCTGGAGTGATGAGACCAAGATAAATGTTTTTGGAACTGATGGCTTCAAAACTGTGTGGTGTTGCAAAGGTGACGAGTACAAAGAAAAATGCATGGTGCCTACAGTGAAACATGGTGGTGACAGTGTCCTTCTGTGGGGCTGTATGAGTGCTGCTGGTGTCGGGAAGCTGCATTTCATTGATGGTATCATGAATTCACAGATGTACTGCTCTATATTGAAAGAAAAGATGCTACCATCACTCCGTGCCCTTAGTCATCGTGCAATTTTCCAACATGACAATGATCCAAAACACACATCTAAGGCCTCTGTTGCATTTCTGAAGAAGGACAGAGTAAAAGTGATTCAGTGGCCAAGTATGTTTCCTGATCTGAACCCAATCAAACACCTATGGGGAATTCTGAAGAGACAAGGTGAGCATCACTCTACATCCAGCATCTAGTCTCTTGAAGAATGAAAAAAGGTAGATGTTGCAATATGTTGTCAACTTGTTCATTACATGCCTAAAAGACTTGGTGCTGTCCTTATAAGTCATGGAGGTCATACAAAATACTAGATGGAGTAGTTTTTGTTGTGTGGTGTATTCATTTTTGCATCAACTAATTTGAGTAAAACTGAAGATTTTGTAATCCAAGTTATATTATTAACCTTACTTTCATGTAATGACAAACAACTATTCTATAAAACTCAGTTTTCTCAAAATTTTGGAAAAATGTTCTTGTGTTCATTGAGATATTGATTAAAATATTACTTTTCAAAAGGGGTGTACTCATTTATGCTGAGCACTGTATGTATTTGCTTATCCAAGAGTTCAGCTTTAGCAGCTTAGTTAAGCAAACAAATGTGTGAAACAAAAATTTCCAAGGCATGCTGAGTTTTGCATGTAGGGCAGCCCATTCATTTCAATGGGCTGCCATGCCCACGAGAAATGTGGGAAAGAATTCCCCCACATTTTATAAAACTGCCGAACTGAACTGCCGTGCGGCGCACATTTGCCAATGCATGGGAGTGCCAATAAGAATAGCACACCCACATGACTGCTAAGAGCAGTAGCTTTCAGTATGTTGGGAAAGCACACAATTCTGTGCGCATTCCCGGGACACATAGATTTGAACCAAACCTAAATGATGTTCGGAAACAAAAAGGTCTGACCACTGCTGAGGACTTCTGACCATATGATATACAATGTTAAAAATCTCTTTCAGAGACAGCTATTGGTATGTCTAGTCCTTTTTTATTTTTGTACAATGAGTAAGTGACATCCTTGGAAGTGTGATAATGATCACCCAAGTGAAAATAAAGGAAGATAGGCCTGAAAGAAAGAAAGAAAAAAAAAACCTAAGGTTACCACCACATCAAAGGATTGGTAAGTTGCAACATATCAAAGTTGAAGAATGACTGAAAAAAATGTTTGTATATTTGCACATTAAAAATAAATAAATGACATCCACTAAAGTGTGCCCCATTTGTGGCTGCTGCAGCGTTTATTATAACTTTTACTTTTATTCAGCCCGCACTTCCCTCTCAGTGCCAAGACTTGTAATTCCAGCTGTAGTAAAGGTATCAAAGGAGCACCTCCTTCATTCAGAAATAACCTTGTATTCTTTTCACTGAATACGAGGTGCTCAGTGAATGGAGAAGATTCCTAATATTTGTTCCTCCACCCTCAGAGCATTTTTCATTTGGAGAAAATATTTTTTTCTGAATGGAGGAGATGCCGAGATCTCTTGTGATAACTTAACTACAGCCGGAACTACAAGTCTCAGTGGCAAATGTACAAAAATTGTTTTTGACTGTACTGCAGCTTTGAATTTTTATCCTTGGGTTTAGGTAAACTTTATGGTTTTCCACACACATGTATTTCTATACATGGTATGTGCCAGAGTAGTTTTGCACACAGGATAAAAATAAGGAATATGAGTTGGGAGTAACTGTTTTCATTCTCCACCAAAGAAACGATGTGTACAAATAGGCATGATTCCATTCCTCTTCCCAGTGCCCAAAATGCAGCATAAACTAAATTCTTCCAAATGCATTTAAAGTGGAACTTAGTGAAAAACTTAACAAATGACGTTAGCTCTGAAAACTTGAATTGTTCCAAGTAGAAAATGCAGCTGAAGTTGCTTTACGCTGCTGGATTCTTGCGCCCTCCCCCTTTAACCAGTGAGAATGCGCAACAGCCTTACCATTCCCACCATAAGAGCCCATTCTTAGTATCCACAAGATTTACTCTTATTCTGAGTCACCTTGTGACTTGCAAACCAACCAAGGTCTTACATTCATCATCCAGGAAAAATTAGTTTGCCAGACATGATGTTTAATGAAAGGCCAAGTTCACCTTTGAATGTACATTTATTATTCCCCGCCCCCAAAAGCCTGCAAAGCATTGCACCTGCTATCAGTGTTTCACAGATGCAATGTCAGACTCCTGCAGACAAGTCCATCAGCTTTCTTCCCTTACGGGCTTTCAGTTTTTGGTTTCTGACTAGCATGCTCACAGTCCTAGGAAGTAACAAGGAATTGTACTTTATTCATTCAAAAACTCCTGTAAATGAATGACACGGCCGTGACCATGCTGATCTTACATGTGGCAGCGGCTGCGAGGAAACCCCGCCTGCTGTCATGAGGAAGGGGGGGGGGGCATTGGAGAAGAGAGAACATGTGCTGGGACATGTTGTTATACCCCCAAACATGGATGTAACATGTTCCAAAAGGTGATTCTGTCCTTTAGGCCCAGTTCACACTAGTGTGGTCTGTGCGCCACATGTTCGCTCTGTGCCGTGTTGCTTGTAGTGCACAAAAAAGAAGCATGCACCTTTTTAAAAACGTAACCACAAGGAACCTGCGTGGTCTTTTTGACCATATAGTTTCCCTGCGTTTCCCACACCTGCGATCACACTATTGGCTGAGATGTGTGGGGGTGCTATTTAACATAAATTGGAGCCCTGCGCATCTCGTAAGAGCAGCGCGATTCAGGTGTAGAAATAGATGCGATCACACCCACACAGCTGACCCGCACAGTGTGAACCAGGCCTTAATGTGTTACTAAACCCCGGACCCTGCGTTCACTATATCTGGTCATTCACAGTACACACAACATGGAAATGCAATTATTTTAGTAAATATAAACTGCTAAAAACCTTTTCTCATCAGCAGTATACAGCAGTCTTGTGACTTCTATCAGTGTCCAGCTGAGCACTGGTTAAAGCTTGCAGAGGGGAGTTTTCATTCTCCTCTGTCTTATAAAGCTGCATGACCCCTGACTCGCTCTCTGCGCAGTGTTGATTGGCCATGTGCTCATCACATGCACCCTCCCAAATTGAGCATTGTGCAGAATGTTCTTCCTAGGGCTCTGTATGATCAGCAAATGGATTAGGGACTGTGAGTGAAAGGGGATATAAGAAGGGGGAACGATATGTGAGTAAAATGGAACAGACTACTGGTTACCAGTTTTAATCTGCAAAATATTTTAAAGGAGAATTCCAGCTTTTGCAAAAAAATCAATAAATAAATAAAATATATATAAATGCACTCAGTCGGCAAGTAGCAAAAATTCACAATGGTTTCTTTTTTTTTTTTTTTGCGCAACTGAATTTGTAAAGCATTGCAATCATGATCAGCTGACCACAGGTGAAACGCTCTGGCTCCTGCCAACTCTTCCTCCAGCCTCTGAACTGTCAATTAGGCAGCTGGAGAAGTATCAATGGACTACAAGTACATTGATGTAATTTGTGATACCAATGAACACCATGAGTCCCCACTGTTGTGGTGGAAGATGGGACTTGTAGTTTTTTATTCACGTTCTTAAAAAGAATGATGTAGCTATGTGAAAGGTGCTACACACAGCTGTACAATTTTAAAAAAATTACAGAAGCTGGCAGGGAAAACAAATCCTGTAGTCCTGTAATGGATGAATGAATGCAAAATGTTTTCCAACTGAAAAAGAGTTGGAGAGGCAGGACAGCGATGTCATGCTCTCCACCTACTCCAATCAAAGGATGTAAAGCATTCTATGAATTGTGCCTGTGCCAAGCGGCCAACCTTCTGTATTCAGAAAGCAGCAGGGCAGTTGCTTGGCAGGGGACCCAGAAGCAAGTGGTCACTGGAGTAGCAGTGTCTAGTTCAGTGACTTCCAGATTCCAGGGGCATCGGCCAGATATGGTATATGTATAGTTGCATTATTGGTTCAAGCCAATGTAACCATGTATAAAATATTAAAACATAATTCTTCTGTAAGTTATAATAGAAGCCTGTTCCTCCATCATGTGCCCTGGTTCCACATTACATCTATTGGTTGCATATTTAGTCTAAACTAGATCTATTAACAAAGAGCACAAAAACACAATAACCCAACATATGAGAAAAAGTGTACAAAAACACCTAAATGAAAAACTCTTAGCAAGTAAAATGGAAAAACAGTTAGAAATTAAAAATAAGTAACTAGTACGCTTCAAGCCATGTCTTAATGGGATAAGTGCTTGCTGCTAGAAGAATAATTCTAATGAGCTGGAATCTAGACAAGATTTCATTGTTTATAAGAAGTACAACAGCCCACAGCGGAGGTGAAAGAATCCAGCTACTGCCAGAACAGAGGCAAACGAGGCCAGCTTTCCCCCAGCCTTATCATCAGCCTTAAAGGATATCTGACGTGTATGCTTCTCCACGGGTCTGTGATGAGGCGAGTGCAGGCGGTTTCTTGATACTCTCTCCACCAGCCCATGGTGCCTCATGCCGCGGATGTTATCCGTGGGGTGAAATGAACCCTATAAAATAAGGAAAATATGTTACTAATGGATTATAACATTTTAAAAAGTATAAATAAAATATTTCTGAACATGTGGCAAGCCTCTCACTTTCAGCACTTTATATTTATGGAGTCGATGGTAACAGCACTCGGCTACAATTCCAAAACACAAGCTTGCTCAGCCAGCCATCTGTCTTCTACCATTAGAACTCCGAACAGGAATGCTAGTCAGCCAGACTAGAGAGGCCCATCGTTTAAAGTGGAACTTCGCTCTCTCAATTAACATGGACCATTTCTAATCCTTATGCTGCTAGCATTAGTAGTTACATAGGAAAGTAGATCATATTTACTCGTTTTAACCTTTTTTTTTTCCTTTCTTCATTTACTTCCTGGTTTCCATGCCTAGGCAAATGTCGTCATACATCCCAGCAGTCTTCAGGGGGGTTCTCAGCTCAGCCAATGTCTGAGCTAAGAATAGATGGGTTCCACATGTTCTACATGAATCATCTGCCCTTACTCAAGATGGCCACTGGCAGAAATGCCAGGAGACATTTTTCAAAAGGATTTCTCAGCAAAATAAAGCATGGAGGAGTTTGTTTTGAATATTAAAAATGAATTGTATAGCATTTTTGGTTTGTGGTACTCACATGCAGTGCAGTTGCACTTTAAGGGGTTCTCTGGTTTATAGGAAGATTTAGGGATTGTTCACAACATATTGAGTTGTTCTTCACACCACGGCACATGTATGGTGTGAAGAGAGTACACAGATGACAATTGTTTTCCATTTTTCCATGCATGTATCATTGCAGAAACACACAGCTCAAACGCACATGGTGTACTTATCTCATTATGATCCACTTTTCAAATCCCTAAACTGCTATACCGGTGGAGTGGGCTCTGACAGGTCATCACTCACAGGAGTAAGTACAGAGCGGACTAGTGGGGGGCAGAGAAGGGTGTTTGTTCACCTTTTCATTTTTTTTTTTTTTGAAAAGGTGAACTCTTAGGCAGGCCATAGACTGTGCAAACTTTTTACTGCAACCACGAGTTGCAGGAAATAAATTTGCAGAATTCCCACATCAACGCAGACTGTGCTGACAGGAGAATCCCTACTGCTGAGCAATTGCCTTCACCAGGCGAGGGATATCAAATGTCCACATTAAGTAGTTGTTCAACCTATCCACCTCACCAGTAAGCAGCATAATGTCCATGGACAGCAAGACTGCCAACTTCAATACATGATGGCCTATTCACCTTACAACCACTTACTGTTTCATTTGAAATGATAAAATGATATAAAGTACTAAAGCTTCAACACTTTTCAAATGAGTTAAAAACATGGTATAAAGCTAGAATACCCTCTCAAAATAAAGTTCTGAAAATGGATTACTACTACATTTAAAGAATATGTAAGCCCAACATTTTATACTCCTAATATGTGTATGTTGTACCATGTACTTGTATGACAAAATGTCCTGTTCTCTTTGTATTGCTTTATTTATGTGAAATCCCTGGTGATCCTGCCAGTCCCTTTGCTTTCCTATTTCAAACTGATCACTCTGGGCATAGAACATGCATCACCGCATGGTCAGTGTTCTGGCTGTGCTGGGAGAACAGCCTGTCTTCCAATTACCAAGACTTGTGCTGACCCTGCACAGCCATTCACTGGGAAGTTAAGTGTACTGCTGTTTCTCCACCCCACCTGGAAAAAGCCCCTTATGCAGTTGAGAAGAAAGATTATGTGATCACTTATAAAAAAAAAAAAGTAATTATATATATATATATATATATATATATATATATATATATATATATATACACACACACACACACACATACAGTATTTAGTCAGCCACCAATTGTGCAAGTTCTCCCACTTAAAAAGATGAGGGAGGCCTGTAATTGGCATCATAGGTAGACCTCAACTGTGAGAGACAAAATGAGAAAACAAATCCAGACAATCACATTGGCTGATTTGGAAAGAATTTATTTGCAAATTATGGTGGAAAATAAGTATTTGGTCACCTACAAACAAGCAAGATTTCTGGCTCTCACAGACCTGTACCTTCTTCTTTAAGAGGCTCCTCTGTCCTGCACTCATTACCTGTATCAATGGCACCTGTTTGAACTTGTTATCAGTATAAAAGACACCTGTCCACAACCTCAAACAGTCACACTCCAAACTCCACTATGGTGAAGACCAAAGAGCTGTCGAAGGACACCAGAAACAAAATTGTAGACCTGCACCAGGCTGGGAAGACTGAATCTGCAATAGGCAAGCAGCTTGGTGTGAACAAATCAACTGTGGGAGCAATAATTAGAAAATGGAAGACATACAAGACCACTGATAATCTCCCTCGATCTGGGGCTCCACGCAAGATCTCACCCTGTGGGGTCAAAATGATCACAAGAACGGTGAGCAAAAATCCCAGGACCACACGGGGGAGACCTAGTGAATGACCTGCAGAGGGCTGGGACCAACGTAACAAAGGCTACCATCAGTAACACACTACGCCGCCAGGGACTCAGATCCTGCAGTGCCAGACGTGTCCCCCTGCTGAAGCCAGTACACGTCCAGGCCCTTCTGAAGTTTGCTAGAGAGCATTTGAATGATCCAGAAGAGGATTGGGAGAATGTCATATGGTCAGATGAAACCAAAATAGAACTGTTTGGTAGAAACACAACTCGTCGTGTTTGGAGGAGAGAGAATGCTGAGTTGCATCC
Organism: Staurois parvus; assembly: GCF_062004578.1. Lineage (NCBI taxonomy): Eukaryota > Metazoa > Chordata > Amphibia > Anura > Ranidae > Staurois > Staurois parvus. Next base: position 2,262,848 of record NW_028317964.1, on the reverse strand, counting down.
AAAGAACAACATACCAACTGTGAAGCATGGGGGTGGCAACATCATGCTTTGGGGCTGTTTCTCTGCAAAGGGACCAGGACAACTGATCCATGTACAGGACAGAATGAATGGGGCCATGTATCGTGATATTTTGAGTGCAAACCTCCTTCCATCAGCAAGGGCATTGAAGATGAAACGTGGCTGGGTCTTCCAACATGACAATGATCCCAAACATACCGCCCGGGCAACGAAGGAGTGGCTTCGTAAGAAGCATTTCAAGGTCCTGGAGTGGCCTAGCCAGTCTCCAGATCTCAACCCCATAGAAAACCTTTGGAGGGAGTTAAAGTCGTGTTGCCCAGCGACAGCCCCAAAACATCACTGCTCTAGAGGAGATCTGCATGGAGGAATAGGCCAACATACCAGCAACAGTGTGTGCCAACCTTGTGAAGACTTACAGGAAACGTTTGACCTCTGTCATTGCCAACAAAGGATATATAACAAAGTATTGAGATGAACTTTTGATATTGACCAAATACTTATTTTCCACCATAATTTGCAAATAAATTCTTTCCAAATCAGCCAGTGTGATTGTCTGTTTTTTTTTTTTCTCATTTTGTCTCTCATAGTTGAGGTCTACCTATGATGCCAATTACAGGCCTCTCTCATCTTTTTAAGTGGGAGAACTTGCACAATTGGTGGCTGACTAAATACTTTTTTGCCCCACTGCACATACACGCACACACACACACATATACTTACACACTTTGCCTTTCATTTCTATTTTAAACTGAATGGTTTGTTTTACAAGGTGAGGGTTTACATTTGCTTTAAAAACTGCAGAGAATATGGATACATCACGTGACTTATTAAACCCTTCCTGCTGCCTCCTAGTGGCTTTTTAAGAGGGTGTTAAGTACAGGAGGTTTATTCCTGATCATGTGATTGCGGTTATTGGCCGTCACATGATCGAAAGCCCATTCCACTAGCTCTTGAATACACAGTTACCATGAGCTGTAAGTGATCACTTGGTCAGTATACTAGAAGTGCTCAGCAAGTGAACTCTCAACACACAACCTTGGAGTCCCACGGATGCTGATGTGCGATGGCAGCCCACCTACCCTGCTGCCCCACAGTAGTGTTATGTCAGAATAGGATTTTGTCAGGTAATAAATGCTCAAATTAACAAGGCACCAAAAGTCCTGCCTTGTTAATATAAATTTATCTTGACTCACAGCAGAGATGATGCAAGAGTCCAATGTGAAAGTATCAACTGGCTGCAAGTCTGGCCTAAAACCAAGCCTACAGTACAATAATGCAAAATGAATGGTGTTCCTTGGATACACAAAAACAAAAAGTAATGTGCCCTGCCCCTGACTGCTGGCATTATACTTACCTGTCCCTGACCACTTTTGTTAGATTTGTTCAATACGTGCAAAAAATAACTGTTGATCATATACAAAATTCAGAACTGTCCTGTCCACACTTCTTGTGTTATCTCAAGGAGTCAATTTAGCCCTCCTAGATTTCACATTGGACTGCAAAATAATAATAAAAAAAAAACACAATAGAGAGCAGATTACACTCCTTCCACCAAAATGAAGTGTCGTCAGGACTTCAGAAGCCAAGTACATTTCTGGAAGACCAACCGGTACTTTTTTCTGTACTTGCAGGGTCTTTAAAAAGAACCAACATGGAAACATGTGAACACGTTTACAAACTGACATGTTCACAAAGAACTGCAATTCATCAACTACAAAATGCAGTGCGGTTTAGGAACATCTAGCGTGTCAGAAAATGAGTGTGAGGGTTTAGCAATCATTCCAATTTTTCAATAGAAAAAAAGGCAAGAGAACCTTTACCTTGATTGTACCACATCTGAACCTCGGCTAAATCAAACACTGCAGCAAATTCTGGCTTTTTGTTAATTAAAACAAACACTGTCATTTGCAAAGGACAAAAAAGGGTATCTGCTAGCCTAATGTCTAGTACACGTTGAGAAAATCGAACGAAAGATCGTTCATTGTTTTTTGGATGCCAGTCTCATGTCGAATCAAAGGCGATTACAAACGGTACAAAAATTATCGTACAACAGAATACAACTTCCTCCGTATTGTACGTAGCAACGTTCCACCATAGAATGGGAAGTGATGTTATTATGTGTGACCTCTCTTCGAGCCATGCCTAGAAATATACACGATGTGTACATTCGAATTCCTTCATAAGAACACCATACTAATTACATGATAAATCGTTCAATCTGTAATCATACAAGAAACATTTTTGTGCTCGTTCCTTTGAATATTTTCGCATGAACGGTCGTGCTGTGCACTAACAATCAGATTATTAGACAATCGCTCAAAATGCATTTTTTTTGTCCGGTTTTCTCATTGTGTGTACAGGCCATAAGAGTTGATCATTCCTAACCAAAGCTGAACTCCAGGGATTATCTATTTTTTTTCATATATACATTATGGCCCAGCTTGGTTACATCTAATTCTTCATATCTCACATTAGGAGGGATGCAGGGGATGCATAAATCCACTGTAGTAGTCTGGGCTACATACAATCATTGCTAGTCTCTTCTGGGTGGTGCTCAAGTCTGTATACTGAACACAGGGAGTCACTTGCTCGGCATCTCCGCTATTCTTATTTTTCTCTCCATGAATACAAGGCATTCACTGATAGGAGATAGAGATGATGCCATCATCCATTTCTCCTCTCCACCTTGTCCAATGTTAGCATATCTTCTAATCTTTGAAAAAAATACAAAACATTTTATGAATGGCAGAGGTGCTGAGAGAGTAATCTGTGTTCAATATACAAAAAGCAAGTCACTCAAGCAGTACCCAGAAGCAGTGTGTTGCCAACCACTGTATAAATAACAGTTAAAGGTTAAAGAGGTATTAAACTTCTGTCTGTCACCATCGCAGATGGCTTTTAGATCTCAATGAACTACCAGGGTGTTGATCAGCGTCCTTGTAGTTCAATGAGTAACTGTCTGCCCATACAGAGGTAGGAGCAGATAACTGTCAGCGGTGTCTGCAGGAGCGTGATATGGTAGTGGATTGTGGGTGCAATGCTTCGCAGGCTCCATTGTAAAAAAAAAATGCTATTTTTTTGAACTGGCAAAGTAATACTTTTTTTTTTGTGAACTGCGCCTTTAAAAAGTTGATCTGAGTGCTTCCCCCTGCTCCCCCTCCCCCCATTCTTGGGCTTTGGTGAGATTACTACTGTGCTGTTCATTTTTCTCCTTGCTGAAGAGAAAGCTGTAGCTGGGTACCTGGGGGCCAGCATCTTCCTACTTCCTTCATTTATTCTGTGATTTCGCCATCTTTTCCAGCTGCTTTTTCATTACCCCACCTGCTGGGAGGCAGCTCAGAGTCAAAGCCATCTGGCTTAACGATAAAGTTAAGCCCAACCCCACCCAAACCTTTGTTTTTAGTTTTGGATAGACCAGTGAAATGGTCCTCTGTTAAGTGCTGATGAGAAGATTTCTCCTTGTTTCCTGATCTATCTGACATCCATCAACTGTAAATGAAGTAAGAGGAATTCATACCAGGAACAACTGGCTAGAACTGGGATCTAGAGAACTGTCCAATCACTCTTCACATACTATATATTTGATCTTCATATTGATGTATAAAATATATGTTTATGAAAGGTAAAATATTATCAGTCACTTAGAAATAGCAGCTCCCACAACACTCTTCCAGCTCTGTACCTTGGGGAGCCAAACCCTCAGGGACCTATACTGAAGACCATGATGTCAGTGGTTCAGAACATTGCTACCTAGGTTTCAAGAAGTGATGCGACTTTAGCTAGACAACTGGAGCACCTTCCATCTGATAGGTGCGTTTTAACACTTGAGGACCAAACCCCCACCATGCCTACTGGATGATGTTTTAGGTCCCTTTTAACAGAATGCATAAAAAGCACAATGATGAGCAGAATTCAGCCACTTCTGAGAGAGAGAGAACAATCCATATGCATGGGGGTTTAAAAGCAGAATGCTCACTCCTGTGATGCAAGAACAGCAGCAACAGGACAGGAAGAGACAACGCTATCTACAGAAGTCTTTTGACCGGGCTTCAGAGGAGTGCAAGTGGCTTACAGGTACGTCTTTTTAACCAATATTTCAAACCTGCACAATGTTTTTGAATACAATGAGACCCCTTGACTGCATGATGTATTTTATTGAAAAGTTGAACTATCCCTTTAAAGTGACACTAAGGCGAGCCATAGACTATTACCCAATCAACACAGTCAGTATTGATGGGAAACCCTCTGATGCTACTGTGTTCTGCCAGTGTAATGCCTTCTCTGCCGGCAGAATTTAATGATCACTGCTAGCGTCTATAGTCGCCAGGAGTAACTGCATGCAAAAAATCCGGCAGGCTGGTTGTACTAAAGTCGATCAAAGAATCAACTTCAGTACAACCAGCCTGCCCACAGACAGATTGAATTTTGGCCAGTCCCTGCTGAACCAGCCGTGATTCGATCCATCTATGACAGACTTAAAACAATATTATCCAAAAACAATCCATACAAAGAACAACATAGCCACACTAACAGAAGTCAAAAGAAAAAAGGAAACTGAAGATTTGGAAGAGGGAGAGAGCAACAGAAGGGCATTTAGTCAAGAATACATACTGGAAAATAATTTTTTCGATTATACCAGAGTTTAATGTCATTTTAATGCGCATCCTCAGAGACTCCAATGTCCTAGGTCTTGGAGCTCTCCATGGTGACTACTCAAGAGTCCTGAATTCTACCTTCTTCTGGGCACTCTTCTGCCTCTGAATCCCCTTACCCTGAGTTCTAACGTTTACTATCTGTCCCCTTTTTCTCTGACCTTTTACTGGTGACCACTTGACAGCTGCCTAGGGAATCCTTAGCCCCCAAAAGCCATACTGGCCCCTCTCTCTCCATGCACCCCTCTCCTTTTACTGCAGACCCAGAGGTGAGCCTGGACAAATTTCTGATACCCCCGCCCCAATCCCAGATAAACAAATTCTCTATCTGCCAATCCAAGTACCTCCAGTCCAAGACATACTGTTACCCACATGCCCATCTAGGTACTCCCAATGTTATTCTGCTAGCCCAGGGGTCAGCAACCAGTAGATCAAGGCCGGGTGATTGGTAGATCACAATCTGGGCTTGATGACCAGCCATCCCACAGCATCAGAGTGCAATGCAGATGGACTAATTGAAAATTTGGAGCTGGAGTAGCAAGCAGGAGCTGCATAAGCCAATGCCCCCTCTGTAGCGCTGGCTCCTGTTCCATGAGGAGTACTACCCACTGCAATCCACCTCTTATCCCAGCTAGTGATCTCCAGAGTGGTTCCATCAGCAGGAAAGAAGAGAACTTCAGGTCAGTGTGAAGCAATACATTGCGCATAATAGTATAGGGCTGCTTTCACAATAATGCTCTGCAGTTTACCCATACCACGGGTGCAGTGCACCTACAGCTTTCCTGCGCTTAGCCATAGAGTTCTATTACACCCTGTGGGTTTGGTGTGCACCACACCTGCAGGATATAATAGAGGTCAATGGCAAAGCACAGCTAACCCAGAAAAGTCACAGATGCACTGTGCTGCACCCCCGATGCAGGTAAACCGCAGCCTCATAGGAGGCTCAGAACAGTAAGGGTCCATTTACATTTGCAGTTTGGGGGGTGGTACAACCCCATAATTAAGACATTTTTACCACCTCTGTCCCAACAGTACCACCTTTAGCTGCAGTAGCCAGGGGTGTACACGTCGCAGCCACAACAGGAGTTATGCATCCTGTAATGGTTGGCGGGTATAGCACCTGCCAAGCATGACCCATTCAAGTGAATGAGGCCACTCTGCAAGTGCCCTGCAACCTTGTGCAGTACAGCCAGCAAGGAGCTGAAGCAGGCAGCGTTGTGTTCTTATCACCAGCTTTAACCCCTTGGACCCCGCAGAAACATGAAGTAGCAAGGCACTTGCAGAGTGGCCCCATTTACTTGAAAGGGTTGTGATTAGATGGCAGTAGCACCCACCAAAAGCAAAAGGAGGTTTAATTTCCTGTGGTGGCACGTGTACACCTTTGGTTGCTGCCTCGGCAGCTAAAGGTGTTAGTGATTGGGGGCACTAAAACAACCACTCAACAGCAGGGTTTTACCACCACCAAACTTTATGTGTTAACAAGCCCTAAGGGTGCCGCTGCAAGCTAGGAGAAGCGATCCGAGAGTGTTTGACAGGTGGTGAGGAGGTGCTATGTTGCCTACTCACCACCTGATATAAACCCATGATTGCTGTGCAATGCACGTGATTGCGACAGTAGTATGGCAATTACAGGTTTAAATTAGGAAGCGATGAGGCAACGCTGGGCAACTCCAGGCCCAGTGATGTTGACTTCTTCCATGTTGTTCAGGTAGATCTACACCCACTTGCCTCTGCAGGTACCTCCAGTCCTAGACAGACACGGTTACCTTACCTTTACTTCCAGGTACCCCCCAGCCAGCCCCAATATACTTTCCCTCCAGGTACCCCCATCCCCAATATTCTATTTTCCCTGTTCTCTATTAACCCAGACTCGGTTGGAGTAAAATGAAACCGATCCTCTCGACTGTAACATTCTGCATCTCAGAACCTGTACTATGCAGGAATTTCACTAAATTCTTCATTTGTCACCAGACTACTATAGAGGTTTTATTAGAAGTCATGACAAAGAGGAATTGTCTAGCCCTTCCTACTACAATGCTCCCCATCATTGTTATAAAGAAAATCTTGGATAAAGTTCTTCCCAAAAAAATAAACATTTGAGAAAAAACAAACAAAACAAAAACGGTTCCAGTAATCCATATCCTTAGTCTGCTTGTCTTCAGTAAACTGTTTGCGGGCTTTCTTGTGCATCATCTTTAGAAGAGGCTTCCTTCTGGGATGACAGCCATGCAGACCAATTTGATGCAGTGTGCAAGTTTTAGAAATTAGCTTAGTTTGTTACATATTAACAATTATTAGAATGAGATCATTATGAGGAATATTCCTAGCTGTAATGTTTTGATTGGTTGAACTGATATTGGTTGTAATATTCTGATTGGATGGAGGGATATCCCTCCCTTAGTAACTGTTTGTATTTAATCCTAACTCACGCTACCATTAAACGAACACACTTAGAGTCTGTGTCCTGGTCTTTATTGTGTGTTCCCAGAGTCTCTGAAAAGGGGTCTCCCAGATCATCCGAGGGGAAATTAACCCTTGCCTAGAATATGGTCTGAGTACTGACAGGCTGACCCCCCACCCCTTCAACCTCTGCAGCAATGCTGGCAGTACTCATACATGTATTTCCCAAAGACAACCTCTGGATATGACGCTGAGCACGTGCACTCAACTTCTTTGGTTGACCATGGTCAGGCCTGTTCTGAGTGGGCCCTGTCCTGTTAAACCGCTGTATGGTCTTGGCCACCATGCTGCAGATCAGTTTCAGGGTCTTGGCAATTTTCTTATAGCCTAGGCTCTTTTTCACCTTTGCTGCGGCTCCGGAGCACACTGCCCACCAGGTGACAGGCAATAGGGTTGCCGTAGCTCAGTGGTCGGCAAGCCGCGGCTCTTTACACATTTTAATGCGGCTCTTCTGTGTGCCGGGCGCCCGCTCCCCTCCCTCCTCTCGGGTGGCCGCCCCAAAAGTCAGGACTCTGCAGCTAGCCCAGCAATGGGCAAACTACGGCCCGGCGGACCTTTTAATCCAGCCCGCGGAGCGTGGCAAACATTGGCTGTCAGGATGTAGGCGGGGCAGCGTAACGAACTCCTCTCCTCTCACAGTCCGCCCTGAAGACTGGAACGGCGCGGGAACACGGCGAGAGGAACGCGCGGAGCAAAGGTAAGTGAATTGACACAATATGGGGAATGAATTACTATATGGGGGATGAATTACTATGGGGGATGAATTACTATATGGGGGATGAATTACTATATGGGGGATGTATTTTCAGTTTTAAAAATGTGGCTCTCAAAATAAATTTCAATCGTGGTTTTGGCGAGATTTGGCTCAGTTGAAAAAAAAGGTTGCCCACCACTGACCTAAGGCTATGATTGTGATTATGACGATACACTGTGGCCCTGATTAACCCTTTGCTTACTGGGCCCTTAAACCCCCTTCATGACCAGAGCGCTATTTGCAATATATGCAGTGTCGGATTGGTTTTAAATGTTGCAATGGTTTTGCGGCTCCCAGTCTTTTTTTCCCTCTTGGAAACGGGTCCAAGTGGCTCTTTATGTCTTAAAGGTTGCAGACCCCTGACTTAGGCCATCTTTATGTAGAGCAACAATTCTTTTTTTCAGATCCTCAGAGAGTTCTTTGCCATGAGGTGCCATGTTGAACTTCCAGTGACCAGTATGAGAGAGTGAGAGCACTAAACACTAAATTTAACACACCTGCTCCCCATTCACACCTGAGATCTTGTAACACTAACGAGTCACATGACACAGGGAAGGGATAATGGCTAATTGGGCCCAATTTGGAAATTTTCACTTAAAAAAACAGGTTTGAACAGGAGGCTCCACCTCACAACTTACAGGACTTAAAGGATTTGCTACTGATAGCTTATTGCCAGGCACTACAGGGTAACTTTAGAGGTCTAGTGGTGTTTATGACTCAACATGTTAGGGTTGTTTTGGCAGCAAATGGGGAATCTACTGAATAGAAACGGTGAGTTGTCATAAAGATATGGACAAAAAAAAAACAGGAATAAGGGCACACACCTCTAGTGTATTACGAATGGTTCCATTTATTAGAATGGAAAACACTAGCCATTACACTCACAAAGCCAGATGAGCTAAAGTTAAGCACAAATGACACCCAATGCAGAGCAGACGTTCGATCTCTCCATCTGCAATAAACAGCAGGGACTAATGAATCTCCTGCTGCAGATGTAGATGTTCTGACAGTGGGCACGCTCTGAGAGGATGAAGAGAATGTTTGGCCGACAATTTTCCACCCAATAGCTTTGAATTTTCTGTCAAACTATGCGAAGCAAAGTGGTGTCGACAGGGTCGGGCCATCTACTGATTGATTTTTTTGGACTATTTCACTGACTCAGAACAAGTATATAGAGAAGGAATGAACTCAGGCATTTTAACAAAGGAAAGCCAAACAGCCAGGAAACTAGCATTTTTTTTGGCCTCAATCACATGGGTGTACTTAAGCGTACACCATTTGTGAGGGCTGTGTTTTGCCTGCACGGGATGCACAGGTGTTCCATGCATCTGTATTGTAGGCAGTCCCATTCATGTCAAATGGGAGACAGCGGCTGCTTCCAATTTGACATTGGTGTCGGTGAGGGTCCCTGAACTCACACTGTCTGTGTTTAAAGTGGTTGTAAACCTCAGACATGAAATCTAAACAAAGCATTTTCCCCTATAATGTGTACTTGTCTTAATCCAGAGCACCAAGTGTCATTTCTGTCTGCTTCCTCATTCCTCTGCCATCTGCAGTAGTCACTTTTATTATTATTATACAGTATTTATGAAGTGCCAACAGTTCGCTCAGCGCTGTACATTACAATGGGAGACAATACACGAGACCGTACAATAACAATACAATGCGATACACGAGGGGTTCGAGGGCCCTGCTCCTTGGAGCTTACAATCTAGGAGGGAGGGGATAGTGGTATGGGAGGAATAGCTTTGGGGGATTGAGTGGTAGGAAAAGTGGAGGAGATCGGCAATTAGCTGAGGGTGGGGTAGGCTTCCCTAAAGAGGTGGGTTTTCAGGGTGCGCCTAAAGGAGAGGAGAGTATGTGATAGTCTGATGGATTGGGGTAGGGAGTTTTAGAGGATGGGGCAAGCCCTGGAGAAGTCCTCGAGACGGGCATGGGAGGAGGAGACCAGGGAACTAGAGAGTAGGAGGTCTTGTGAGGAGCGAAGAGTATGTTTTGGGTGGCATTTGGATATCAGGTTGGTGATGTAGTTTGGGGCAGTGTTATGAACAGCTTTGTACGTCAATGTTAGCATTTTGAATTTTATCCGTTGGGCAATCGGAAGCCAGGGAGGGATTGGCAGAGGGGGGTAGCGGATACGAAGCGGTTAGTAAGGTGGATGAGTCTGGCCGCAGTATTCAGGATAGACTGAAGCAGGGATAGCCTGTGGTGAGGTAGGCCGGTGAGAAGGGAGTTACAGTAGTCAAGTCGTGATATAAGGGAGTGAATGAAGTAGTTTCCGGGGTTAGGAAAGGACGTATTTTGGAGATGTTGCGGAGGTGGAGTCTACATGAGTTTGTCAGCGATTGGACCTGGGGCTAGAAGGACAGATTGGAATCTATGATGACACCTAGTACTCTGGCTTGCGGGGTGGGACTGATGGTGGCATTTTTGGACGTGATGGAGAAGTCGGGGGGGGGGGGGGCGGGCTGGGGGGAAAACTAGGAGCTCGGTTTTGGAAAGGTTCAGTTTGAGGAAGTGACATCCAATCCGATATGTCGTTCAGTAGGCTAGTGATTCGGGCGGAGACTGAAGGGGTGAGACGAGGGGTAGAGAGATAGATTTGCATGTCTTCGGCATAGAGATGGTAGTTGAAGCCGTGAGAGTGTATCAGTTGGCCAAGGGAGGAGGTGTAGATTGAGAAGAGAAGGGGCCCGAGGACAGAATCTTGAGAGACCCCAACAGAGAGGGGGAGGTGGCAGCGTTATAGGTATTATATACTTATGACGGGTTTTCCTGAGCTATGTAGAGGGAGGGTGTGTCCCATCAGCTCTCCGCCCCGATTTTCAGAGCTGAAAGATCCTGTTTAAATTCTGCATCTGAAAGAATGTAGGAGACAGATGGCTCCAGATAGACAGGTATAACTTATGTAGGAGAATTTGTTTAATCCCTGTGTATTACATGAGGCCTGTCACTTCACTGGGTATCTGTAAGGATTTACAAGCACATTAAGTACATCCATGGGAAATGGCTGGATGAAGTCTTTTCACTCCTACATTTTTTACTAGTATTTGAAAATAATTTAGATGTTAAACAAACAGTCTATGGCCCATTGAATAGTACATTTACTTACAGAGACAGTATGTACAGTACATGAGATATAGAACAATTGAAAGGCTTGCCTAAAAAAGGAAACTTTATTGAAACACGAAGGCTGCATGGCATAAGCAGTGATAATTCAGCAAGGTACACTTTGAGGGTAAATCTATTACGAAAACATAAGATAGTTTGCTAGCTGGGTTATTATGACATCTGTGTAGAAAAGCAATCATTTGGATTACTCCTACAGTTATTTGTACATCGTTGTTGCTTGCTTCACAGTCCAAAAGGCCATGTGCAACTAACCAAGTTGTCTCTTCTATGTGACGGTGTTAATGTCCTCCCCCAACAGATTGACAATAAAGAGTCTGAATATATGTAGATACGGCCTACACTTGTCGGCTGATATATTCATTATAGCGATTGCTTATGTACAAGAAAACCTTTATATGAATATTGGGTACTAGATTTTCAACATGTTTATACACTACTGTATGTGATGTGACCTCGTGAATGTAACAGAATTGTTTTGTCCCATCTTTGCAACCCTCTATGAGGGATTTAGTTGATGGCGCAAATCCAAACTGAACACAAAACAGAACAATCATATCTATTGTCCAGAAGAGTTGGGGCCAATGGTCTTCTTGATAGGGGTTTCCAATATTTATAACAGCCGTTCTCAACTGAGGGTTCCATGGAACTCTAGAAGTTCTCCAGAAAATGCTAGGGGGTGCCTCAAGTGGAGACTGATTAACCTCCCATTTGATATTGCCTGCATAGTTCCGGGGCCAACACCTCTAGGCAGAGGCAGTGGCATTATATCAGTGATCGTTTACCTAACAGTATTAGTATTCGGCTCCCCATTGCCCAACGCATTAAATTCAAATTGCTCACCCTGACCTATAAGGCCATTCACAACACTGCCCCTAACTACCTCACCGACCTGATTCCCAGGTACCACCCTACCCGTACCCTTCGCTCTTCACAGGACCTCCTATCTTGCTCCCTGGTCTCCTCCTCCCACGCACGACTGCAAGACTTCTCCAGGTCCTCCCCCAACCTCTGGAACTCACTACCCCAATCCATCAGACTGTCACCTTCCCTCCTCACCTTCAGGCGCTCCCTGAAAACCCACCTCTTCAGGGAAGCCTACCCCACCCTCACCTAACAGGCGCTGCCCTTCCCTCCTCCTACCACTCCATCCCCCACAGCCGTTTCCTCCTGTGCCTCTACCCCCTCCCTCCTAGATTGTAAGCTCGAAAGAGTAGGGCCCTCTTACCCCTTGTGTACTGTTTGATGTTACTGTTCTGTTTCATGTATTGTCCCCCCTCTATTGTACAGCGCTGAGCAAACCCTTTGGCGCTATATAAACTCGATAAATAAATAAATTAGGCCTTTCTTCCCACCAATGTAAGACATCTTTCCCCATTGAACCTCAATGAATTGATTTTAGCAGGGATTTCCTAAGACTCAGAAATTTTTTCAAGGGTTCCTCAGAGATAAAAAGGTTGATAACGGCTTATTTATGAATGTAACATTTTAAAACTGAAGTTTAACTGAAGCTATAGAGAGAAAAATAATTTTAGCTAAAGTACATCCTGTAACGTGCAGGCTGCTGGATTCTGTAGAAATCTTCACTGCAGGGCTGCCCTGTCCTCTTCCTGCTGCTATACTACCGGTGCTGTGGGGGTTAACAGCATCGGTTCTCTGGGCTCAGCTGCACTAAAGATAATCTGAGGGTACATGCTCCCTCTTGTCCTCTCCTGCACTGAGAAATGTTCACTGATTCCACTATTCACAGATTGTTACAGGCAGTGTAGAGATTTCTGTTACTGATCCAACTCTCTCCCATTCGCAGGAACTTAACAGGGTAAGCCTGCATTTACTAAAAAAAAAAAAAAAAAAACACCACGAACAAAACTATGCTGTCCCATATGAGTATAACAGCACAGTGTGCTAAATCTGCCTTCCAGCCATGGCTCCCTTTAAGTTCAAATAATGAAGGCTAAAACTGCATTAAAATGAAGCCTTCCTAAAATTTTCTGCAACCTATGGTGACTTCGCCCCAAGTTACTGTAGGGATGGAGCAGCCGTTGGGACCAGTGCCACGTGAGGGACCGCCATCATGTTCTTTCAGGCCAAACATGTGCAGTGTGTACTCTCCTGTCACAGCCGCTGAGCTCATCATAGTCACCCTGAGAGCATACACACTGTGCATGTTTAGTGCCACAGGAGGGAGTGCCGTACTGTTCCTTTGGACCACTTTTAGCAGTTCTCACATAGTCTATTCAGCCTCCCTGAACACAGGTCCCTTTGCATATCAGCTTATCAAAGTGTCAACTGACACACCTCAATTATAGGTGGCACCTACTGACAATCAATTTAACATGACTCATGCTCACCTTGGCAGCTGCATTCATAGATGTGTTAGTTATTTGTTTCCATTATTTAGTTCCAAATGAGCTAAATGTTCATGAAATATAGGGGAAAAAAAAAAAAAAAAAAAGGAAATCCCTAGTGATGGGAACCTGAGCATTACTACCTTTAGGGCTAGTTCACACTAAAAGACGTTCAGTAAGCTTTTTTTCTGCATCAAAAATGCATGCACAGTGTTTTCCATGTATTCCAATGGCCCTGGTTCACACTAGTGCAGTGAACATGCTGTATTTTTTCTGCACAGAACCATACTGGAACATGGCAAACTGCATCAAAACTGCACCAGAACTGCATTTGGTGTGAACTATAAACAAAAACATACCTGGAAAGCATCCAGAGTGCATTTTTGTAGCGTGAACTGGCCCTTGAGCCTGCATTCCCCTGCATAGCAAAGCTCACAATCCAGCAATAGGATTTTGCACGCTTTCATGCAGAAGCAGGTGTCATGCTTGTGGTGCCATTCATTGTTAATGGATTTTCACTGTGGCAAGCAAGATGCATAGCTAAACATGCTCAAAAATAGGTAGTAAAAATAAACAGGCAAAGCTCAAATACATAAGCCTCATTGCCGTGCGCAGGGTAACGCATTAAAATGAATGAAATGCCCTGTGCTTGAAGCATATGAGCGACACCAGGCATCACTCTCCAGTGTGTGAATGGGGCTTCCAGTGCAGTATGGTGCAGCAATGACAGTATTACTGAACTCTCACTCACAACATTCTGACACATATAGACATGACAGAGAAAATCAAATGAACTCAACTGAGGGTTTGACCTCACAGCTTCAGATCACAGATAACAGACTGAACATCTGCCATGTTTTGTCACAGAATCACTATACTATGCTATGGCCAAGTGTACTGCCACTTCATGGATGATCTAGGTATTTTAAAAATCAAGTATTTCAGATGCTGTGTTTTATTCTACAAATTATTTTGTATCCACTTGCATGTGTCTTCAAACTTGCTCTGCCCTCCTTGCTCATCATAATTCTCTCTCTGTTCTTGAATTATTACCATCTGTGATGCCCTAGCTCCTCTGCCCCTCCCCTCAACTCTCTACATAACCTTTTGTTCCATAGTTGCCCATATTATAAAATAATGCAAGCAGGGGTGGAGTGAAAGCACTTTATGGTGCACGCAGCAACCTTACGTTTAATTATAATTATAGGTCTGGAAGGTTGCTGCGTGCACCATAAAGTGCTTTCACTCCACCCCTGCTTGCATTATTTTATAATATGGGCAACTATGGAACAAAAGGTTATGTAGAGAGTTGAGGGGAGGGGCAGAGGAGCTAGGGCATCACAGATGGTAATTAGATAGTCCAAGAAAAGAGAGAGAATTATGATGTGCAAGGAGGGCAGAGCAAGTTTGAAGAGATATAATAATTATTGATTCATATGCAATCTTTATACTTATATGTCTGATGATTTTGTGGTGTAAGGGGTAATCATGTAGTGACTGCGCTGACTGACAATTAGGTTTTGTTCATATTATAAATGACTTTCAGAAACTTGCTGTTTTTTTTAACTGGTGAACTCACCATGAACAATATTGTCTTGGATGGCCAAGAAAAACTTTAAAGTACATCTATGGTCAAAATGTAAAATCATTTATTTCCACATTGTTTCAATTATTATTCCTAGCCTACTCCTATTAAATTGAATGATCTTGAAGTTTTTAAATGTACTTCTTGAAGATCCACACATTTGTTTCCCTGATGTCTGACACGTGTTCCCTATGTCCTGTGAGTAAGCACTGCTGTGTCACACATTTCACAGAGCCTGCCTTCTGAACTACAGAGGTGCTGAGAGGAGTTTCGGAAGGCGGAGTCAGTACAGGAATCACTGCTTGCAGCCAGCAAGGTACCATGGGCTATATCAGGGGTGGACAAACTTTTTGACTTGAGGGCCGCAATGGGTTCATATATTGGACCCGGGGGCCGGACCAAGAGTAGATGAATGATGTGTATGTGTCATCCATAGTAAGTATAGTAATATTCCCCCATAGTAAGCATAGTAATTCATCCCCCATATAGTAATTCATCCCCCATATAGTAATTCATCCCCCATATAGTAATTCATCCCCCATATAGTAATTCATCCCCCATACAGTAATTCATCCCCCATATAGTAATTCATCCCCCATAGTACTATTCCCCCCCAAGTAGTAAGCCAAGTCCCCCCTGTGTCAATTTACTTACCTTTGCTCCGCGCGTTCCTCTCGCCGTGTTCCCGCGCCGTTCCGGTCTTCAGGGCGGACTGTGAGAGGAGCCTAGCTCCCCTCACGTTCGTCACGCTGCCCCGCCTACACACATCCTGACAGCCAATGTATCACACTCCGCAGGCCGGATTAAAAGGTCCGCCGGGCCGTAGTTTGCCCATTGCTGGGCTATATAGTCCTTAGATATTAAAAGCAAGAAGCTGAAGAGAAGCTACAAAGCATGTAAGGAATCTAGAAAGTCGATGAAAGATGGTCAGTGGACAGGCAGAACACACAACATGAAAGGAGATTTGTTCTCATGTAAGCCTACATTCATATTGGATTGTCAATAACCATTGTTTGTATTTTTATTACAATAGCTACGATTTAAAAAAAAAAAAATTAAATAAAAATTAGTGTATGCGATGACCATAACACTCCTTTAAGCCTAATGATGTTAAACTATATGTAAAGCTCAACAGCGAAAGCATCTTATATGCATCGCATTGGTCAATTATAAAATTAAAAGCATTTAAGCAATAATTAGAAAAATCCCTGTGTATGTAGGTATCATTCTTCTCGTGCACACTATGCACGTGCCTCACCCAACAATGACTGAGCTTGGTAGACAGTTGCAGTTACTAGAGCAATACAAGAACATGGACAGAAAACACCACCCCCATTGTTTTTGGAAAGTCCCCCATTCCTACACAACCATACAGGCTCATTCATATTCCAGAAATAAAAATCCAAGAACAAGTCCCAGACTGAAATCAGGTATAGCTGGCCAGTTGCGACACTATGGGCAGCACAGTGGCTTAGTGATACAACCATCATGGAGTTTGCATGTTCATCTTGTGCGAGTTTTCTCCAACACTCCAAAGACCTGCTGGTAGATTAATTGGCTCCTGTCTGAATTGTACCTAGCATGTGTGTATGGAGATCTTAGATTGTAAGCTCATTGAGGGCAGGGACTAATGCAAATGTACCATACATGTAAAGCACTGTGATTGAGATAGGGATATACACTATATTGCCAAAAGTATTGGTCGGCCTGCCTTTATACGCACATTAACTTTAATGGCATCCACATCTTAGCCCGTAGGGTTCAATATTGAGTTGGCCTGCCCTTTGCAGCTATAACAGCTTCAACTCTTCTGGGAAGGCTGACCACAAGGTTTAGAAGTGTGTCTATGGGAATGTTTGACCATTCTTCCAGAAGCGCTTTTGTGAAGTCAAGCACTGATGTCAGATGAGAAGGCCTGGCTCGCAGTCTCCGCCTCCAATTCATCCCAAAGGTGTCCTACCGGGTTGAGGTCAGGAGTCTGTGCAGGCCTATCAGGTTCCTCCACCCCAAACTCGCTCATCCATGTCTTTATGGACCTTGCTTTGTCCACTGGTACGCAGTCATGTTGGAACAAGGGGCCATCTCCAAACTGTTCCCACAAAGTTGGGAGCATGAAATTGTCCAAAATGTCTTGGTACGACGATGCCTTAAGAGTTCCCTTTACAGGCACTAAGGGGCCAAGCCCTACCCCTGAAAAACAACCCCACACCATAATCCCCCCTCCACCAAACTTTACACTTGGTACAATGCAGTCAGGCAAGTACTGTCTTCTCCTGGCAACTGCCAAACCCAGACATATCCATCGGATTGCCAGACAGAGAAGTGTGATTTGTCACTCCAGAGAACACGTCCCCACTGCTCTAGAGTCCAGTGGCAGAGTGCTTTACACCCCTGCATCCGACGCTTTGCATTGCACTTGGCGATATAAGGCTTGGATGCAGCTGCTCGGCCATGGAAACCCATTCCATGAAGCTCTCTACACACTGTTGTGCTAATCTGAAGACCACACGAAGATTTGAGGTCTTTAGCTATTGACTCTGCAGACAATTGGTGACTCCTGCGCACTGTGCGCTTCAGCATGCGCTAACCCCGCTCTGTCATTTTACATGGCCTACCACTTTGCGGCAGAGTTGCTGTTATTCCCAGTTGCTTCCACTTTGTTATAATATCACTAACAGTTGACCGCGGAATATTTAGTAGCAAGGACATTTCACGAATGGACTTTTTGCACAAGTGGCAACCTATCACGGTACCACACTTGAATTAACTGAGCTCCTGAGAGCGACCCATTCTTTCACAAGTGTTTGTAGAAGCAGTCTGCATGCCTAAGTGCTTGATTGTATACACCTGTGGCCATGAAGGTGATTAGAAGTCCTGAATCCAATGATTTGCAGATGTGTCCCAATACCTCTGGCAATATAGTGTGTACACACACACACACAATGTAAAAAAAAAAAAAAATCACCCAAAGATTTACCTTCCTTGGGGGCAGAGCACTATACACTGCTAAGCTGTTTTCACATTTTTTTGCATGGCGTTTCTGACGTCCCTGTCTGCTTCCGTATTCTACATCGCACCTTTTCTATGTATAGAAGTCTAACTCTCAGCTTACTGACTTTTGTTGAAAATAAGCTTTGTTTAGCCAGCTCACTGATCACTTATGTACACCCAAAAGGCAAAGCCCCATGCTTACAATATGCACAGACATTGCAGTGGAAACAAGTTTTTGTATATAAAAAAAACAAAACAAAAAAAAAAAAAAACTTAAAAAAAGATGAGAACATGTCAAATTTAATAGTACTGGGTAGTCAGTGAGCACTACAGACAAGAAAGGTGGTTTACACACTACCAGTAAGTTGCATCTGTCTCCCTTCTAATAGAAGCTTTGGCCAGCACATATAGAAAAATACATGTCAATTCTCCCCTGCTCCAGCTTCTTTTCTGAGGGTGGCTACATTTGCCGTAGATGATCCCCACTGTGAGTGGGAATGTAGCCACCCTCCCGAGATGTACTGCAGGAATAAGATGCAACCAATAAAATTACAGTCAGACCAAACTGAATGAATGCGGACACCTTCATGGTAAAAACACCAGGCACACTGATGCTGTAAAATGTAGGAGCAGTGCACGTAACCACAGTTTACGCACACAGAAAACAGTACTGAAGGGACAAAGATCCTTTGTCAGGGGCACGTGAAGTGAATACTTAAAAAAGCCAAAAAAAAAAGGGGGGGGGGGGATGTGGAGTGAAATTTGAGATATTAATATACTGGTGTAGCAAAGTCAGCTGGATTTTTAATTTTTACAGAAACACACTTCAACTTCAAGCTAAGCGTCCTTTTAAAGTAGGTGTATATTTGAAGGGTAGCAAAAATGAATGAAGAAACAAGCCATGGTACTTTAAATAAAAGAGCATGTACTTGATGTGCTTGGAAAATAAGTGCAGGGGGCCATAGTAAGGCCCAGACAAGGTGAACAGGACTCAGCAATCTCAAAGTGCAATGCCATCAGACCATCCCACAGGTCTCATACAAAAAGAAAAGTTTGAAGGATTGCTGCACATAAAATGAAGGTGCAGTGTAGAGACATTCAGCTTCCTTTACATTACATACTGTACCTGTAAATCTACTGCAACTTCCGCAAGACCCGGCCACTATGTTGCATTCTGAGTGATTAGCACCAATCTGCATATAAACAAGGACTTCATTGTGCCCATCAAGGAACAAGCGTGGTGCCGTAACATTGCTCCTCCATAAACCCACACATGCGCAGTGTGCTCTCCGCCTCCAGTCACAGCAGTGCTGAGCTCAGTGGGAGAGACTGGATTGAGGGAAAAAGCACTGAGCATGTGCTTCCATCCTAGCTTATATGCAAGACGGCTCTGATCACTCAGAATGCTACTTTTTAGGCCAAGCTTTGTGGAAGCGAAGGTTAGCTTTCAGGTATGTAACTTAAAAGGAAGCATAGCACTAAAAACTTCTAACTTACTGAGGCCCCTTGACTGCACTTCAAAATTTTTTAGAAAGGTGAACCAACAATTTAAATGCAAATTACATACATTTCCAGGGTATTATACTAACTGTAGTAATCTAAACTGAATTTATATTATAACAGATGGTGACTTGCTGTCTATACCTGAACCTTGGGGTACCAAAATTAATAGATACTGGGGAGCTTAAGTGCAGCATCAGAGATGGAGATGGCCACATATCACTACCTTCACAGTTCCTTTACAAATCAATGCATCCTTCCTTGAGCACCCAAAAAGTAACAAATAAGGTAAAAAAAAAAAAAAAAAAAACACACAAACTGCATAGGATACCATCTCTGAAAACTGCCAGTATGATCAATAGATACAGAAATATAGACAAGAAATTATATAGAAAATTGGGACTTTTCTGTAAAGATCATATACTAGCTCTACATATCTTCTGTACGCTAGGTCTAAATTGGAGATAAATACTGTTAACCCATTTATTTGACATAAGCCAAAGACGTCAAGTGACGAAACGTGTTGGGACTGGCCTAGTGGATGTGACTTTGGAACGTTCCTCCCAGCTGTCGGCTGTTTGATCGCAGTGCAGGAAGTTCGTCCCTTGGTTTTTCCCTTGTGGATGTGGCATTTTAGAGGCTGTCATTGCTGGTGTCGGCTAGACACCTTCTTTGTGAGTGCAATACTTTATTAATAAAATTTTACTGGTTTTAAACGTACTGCACCATCATATCTCTTCTTATTCCTCGAGCTTTGCCCATGTTATTGAAAGATCATTTGCTGCTTAGCTGTTCCATATGTGCTGCCTAGCTGTTCCATATGTGCTGATTGGATTACTATTGGTTGCTGTTCCTCTACTGGGATATCCTGCAGATCATTGCTCCCAGAGCAAAATGCTATCATGCTGGTTTAGAATATAATCAGCATATAGCTCTGGTAAGTGTATTCATCTCATCTGGTGTCGGATTTGCACATGGGTGTTTGTTTTCAAGATTGACATTAAGTTGATATTGGACTATCACTGTTATGGTGGCTGGACTTATGTTTATACTTATGAATTCATTTATTTTTATTATTTATCCTTGCATGTTTTGTGAATAATTAGCGCACTTTTTATTTGTACACTATTTTACCTTTTTTGGTTAGAGGTGCTGCTTATTTGATTTATTTTGCATTTTCTTATATCTGTTACATAAGCCAAATTGGAATTGCCTATATTTTTTTTACTAATATACCTATGTTTACTTTTAAAAATTGTCCCCAAATTTGATGCTCCCTATATTAAAATCCATACTACAAGATCAAGAAAAAAAAAAAAAAGTACCAAAGAAAAGGGTGGAAATAGAAAACTGCCTAGAGAAAGTGAAATAAAACAAGCTGAAAAGTGAATTTTAATTAGCAATTCAATGTGAAGCACACAATTTAAGTGACATAAGCCAGGGTAGTAAACCATTTGCACAATTTCTGGATCTGGCAGTGTAGTAGGTACAGTAGTTATCAACATTATTATTTAAACCATCTGTGGTTTTAATACTGTATGACATATATAAAAGCTCAAACATTGCAACTCAATCCTCTATAGCTGCCTTAAGCAGGGATCACTTGAACTCTAGGGTACCTCCAGAGGTTGCCAGGGATTCCTTGAGCGATGGTAACGTAAACTCCCACCTGATGGTGCACACATAGTTCAGACACCAACACCACTTTGCAGAGACAATGGCATGGGACCAATGGTGCTTCTCTTTTCTCCTCTCTGATTCCACTGATCACGTAAAGGAAGACCATTATTTCCACTGCTCACCAATGTAAGGCACATTCTCCCCACTGTTTCCTCAATGTATGGGTTCAATAAACTGACCAAATGGGCATTCGTTTTAATAACCACCAGTGTAACAGGGCATTCTTTCCATTGACCAGCATATAGGAGGACCATCTGTCACTGATCACAAATGTACCATAATATAGGGGTTCCCAGAGATCTGAATATTTCAAGGGTTGCTCCATGCTAAACAAGTTGAGAAAGACAGCTCTAGATAACCAGAATAGCAATCCAATGTTTGAATTTTTAGACATTGCAGCAACTGGCAACATTTCTACATAAAGGAATCTCTCTGGTAGCAGGTGGGATGCAGCGTGCAGAGATCGAAGGCCTTCCGAAGCATTTCCAACATCATAGGTCACATGACATCTGTGGAATAAATCTAGGAAATTGCCTGAAGTGAAAGACAGATGGATTCAAGGAAGTAAATGCTACACGAGTCATCTGCCCTTACTCAAGATGGCCACAGCCAGAAATGTTAGGGAGTGTTTTTCAAAGTGATTTCTCAGCAAAAGAATGCATGGAGACATGGATGGATGGATGAACTTGCTTGAATATGATTAAACAGCGTTTATGGTTTGAAGTGCTCAGATATAGCGTAGTTCTGCTTAATGCAAAAGGAAGAAGGGTGAGCCGCACACAGGAGGATTGATGAAAAGTAACATATATTTATTGAACCATAGGACACACAAAACACCAGGATATGTGTACAGAACTTGTTAACGCGTTTCACACGATCACATGCTTAATCACAATCATGGTTATGATTAAGCATGTGATCATATGAAACGCGTTAGAAAGTTCTGTACACATATCCTGGTGTTTTGTGTGTCCTATGGATCAAAAAATGAATGTTACTATTCATCAATCCTCCGATGTGCGGCTCACCCTTCTTCCTATTGCATCACGTGTGGTGGCAAGCCAGAGTCTGCACCTGCCTTGGTTTGATTTGGATCGTTTGCCTGAGCAGTAATACCTTTGCTCCGTAGTTCTGCTTAATGACACCACCATATCTCTCTATAAATCTCCTAAGACTAGAAGTCAGAGGCAGCAATGAGTAAAATATTCACACACTGCAGATACACAGCTATAAGGCTCAAGGAACAAGAGCACATGAAGGGCAGAAATGGCCGGATCTCAAAATTGCCAATGTGTTTTGGACAAACCAGTCCTTAGTCATGGCTAAGGACTGATTTGTCCGAAACATGCTGGAAATTTTAGCTTTGTACATACCTTAGTAAAGAAGTTTACAGTTGAATGTCATCCTGGGTGCCGGCCATTCCTGCTCTTCATGTATCCTTGAGAGTTTCGGCAGCTCTTGGCTCTGAGCACCAGGCAGACCAGCTGTTGAGGGAGGTGGTAGCGTCCTCACTCCTGTTTTTCCTTCAAGGCACAAGAGTGCCTAGGTACAGAAACACACTAGTATTTTCTTAGAAAAATTTAAAACTCTTATTGGGTACTGCTTTTTGGGTTCTACATTTAGATGTTCCCTATAAGATAACAAATCTTCAGTTTTCGAGATCGGGTAAATCAGAAGTTGAGTGTAAGCTCCCAGGCAGGGAAAACACTACAGGGTGCCTAAGAGCTGCACAATGAATATGTAGGTTCGATGGTTGAGTACATGAACCTCCTCTAGTGGTAACTTCTGACATGCTAAGAAATAAATTTTCAAAGCACTAAATCCTGCATTGCGGTATTCAAATCATTGATTTTAAAGGTTTGACTTTTTTGGCATTTACATGTAAACTAAAACAGGCCCTGTAAAGCTGTTGGGCTTAAACAGATTTATTTTATGTAAAACTTACTTTGCCAGACAAAAAGACCTGACTTGCATGTTTCGTGACAAACAGAGGCTACTATATATCCAATGATGTAAAAGAGCACTAGTAACTGTGTTGGAGTGACTGCTATTCTGGTGCATATGAGCCACTACATTTTAATAGGAATCCAAAGAAATGAAGTTGTATGAAGGCTGCACTTGCTGCAGAGCCTTTAGAGGGAAGTTATGCTATTTTGTGACGTATCTGAAAAACGGGACAATGTTATTTCCTAAAAACACAACATGATGACCCATCTGTTCTCTGCAGCTGTCCGTGGTCCTTCTGTAAGATCCTTTCTGAAAATGGCAGATCTCTAAGGAACAAAATTCATGCAGTACTAGTCTGTGTGAACAGACATGTTCCACACTGCTACTCATAACCACTTTTCATGAAATAAAAAGAAAATTCGAGCTATCAGCTACAGTTGTGTTCAAAATAATAGCAGTGTGTTGAAAAAAGTGAATAAAGCTCAAAATCCTTCTAATAGCTTTTATTTCCATACACACAAATGCATTGGGAACACTACACATTCTATTCCAAATCAAAACATGAAGAAAAATATATCAAATTTGTGTTGTTCCTCTAAAAAAAATTAAAGAAAAGTGAATATTAGGCTGTTCAAAAAAAAATAGCAGTGTTTGTATTCTTCTTTACAAACTCAAACATTCACTATATAAACTGAAAAAGTTTTGAAGATTTTGCTTTCCTTTGAATCACTTAATGAATATTTAGTTGTAGAAGCATTGTTTCTGAGAACTGCTGTACATCTGTGTTGCATGGAGTCACCCAACTTCTGGCACCTGTGAACAGGTATTCCAGCCCAGGATGATTGGACTACATTCCACAGTTCTTCTCTATTTCTTGGTTTTGCCTCTGAAACTGCATTTTTGATGTCACCCCACAAGTTTTCTATTGGATTTAGATCCGGGGATTGGGCTGGCCACTCCATAACGTCAATCTTGTTGGTCTGGAACCAAGATGTTGCACGTTTACTGGTGTGTTTGGGGTCGTCTTGTTGGAACACCCATTTCAAGGGCATTTCCTCTTCAGCATAACCTCTTCAAGTATTCTGATGTATTCAAACTGATCCATGATCCCTGGTATGCGATAAATAGGCCCAACACTGTAGTATGAGAAACATCCCCATATCATGATGCTTGCACCACCATGCTTCACTGTCTTCAGTGTGCTGTGGATTGAATTCAGTGTTTGGGGGTCGTCTGACAAACTGTCTCCAGCCACTAGACCCAAAAAGAACAATCTTACTTTCATCAGTCCACAAAATGTTGTGCCATTTCTCTTTAGGTCAGTCAATGTGCTCTTTGGCAAATTGTAACCTCTAAAGCACATGTCTTTTTTTCAGCAGTGGGACTTTGCGGGGGCTTCTTGCAGATAGCTTGGCTTCACATAGGCGTCTTCTAATTGTAACAGTACTCACAGGTAACTTTACACCTTCTTTGATCTTCCTGGAGCTGATTGTTGGCTGAGTCCTGATATTCTTCTATCCATTTGAATGGTAGTTTTTTGCTTTCTTCCACCTCTTTCAGGTTTTGGTTGCCATTTTAAAGCATTTGCGATCATTTTAGCTGAGCAGCCTATCATTTTCTGCACTTCTTTATATGTTTTCCCCTCTCCAATCAACTTTTTAATCAAGGTACGCTGTTCTTCTGAACAATGTCTGGAACGACCTATTTTCCTCAGAATATCAGAGAGAAATGCACTGTAACCAGCATGTACAACATTTGCTGCCTTCCTTCCTTAAATAAGGGTAATAATTGCCACCTGTTTCTCAAAGAATGAATGACCTCACTAATAGAACTCCACACTGCTATTATTTTGAACATGCCCCTTTCAATTAGTGATTCAATTACACAGAATCAGCAGCATGCATGTCATGACTGTTGGGTCTGTTGGATTTCTATTACTCTACTACACCTGCTAGTGAATTATTTGCCATGTAGAAATATCATTTCTACCAAAAACAGTGATATTGGGAAGATTTACCCTCTCAATTTGCCCTGGTAACAAGTCATAAAGACTGAAAGTAAGAGAAGATCCAAAATACCAGAACAGTAATTGATGGGGAAGTTTTTCAATGGTAGGTACCAATTACAAGAGGATCTCCCTCGCTTTGGAGAGATTTCCTCATGTCCTGTCATGTTTACAGGATACAAGTGAAACCCCCCCCCCCCCCCATTTCCCTAATGCGACACAGATGGCAAAAAAAAAAATAATAATTGGACAGGGCCCTCTGAACCCTTTTGTATTGAATTGTACTGTACAACATATAATGTACTTCAGCCAGATGAACTCCAAATATCCTGGCCCCCCCACTGGACCCCGCTGCATGGTCGTGATGCCCTAAGCTGCAGTGTAGTGGTCTGCAAACCCTACACCACAGTACACAGCCCCAGAGAGAATATCCATCACAATGACAAGAACTTATTGGTCATGTGAATGTGCTAGCAAATGAGAAGTACATCTGAGGCTTCTTTTTCTAATATTCCCAGAAGGAAGAAGTGGTCAATGGTCGTGCTGACCAATGAACACTTGCCATTGTGGGCATTATGATGGATACTCAATCTGGGGCTGTATACTGCTGCTTACGAACTGCTACACTGGCAGCACTAGGCAACAGAGCTGCTATGTACAGAGGGGTCCGGAGGGGTGGCCAGGTGACCAAGATATTTTGGGCTAGTTCACCTTTTCATATTTGGTTTGCTTTATTGCAGGTGTGGACTTTGACCAATCAGAAAATGAAGATGTCAGTATTCACTGAGGTTTAGCTTAATGAGGCAGTCCTGTTTAACATAGGTACACATTTTTGGTGGGATACTCCCAAAGGGAAATCACGTCTATAGGGATGCAGACCATGCCACTCTGGTCAGAGTCCTGCATGTGCAATAGTAGATTGATAAATATAAAATAACTCCCACACAGATTCATTCTGCACATGGACACAGACAACTAAACAACTACAGGTATTTCTTCAGAACAAAAAGGTAGGACTCTGCAACAAAGTTTGTTAAAATCCTTGCAATGCACATAGATCATCCAGGAGAAGATGTTTCCCTTAACAAAAGCAGAACTACACTTTAAATATTAAGATTATTTTAAATTATTAATAAAAGAGTCTATTCCTTAAACACAGAGTATTTTTCTTGGTATGTTTCCTACTTTTGGAACTTCATGATCTCACACAGATGTTTAACATGCTCTCCCACGGTTTTTATGCATAGCGTTTTTTTTCCAGGTGCAAGGTCCTGGGAAACAGGCAAGCCATCAGCCAAGTCACTTACTCAATCAGCCCCAAGAGTTTACTTCCCCAACTAAACAAATATCACCTGGCAAAATGTGTATTAACATGATTGCACATTTGCACACATACTGTGTATGCTGTGAATGATCATTATGGAAGCACAATGGAACACGTTGCTTGTGTTTTAGACAACAGTAGATGCAAGTATAGCACATAAATGTATAAAATATTGCTGCTATAATCACAAAGATAAAGCAATATAAATGTTAACCAAAAGAAAGAGGATAATGTAATACGTCAACCTAAATAAAAAAAGAAAACCACCACCGAGTAAACATGCCCATGTACCTGCACTTCAGTAGTTGGGTGGAGAACAAAAAACACACAAACATTCAGGAAACATTCAACCAGGTTTCACACAGTTTTCTAACTGGATTCCATTGGAAGATTGTGTGAAAGTATATACTGGTTTGCATCAATGAGGACGTAGCTATGCAAAGGCTTACGTCATCCAATGGAATGAATAGCTGAGAAACACATCATATTCTGCAGTGTCATTCTTTACTACTTTGACATTTATTTAAGCCTTGAGAAAAATTTCACAAGCAACAGTATTTTAAAAGGTCAGTCCATTTGAAATTGCCAGCTGCTACCAAAAACTGAAATATCAAACAGCCAATTTCTTATATCTTTAAGGTGCTCTATTGGTAAAATCTCTTGTCAGGTTCCAGGGTCTTCAGACCTGTTGCGGCCATTTTGAAGGATGAATGGATGAATGAATGAAGCTCCCTCCTGCATTTTTTAATCATTTTATTTTATGGTGACTGCCACTGGAACATGCAAAAAAAAAAAAAAAACCACACATACTTCCGTGTGCATGAACAGATTCAGGAATTGGGACAGAAAGATCACTGTATGTTGAAGCATCCAAGAAATACAAAAAGGGGACAGCACAGTGGCCAAGTAGTTAGCACTTTCACCAAGCAGCACTAGGGTCATCGGTTCAAAACCCAACCACGAGACTACCTGCCTGGAGTTTACATGTTCTCCCTGTGCCTGTGTGGGATTCCTCCAGGTACTTTTGTTACCTCCCACACTCCAAAGACATGCTGGTAGGTTAACTGTCTCCTTTCTAACTTGGCCCTAGTATGTGTATGTACTGTATGATTGCGAATTAGGGACCTTCGATTATAAGCTCCTTGGACTGATGTGAATGTACCATATATATGTAAATGTACTGCATAAACGGATGGTGCTGGCCACTAAAATCCAATCCCCAAGGCTCATCCTAGAATTAAAATAAAACTTTTAGATGGGCTGACCATTGAAATCCATCTAAAAATTACAAATAAATAAACCTGAGAGTTTGTAATATCTTTTGGGGGTTCTTTTCATAAGATCTCATAAATCTCCTCAGTTCACGGTCTTTAGACCTGTTGCGAGGATTATGAGGGATCCTCCCTTTTGACTTTTTTTTTTATTATTTTATGGTGAACAGGAGAAGCAGGAACATACAGACTGATTGTGCACACTCAAAAAAACACCTCTCAAGTGGACAAGAACAGAGTCCGGATTTATGGCAGAAAGATCATGAAGCGGCACTTCACCCAAAAGGGGAATTTGCACTCTTCCTCCTCCTGCCCCTTTTCACATTTAGCACTTACCATATTTTTCGCTCCATAAGACGCACTTTTTTCCCCCAAAAAAAGGGGGGAAAATGTCAGTGCGTCTTATGGAGCGAATACAAAGCGGCCGGTCCGGTATTTCTGCCACCACCATGTCAGAATACCGGGTCGGCCGCTCAGCTGTTCTCTCCTGCAGGACCTTACCTGTTCCTCGCTCCAGCGCTGCAGTCTTCCCGCGCTGGCTTCTGTGACAGCCGGGTGCCCACTGCGCATGTGCTGCGCTTTGTGAATGATCCGGTGTCTTCTGGGACACATGGCAGGTCCCAGAAGGCGCCGGGCCATTCACAAAGCGCAGCGCTTCTCGCGCATGCGCAATGGGCACCCGGCTGTCACAGAAGCCGGCCCGGGAAGATGAGGGAAGGACAACTCCGCGGAAGTGGGAGCAGGTACCTGTCAAATTCAGGTACCCGCTCCCCCTCCCTCCCCAGAGGGCCGCAGTCTCTGGTCATCCCCTGCACTGTGTCCGCAGTCTCTGGTCATCCCCTGCACTGTGTCCGCAGTCTCTGGTCATCCCCTGCACTGTGTCCGCAGTCTCTGGTCATCCCCTGCACTGTGTCCGCAGTCTCTGGTCATCCCCTGTACTGTGCCTGCAGTCTCTGGTCATCCCCTGTACTGTGCCTGCAGTCTCTGGTCATCCCCTGTACTG
The DNA here is from genome assembly GCF_062004578.1 of Staurois parvus. NCBI lineage: Eukaryota > Metazoa > Chordata > Amphibia > Anura > Ranidae > Staurois > Staurois parvus. The sequence continues at coordinate 2,234,181 of NW_028317964.1, read as the reverse complement.
TGTCTGCAGTCTCTGGTCATCCCCTGTACTGTGTCTGCAGTCTCTGGTCATCCCCTGTACTGTGTCTGCAGTCTCTGGTCATCCCCTGTACTGTGTCTGCAGTCTCTGGTCATCTCCTGTACTGTGTCTGCAGTCCATTGGTTCAGAATATTTTTTTTTCTTGTTTTTCGCCTCTAAAGCCTAGGTGCGTCTTATGGTCCGGTGCGTCTTATGGAGCGAAAAATACGGTACTTTCTTTGTGGGGGTGGAGTACCTGATTTTGACAGATACTGCTGCCCCCACTTCCAGTTGGATCACCTCGGTGACCGAAGCAGAAGTTCAGCCCCCTTCCTTCCCCCACAGACCTCTGGGACATCTCAGGGCCCAGAAGACTGCAGGACCATTCAGGTAGCACAGCTCGCGCATGTGCAGTGGACAGCTGGCTGTGAAGCTGAAAGTTGTCATAGCTGGCTACCCACAGTTAGTATGCCAGTGCAAGGGACCAAATCCCGGTGAAGAAAACGGCTGGGTGAGGACAGAGCTAGATCCTCGGACAGGCGAGTATCCTATTATTAAAAGTCAGCAGCTACAGTTTTTCTAGCTGCTGACTTAATTTTTCAACACATGCCTTAATGTTGGAACAGCCAAGAAATACAAGGGCTACCTTTTCCCCTAAGCTCACCCCAAAATTAAAATATAACTTCTGGTTGGTCTGACCATTGCAATCCAACTAGAGGTCACAAATAAGTAAAATGAGAAGTCAAAAAACACATGGCTCATATAAAAGAAGTAAAAAGGGAGGTCCATAGCAAACCAGATAGGATCTGCCAGGTTTCATAAGCTGGCTACAAATGTAAGAACACAACTTATCCGTCTTCTTGGCTCCAAATGCAAATAAATAAGGCTGATGTCCCTTAATGTGGCTGGATTTTTTTTTTAAGCTTGGTGAACGTGTTTGCTAGAGGCAGAAGATTCTTTTTATAATGTTCAGTGTGTCAAAAGAAGCTACAGTTTTTACAGTAGCAGAAACAAAAAAGTGCTTGTTCTAAGCACTTCGTGCTCTTATCAGAGTCATGCAGCTAAACAGAGCCTTACACATTATGACTACAACACATTCAGCTCTGTTATATCGGGGAATATCCTTCTACAAATGACCCATGTGCACACTATATCCATCTACTCAATTATCACAGATAAATGTCATACTGATTACTAATATACAGAAACCATAGCCAAAAACACATACAGATTAAATATCTCTATTATTTATTGCAGGTATTTAATGCTGACACCTTTTACACATTGCTCTACATACTGTACATTAAAGGTTGGGTTCACCTTTAAAAATAAATAATGCACATGTTTTTGCAAGAAATAAAAAAAAAAAAAAAAAGTACATTTACTGTATTTTATACAGGGTGCATCAGTGGATTGTGGGTGTAATATGGCCATAATATGTAACATGTTCCTAAAGGTAAGCCTAACCTTTAAGATCAGTTCATGCCCTCAAGAAGCTTACAATCTAGGATCTCCATTTCATGTACATACTAGAGCCAATTTACCTATCTTTGCTTGCATGGGTTTCTTCTGGATACTCCAGTTTCTTCCCATATTCCAGAGTGATAACATGCAAACTCCATGCAGATAGCGTCCTAACCAAGATTCGAACAGAGGAACCCAATGCAGCAAGGCACTGGGTCACTTTGTTGGTATTCACTAAGGCATTTAATATTGCTTGTCAAATTTTAGAACAATCTGGCAGTGATATTACACTGGGAAATTCAATCCTTCCCAAGCAACTGCAAAACACATTCAGGCATCAGGCCAAAATTAGTTTTCTCCTAGGAAAATGCCCATTTTTTCCTAAGCTGCACCCCCACAACTCATTACTAGTTATTAATAACACTTATGAGGGTTTTTTTTTTTATTGCAGTGTTCCCTTAGAAAAAGTTACTTCACTTACTGCCTCAAGATACAACAGAAAGTCAAAGGAGATCTCTCCAAAGGGATGGAAACTCCCTCAGACAGTTGTCACTATAACGAGTGTGCCCAATAAAAGATATACCCTCTATTCCAGCTCCAGTGACAACTGTGTTTATTCTTTCGTTTTCATTCCCACCGACAGTGGTAAGCAAGACAAACTGAAGGTGAAGACAAAGTCCCCCCTGCGGGAACACAGACGGCAATAAAACCTGACTGATGTCCTTCCTTCCCTACCTTATCAATAAACAAAAGGTTGGTTATCAATGCACTTTAGATGTACTATATTGATACAAAGTTTATTAACTAAAATTCTGAGAAACTGGCAATTTAAAAATGGGCTAATTCTTAAACGTGGCACATTCCATGGGAATATTAAGTACCATGTGTCAAGTGGGAGATATACATTGTTTCAAGGGCCTAACTGTGTTATTAAACAAATTGGAACCCAATAAGGAAGGGGCGTTCGTAGGAGTGCCATGTTCCCGAATACCTATAAGTACTGGTAATTCAATGTGCCAGCAGAAGGAAATGTAGCAGAAGACAGGAAAAGTTAGTGGTTGTAAACCTCAGATGTGAAATATGAACAAAGCACATCCCCCTATAGTGTGTATTTTGTCTCAATCCAAAGCAGTGTCATTGCAGCCTCGTTCCTCTGCTATCAGCAATCACCTCTGCCAAGTTTTCCTGACACCAAGAGAAAATAGTGAAAGGGAAAGGCATAGCTCCAGCCTCAGCTTTGTTCCTGTGTGCTGGGTGGAGGGTTTGTCCCTTTCCTCACATCAGCTCTCAGCTGTTTTCTAGCAGCTCAGACAAACTATAAATTCTGGACTTTGAACAGATGTAGAGAATGGAATACTACAGATAAATAGGTACAACTTATGTAGGAGGATTTGTTTTATCTCTGTGCATCACCTGAAAGGCCAGTTGCTTCACTGGATATATGTAAGGGTTTACAAGTACTTCAAACACCTCCCGCCCGCCATATAAGGAAATGATGGATGGGCGGCGGTTCTCTTGTTCTGGGAGGACATCATATGATGTCCTCCCACTCTAACTGCGTGTGAGCGCAGCACAGCGGTCTGTGGTGCACTGTGTCCCTGGGACAAAGCGGATCACCGAATAGCGGAAAGAGCCAAAGACTTCGGCTCTGTCATGTGATCAGCTGTGTCCAATCACAGCTGATCGCATGTAAATAAGGAAATGCCGATTATCGGCATTTCTCTCCTTATGAGCTGTCACGCTGACAGTTCGTAATGAGAGGAGTACCAGCAATCGGCATTCTTCAGAGGGGACATCTACACTGATCACCAGTGCCCAGATGATCAGTGTAGCCCCATCAGTGCCCCCTGTCAGTGCCCATCAATGCCACCTGTCAGTGCCTACCAGTGCCCATCAATGCCACCTGTCAGTGCCCATCAATGCTGCCTGTCAGTGCCTACCAGTGCCCATCTAAGCTGCCCGTCAGTGCCGCCCAGGAGTGCTGCCTGTCAGGGCCGCTTAACAGTGCCCGTCAGTGCAGCTTAACAGCGCCATATATGAGTACTGCCTTTCAGTGCCCATCAGTGATGTGTCAACGCCCACCAGTAATGCCTGTCAAAATGCTCATCAATGCCACCTGACAGTGCCTCCCCATCAGTGCAGCCTATCAGTGACCATCACCGCAGACTCATTAGCACACATAAGTTAATGAGAAAAACTACTTATTTACAAAATTTTATAATAGAAACCAAGAAAAAAACTTTTATTTTTTTCAAAATTTTCAGTTGTTTTTGGTTTGTTTAGCAAAAAATAAAAAACCCAGAGGTGATTAAATACCATCAAAAGAAAGCTCTATCTGTCTCAAAAAAATTATAAAAATGTCATATGGGTATTGTGTTGCATGACCACGCAATTGTCAGAGTGTGACAGCACTGAAAGCTGAAAATTGGCCTGAGCAGGAAAATGGTTAAAAAGAAGCCTTTTTTTTTTCTTTTCTGTAATCATACTTGCCTAGGTGGATGCAATATCGATCCGATGCTGAATCTGTCCCCTGTTACTTCTAAGACTGAGAACTGAGTGATCAAAGACCAATGACCCCTCAGTTCTTAGTCTTCACTGAGCAGCAAGCCGAGCTGTGTAGGGGGCAGGAGCAGCTGGCTCAGGTGGCAATCTGAGAGGCTGAGCCAGCTGCCAGTCCAGGCATCTGAGTGGATCCCGACTATAAAGAACAAACTGCACTCCTGTGTTTCACAGAAGAAGTAGAGCAAAACAAGCTCTGGCTATACTCCTTTAATGATAGAATCAACTGCCAGATACAGGGAAGGGCAGGGGCTCTGGACATAATGTACAATTATGCACAACATATTTGCACACTATGGTGGACTTGCCTCTAGATTTACCCTGCTCCAGCACTCCATTCTTGACAGTCCATCACAGTCCAGGAGTGAAGTAGGGGCTGGTAGCAGTAAATGCAGAACTTGGCTAGGGAACTCAATGTGTTTGGAAGAAGAGGACTTCTTCACCTTAGATGCTAAAGAGAACAAAGTCTGGCAGAGCAGGCAGTGGGACAGGTTAGGTTTAATATCTCTGTTACAGGGAGCCATTTTAAGTTTTTTTTTTAACCACTTCCTGCCTAGCCAATGTTTTTTTGCTTTTTTAACCACTTCCTGCCCAGCCAATAGGAAAATGATGGCCGGGCAGGACTCTTGTCGATCCGGGTGGACGTCATATGATGTCCTACACGAATAGAGCCTTGAGCGTGCCCGCAGGGACACAGCCGATGACAGATCTGTATACCGGCCCCTTGCCAGTACCACGTGACCTGCTGTGACAAATCACAGCAGGTCACATGACAACGGTAAACAATGGATGGCTTCCTTTCATGCCATCCATTGTATACAATTGTGACACTAGCTGTGATCGGTCACAGTGATCACATGCACAGACTGGGCCAATCACAGCCCATCTGTGTCATGTGATTAGCCGTGGCCAATTAATCAGAGCTAATCACAACAAAAAAACCTGAATGAATGGATTTCATTCAGTTAAATGCTTGCTTATAGCAAAGGAATTCTTTGATATAAGCAATCATTGTGTAGAAAAAAAAATACTGATCACTTCCCCAAAGTAGTACAATGTTACTATGGTAACATTATACTACTTTGGTCATAGTGTATCATGAAAAGAAAATAAAAAAAAGTAAATAATAAATTAAAAATACAATAAAAAATTTTTTTAAAAAAAGTATAATTTGGGGGATTATCTGTACTGTTCTGACATTTTTGGGATTAAGAAATTAGATTGGCCGTCAGTACTTCAGGATTGATCAATTTTCAGATATATCCCATAGTTTGTGAACTCCATAACTTTCCTACAGACTAAATAAATACTGATTTGGGTTTTTTTCACCAAAGAAATGTAGCAGAATACATCTTGGCTTAAATTGGTGAAGAACAGTTATTTATTTGCAAATTTTTATGACAGAAACCAAGAAAAAGAACTTTTTTTTTCTTTATTTTCCGGCTTTTTTGTTAATTTAGCAAAAAATTTAAACTCAATGGTGATTAAATACCACCAAAACAAAGCTCTAGTTGTGTGAACAAAATGCTAAAATATTGTTTGGGTACAGTGTTGCATGACCACGCAATTGTCATTCAAAATGTGAGCACTGAAACCTGAAAATTGGCCTGGGCAGGAAGGGGGTAAAAGTGCAGGTATGAAAGTGGTTAAGTGTCACTTTAAGGCCCCCCCCAAAGATGGTTACACCATGGATTGTACTTTCTGTACTTGGTTAACTGCTAGTGTTTTCTGTGCGCCTTGTTCACACTGCAACGCTGCCTTCAGGTAGATAGCAATGCACTGTGAAAAAATGCAGACATGCAGCATTTTTCTGCAATTTGGCCACAACTCACCTGAAGTCACTGTCTGTTTTGGCATCACAGCATAGGAATGAATGAACTGTCACTTTGACATTTCAATACAGTGGGGAAAAAAAGAAAAATAGATAAACAGTGCCGTGCTTTGTAATAACCAAGGAAAGAAAAAATGTTTTAACTATCTCTCTCTCATTCTGTGGCTGAAGGTGAAAAACCTTCTGTGTGCAGCAGCCCCTTCAGCACCCCTTAATACTTACCTGAGCCCCATCGTGATCCAGCAATGTGCACGAGAGCCTCGGCTCTCCAGGCACTCTCTCCTCAGTGGTTGAGCCATTGATTCTAGCTCCTGTCAATTATAGCCAGTGAGCCAATGAGGAGAGAAAGGGGTGGGGCCGAGCTGTGGCTCTGTGTGTCAATGGACACAAAGCAGCAGCTCGGGAGCGAGCCTGCTTGGGTGCCCCCATAGCTAGCTGCTTGCTCTGAGGGCACTAGCAGGAGGGAAAGGCCAGGAGCACCAGTGGGTGACCCGAGAAGAGGGGGATCGGGGTAGCTCTGTGCAAAACCATTGCACAGAGCAGGTAAGTATACACATGGATGTTGTTTAAAGAAATGCCTTTAATATCAATTTAACTTGCATCATATACAGAAATAAGCTGATAAGTAGGAAAAGAAGCAGGCAGCCATGAGTTGAAACTCTGTTCAGCTGCTCAGACTTTAGAAAGAAAACCCCCGGACACAACAAGAATGTCTTACCTGGAAATCAGACGGGCTGCTGCTAATCTGGTTTACATTTGGCAAAGAGCCACCATAGTACTGAGCTCGGGATTGTGCCAATCGCAACTGTTGAGACTTCTGAAACTGAACCTGAAAAGCCAAAAAGCAGGTTGTTAAAAAGGGACATTCACAAAAAGTAAAAGCTGAGCAGACAAATTAGATTGCTTAGTACACAACAAGCACTAGAACAACAGGACTACGAAGGTAACGGATCACAATATTAGCGGTTATAACAATGGATTTTACCATCTTTAAAATGCCTGCTTTCCAATTTGGAACAAACTGTATTTTCTGCACAGCAGTGAGAAATCTAAAGACAGTAAAAGCTTTGATCATTGAAATCAGACCTTTTATCAGTTTGTTTAGTCATCTTTTCCAGTAATTATTGTATGAGATCAGTGCCGAGCTTTCTACTAAAATGTCATCCACCAGAGCCAACCTTTAAGGCCTAGGCTAGAGGACCTGCCTATCAGCCTTTGTATGAGCAAGTCCAGACTTTCTCTTTCCGGCTTTCTCTACACAGCACACCACAATATGGACTGAGACATCAGAGAACTAAAATAAATGGGTTATATACAGCAACAATGACACAAGGGGTTTTCTGGACATTAGGACAAGCTCAAATTTTTGTGGTGTTCCCAGTTGTCAGCGAAGCCAATTTTCTGTCCAGAGCCTGTAAAAATGTTCTTTAAAAGTAGACCTGCACCCTCTTAAATGACTTTGCATTATTTTCCTTTTTTTGAGGGTCTCAGCCCTGCACATCCAGCTTTCTTTCCAGGCATCAACAGCAGGGCTCTTACTTTACTTTCCATTCATCGTGCATCAGCATCAGAGGTTGGTCATCAGCTCTGAGGAAAGGGATTCGTCCCTGAAACGCGTCAGCCATTTGACCGCACTGACAGTGAGAACACCTTGCCCGCCGTTGTGGCCATTGTCATTTTTCTATGCTTTTTAGATACATGCTTCGTCTGTGAGTATGTTTTTATGATTTAATTCCTACAATAAACCTTGGATAATGCACTAGGTGTGTGCGCCAGCTGTTTTCTCTCTATCCAGTGGCTGATTTCCCCGTCTGAGGAGGGCTGCACCCCTGAAGCATTTCCTTTGGTTGTCGCTGTCCTGGTACCCTTGGCTTCCCTTCTGGCTGTGCATATCCTGAGGCGCTGGAGAGTACATACGACATCCAGCTTTCTTGCCTAGGTGAGAATGATGCCCCCTCCCAAAGCATTCTGGGTTGTCACGCTTCCATTAAGGTCAATCACTGCCATGTCATTGGGGTTCACCTCAAAGAACTTGGAGTAGACAGCCGGCTCCCTGATAACATGAGAAGAGAAGATGGTGCAGCACCGGACCAGGATGCTGTAATGGAGCAGAGTGGGACAAGGCATACTGTGATGGGGAAGTAGCTTACACTGGACAATGTTGGATTTGTTGGGTGTGTGTGTATGTTTTTGGAGGACACCCACTGGTAACAATGAAAAGCAATGAGGGAATGTTCCTCTTTAACCACCTCCCGTCCGGCCGTTGTATATAAACGGCCGGACGGTGGCACTGCAGGGTCAGGTGGCTGTTTATAAACAGCCTCCCTGCACCCTGCTTGTGCTCACTCCCCGGGGGAGCACAGCACCGCGGTCCGGTGCCTGCTGTGTCCTCCGGACACAGTGGAACACCGATCGTCGGAAGGGACCTCTGTACGAGGTCCCGATCATGTGATCACTGATTGGCTAATCAGTGATCACATGCAGAGTAGTAAGCAAGATGTCACTTGTGACATCATTGCTTACTACGTGTGAAGTCTGTGAATGATCACAGAGGTCACATGGTACAAGGCTATTCACAACAGCCTTGTACCATGTGACAAGCTGTGACCAATCACAGCTCACTCAGTAGTTCTCAATGGCTGCAAGAATGCAGCTAGAGAGAAGGAGAAATTATTGCTTTTACATCCTTTATGCGTGTAAAAGCAATCAGTGTAAGAAAAAAAATCTTCATCGCCCCCCCCCCCCCCACAAGTAGTACAGTGTCACCATGGTGACACTGTACTGCTAGGGTGACAGTATGTAAAAAATAAAAAATAAAAATATTAAAAATTTTAAAAAAATGTTTAAAAATTACAATTTTTGGTAATAAACCAATTTGAGTTATTTTTTTTTCCTAAAAATATAAAAAACGGAATAAATTTTGGCCAAGATTTATGATGAAATACTATTTATTTGCAAAATTTTATAAGAAAAACACTTTTTTTTTTTCAACATTTTTGGACTTTTTAATTTACATAGCAAAAAAAATAAAAATTCCAGTGGTGAATAAATACCACCAAAATAAAGCTTTATCGGTCTCAAAAAAAATGCTAAAAAATTCATATGGGTACAGTGTTGCAATTGTCATTCAAAGTGTGATAGCACTGAAAGCTGAAAATTGGCCTGGACAGGAAGGGGGTGAAAGGGGGTGGAAGTGGTTAACAGAATCCTATAGAATGAGTAGATTATTCCATGACTATATGAGAACACAGGCTGCTCTTCCAGACATCAAGACTCACTCAATGTGAAGTTTTGGAAAATGAAAGTAGAATTTAGTTGCTGCAGACAAGAACAGTTTTTTCGACAAATTAAGAACAGGTTTTAATCACCTCTATAAATGACATTCAACACCTTCAAGCATACTGAATAAAGCCAAATGGGGCAGTTCACACAGATATAATTAGCACAACAATTATCTCGTTCTTTATAACAGACAATGATTATTATTCACATTACTGTATATCTGTGTGAACTGACCTAATATGAGCACACAGCCAACCAGCACGGGTACACAGAGAGATGGAGGTCTAGCTGATATTAATAAATCATGGAAGTATCAGTGTGGGGTATTGCCTATTTGTTATTTCTTATTACCTGCCAAAGTTCTGTTAAAATAGGTCATACTACTAAAATACATGCTCAGCTCTATGGTATAAACAATGTTCAGCACAATCTCTGCTGAAACCTATTTACAAAGAAACTGCACACATTTCACATTCGTTTAAAATGTATGTCAAGCTAAAACCTGTTCCTATGACTTTGCAGAAAATTGGGATGTCCCATCGCTTTCTGTACTGAAGGCAATGTTCTTCAGGACCAGTAAGAGCGGCTCTAACCAGTAGGGACACAAATAGCAGTTAAAACTAGATATATGGTCATATCCCTCTATGTTGTGTACTTGTCTCAATTTAGAGTGTCAAGTGCCACTTCTGTCTGCTGCCTTGTTCCTCTGCTATCTGTACGAGTCACTTCTGACGGGTTTTCCTGACACAAAGAAAAAATGGTGACATGGGAGGGAGCTCCAGCACATAGCCTGTGATCAATAGTCTCAGCTCTGTTCCTGTGTACTGTGTGAAGGGGGCACATTATGCTCATCCATCCATGCAAATATCCAGAGATCCATGATCAGTGCTCATATTGGTCAGTGGGTGAGCCTTAAGTCAGCAGTGATCAGATAAGTTTGGATCCATGTATGGGCAGGGAAGTTGTACAAACGTTGGTTGACCAATTGACTTCTGTATAACCACCCAGTAACATTTTCCCTGCTCCAGTCGAGCTGCAGCCTGCAAGGCCGATCAGTGCATTCTGATGAAAGGGAAGTCTCTCCACTGTCAGACTACAATAGCTCAATGAGGAACAATCGGGGAAATTGTTTTTTTTTTTTAAATAGACTAATCTCAGATGTATGACTATTTACAACCACCTGTCCATAGATCAACATTGAATGTCGGTTCAAGTCTGCCTGAAACACTGGCAGGGGGATCTGATCGAAACAAGGGATAAAAAGGGGCTTTAGTGACAAATTGCACCTAGAATCAGAGGAGCCCGCAGAGGATATTTATGATTACAAAGTTTGTAGAGGATTTTTAGGAGACTGGAGAGTATTCTTACTTCTGTGAGGTTTAGCAGTAATAGTGTATGCACAGAAACGCTCTGTGTATGTGCAGATGTGCCCTAGGTCTCTGCTAGGTCACAAAGATCTGGCAGAGACTTTTTGGCACATCTGCAAATGTGTGGGAACAGTAAAGATGGCGGCACAGATAAGAGGTGGGGATGGGAATACAGCATCGCAGGGGGTGATATTCCACTTTAAGGGGTCCAACCATGAAGGCCTTGTAGGTCACAGTACTGGATAATATACACTTACAGTCACTTTAAGTATACCTTTTGCTCAGTGCCAAGAAAATATCCCCCACACCATTTCACCACCACCAGCAGTCTGAAACGTTGATACAAAGTAGAATGGATCCATGCTTTCATGTTGTTTACGCCAAATTCTGATCCCACCATCTCAATGTCACCCATTCCCCTTTGACATCAACAAGGTATTTTTGCCCACACAACTGGATATTTTCTCTTTTTCAGACCATTCTCTGGAAACCATAGAGATGGTTATGCGTGAAAATCTCAGTAGATCAGCAGTTTTTGAAATAATCAGACCAGCCAGTCTGGCACCAACAACCATGACATGTTCAAAGTCTCCTGAGTCCACTTTCTTCCCGATACTCGGTTTGAACTTCAGTAAAGTCGTCTTTACCACGTCTCGATGCCTAAATGCATTGAGTTGCTGCCATGTGATTGGCTGAGTAGCAATTTGTGTTACCAAACAATTGAACCGGTGTACCTAATAAAGTGGCCAAAGAGTGTATACTTGTCTAATCTTTTTAAAATTAATGTACTTTATAAGAGCAGTATTTTCATTTTTTGCAGTAAAGTACCAGAAAATCAGATCCCTCCAAATACACGCTGCAAATTATAGCCAGGATTTGTTACAAGTATGACATATTAAACCAGAAAAATGGCAGATTTACTAAATACTAAAACAACTCCTACAATGAAAGAGGAATTCCACTTCCTTCCATATAAAAATGGCACCCAATTTTGTAATTTAATGTTATTAAAAATCAATTTTCCATTTCAATCTGAAACAACCAAAAAATTAATTGGAGGCATTCTGTATACCAATGGTGTTCAGCATGCCCCTAGAAAATTTCATTTTTTTGCTTGTGTGATTGGCTCATTCAAGAGCAGCGGTATTGTGGATGGAAAAAAAAAAAAAACAGAATGCGCTTAAACTCATGTAATCACGCCTAAAGGCTAGGCACATTTAGAGCTTGAGAGTTGAATTATTTCAATGACCAAAATAAATTTATTCTGGCCAATGAAATTAACTGACACCCAAAAGCTTCATGCCGGTAAACGAGGTACACACTTAAGTAATCTCATGCAAACATGGAGTGAGCAAACCCCATGCAGATAATAACTCTGACAGGATTGAAAGCTAGGGCCAAAGCACTGCAAGACAACACAGTGGCGGCCACTGTACTCTTCTATTTTAGTATTACCCTGTAGGCATATTAAAAGCTCTAGTTAGAATGAGACATGTCAGATACGTTTTTCCTGCATGAGTATTAAGGTACTGTGCTAAAAGTAATAATCCCTGAATGTGTGCCTGGATTAACACCGGCCCCTTTTCAATGGTGGATCAATAAAAGCTTGTTGTGGATAGAAGACTAAATTAACGGTGCTTGCATAAATTCTTTACAATATTTTAAAGACAAGCTGCATATGCCTACCACTGAAATTTTCAGATATAACCAGATTGTCTAATTTTTCCGCTCAAAATTTACTTTATTGGATGAGTCACCTTTGCTCCTTTGAACTTTTTTTGCCGGAATAGGAATTTCCCAAGAGGCCGCATATCCAGAGTTTATGCTCTCCCCACTGATCCGAATTGTAAACTTCCCTATATGGGGCATTGGGAACATGATTTGGCTGTCAATTATGAATTATCAAATTGGCAAGATATTGGTCTGGCACTATCAGAAATTTCTATCAGAACTACCCTAATTGAAGGAAACTATAAAAAAAACTTTGTTGAGATGGTATCTGGTCCCTACTCGGATTGCGAGGATGCATCCGTCTGCTTCTGCAATGTGTTTCCGGTGTTGTGGCCAGGTGGGGTCTATGTATCACATCTGGTGGCAATGTCCGACTGCAACTAGATTTTGGATTCGCAAATTTAATATGGTAAATTCACTGATCGAAATAAAAATTCACAGATCCCCGGAGATGGCGCTCTCTCATAAATTTTCCAGATAATGTTCTCAAGAAATCCCATAAATTGATCACCTACATGTTTCTGGCAGCGATAATTACTATAGCTAGACATTGGAAAAATTCAACCTTCCACTTGATTATGTTAAAAAGAAACTAAACTGGATTATGGTCAATGACAAGCTCACCTGTATCCTGCACAATAATACAAAAAAAGTTGCTAACACATGGAACCCGTGGATTCAATACATCTCTGTGCCTTAAAGCGGAGTTCCAGCTGTTTAATTATTTATTTCTAAAAAGGCACCCACGTGAGAGTGGCAGCTTAGGCAATGCAAGTTGAGATCACCTGTACTTGGAATCCTTTGCTTTCCTTATAAAAAATAAAATTACTTACTGCACCCTCATATTGTGAACGCTGTCATCTTAAGTGTGGGCACCTGAAGCCCGCTCAGACATTCTTCCGGGAAATTGTGCAGCTGGCTACCCAGCATGCACTTCCCCATTTCGCTCCTGCACAGTGTGAAGAAATCCCCGCGATTGTATCACTCTCGGTCTCATAATAACGTGAGATTTTGGTATTAGGCATTCCCTAGGACTGCTGGGATAGATGACGCCCATATTCCAGAAGCCCTAGGGAATGCCTGATTATGTAATCGCCTAGGCGGCGGGGACCGGAAGTGGAGACAGAAATGATCAATAAAAAGGTATTTAGAAAAAAAAACAAAACAAAAAACACACTACATATACATACATATATATATATATATATATATATATATGTGTGTATATATATATATATATATATGTGTATATATATATATGTGTGTATATATATATATGTGTGTGTGTGTGTGTGTGTGTGTATTTTATTTTTTATTTTTTTGCCAAAACGGACTGTGAAGAGGGAGACCATCGTCTTTCAGGGGAGAGAAGAAAAAAAAAGTCTGGAACTCCTCTTTAATGTCCCTCATCTCGACCCTCTCTTCCACTCTTTTCTTTGCTTTCCTCTATTCTGCATTGTTCCTTATATATTGGTTAGGCGAGACACACTTACTCTCGGTCTGGTTGCAATATGTGTTTTGCTTTAAATGTCATTTGTTTGTGGCACACTTTGTTGATATCGGTGTCTTATATTTGTATGTATGATGGTGCACTGTTTATTCGTACTACGTGTTTGTGTAGAACTACTCAATAAAAAAACCTTTGGAAACTAAAAGTAATAATCCATTAAAAGTCATGGTTTAACCTTCAGTTTTTAAAAGGCATGAACCTGTGGCCGTTGCCTCCACCCTGCGCACACACAGTGCATTAAGTGGATCATGAATACAGCTTGAAAGCCTGTAAAACCAGATCAATAGATTACCATAATAAATGCTTTACCAATACTTGCTATTTTTAGCAGACCTTAAAACAGCTCATAAACACAGCATGACCTACCTGGTGTTCACTAAACATACATGAGGGTTAGTAAAGCATTCACAGAGTACAAGGAACACATGGTGCTTAAAGCTGAACTGCAGGTTCACAGCGGGGTCCCCTAGACTACAAGGGCCAAATACTCATTTTGTCTGGGTGTAAAGAAATAAAACAGCTTTTTTGCCATATTTCTCTTGTGGGTCACAGTAGTATACTTTGCTTCTCCTGAAACCCAGAAACTCAGTCGATAGTGGGCAAGAGTCCGGACAGAGCCGCTCCAGGCTCTGGAAGGTTTCCACCATTGGGATTCAACCATTGTTGGGATCCACCCATTTGCCTGATTGACACCTAGCTCCACATCTTAGCCCGCCACCGAGAGCTACAGCCAGCTGTGTCTGCTCGCAGCCTCCTCGCACCCACTCTCTCCAGTGAGCGCTGGATGAGCAGGACAGAGAGCGGTGACCAACAAACCGAGAAATGAGTGATCAAACATGTAAACCCAACATTTCATATTCCTGATATGTACCTGCTGTACCATGTTCTTGTGTGAAAAAGTCTCCTGTTCTCTTTGTATTGCTTCCTTTGTGTAAAATCCCTGGTGTTCCTGCCAGTCCTTCAGCTTTCTTATTAAAAACTGACCATACTAAGCAGAACATACCGTGGTCAGTTTTCTAGCTGTGCTGGGAACTAAGCTTAAAACTGCTTTAGACACTCTGGACTAAAAGAACGCTAATGTTTCAGGGGGGTTTTCCTGGCGTATAGCAGTGTTTAGCCTAGTGCCTAAGCTATGTTTAGTAGCTTCAGTGTTAAGGAGCGGGGCCGCCGGCGTCCTCACCTACCTAGACATTCTTATAATATGTCAACAAAAGTTAGATTTTATTTCCATCATTTACACTTTCAAAATAACAGAAAACAAAAAAATGGCGTCTGCAAAAGTTTGGGCACCCTGCAGAATTTATAGCATGCACTGCCCTCTTTGGCAAGTATCACAGCTTGTAAACGCTTTTTGTAGCCAGCCAAGAGTCTTTCAATTCTTGTTTGAGGTATCTTTGCCCATTCTTCCTTACAAAAGTCTTCCAGTTCTTTGAGATTTTTGGGCTGTCTGTCACAAACTGCTCTTTTAAGGTCTATCCATAGATTTTCAATTATGTTGAGGTCAGGAGATTGTGAAAGCCATGGCAAAACCTTCAGTTTACGCCTCTTGATGTAATCCCCCGTCGATTTCGAGGTGTGTTTAGGATCATTATCCATTTGTAGAAGCCATCCTCTCTTTAACTTCAGCTTTTTCACAGATGGCATCAAGTTGCCATCCAAAATTTGCTGAAATTTTATTCAATCCATTTTTCCTTCTACTCGTGAGATGTTCCCTGTGCCACTGGCTGCAACACAACCCCAAAGCATGATTGATCCAACCCCATGCTTAACAGTTGGACAGAGGTTCTTTTCATTAAATTCTGTGCCCCTTCTTCTCCAAACGTACCTTTGCTCATTCCGGCCAAAAAGTTCAATTTTAACCTCATCGGTCCACAGAACTTGTTTCCAAAATGCATCAGGCTTGTCTATATGTTCCTTTGCAAAGCTCAAACGATGATTTTTGTGGTGAGAACGTAGAAGAGGTTTTTTTCTGATGACTCTTCCATGAAGACCATATTTGTACAAGTATCTCTTTATAGTGGAATAGTGTACCACAACTCCAGTGTCTGCCAGATCTTTCTGGAGGGATTGTGCAGTCAAACGTGGGTTTTGAATTGTTTTTCTCACAATCCTGCGAGCTGTTCTGTCGGATATTTTTCTTGGTCTTCCAGATCTTGCTTTAACTTCCACTGTTCCTGATGACTGCCATTTCTTAATTACATTCCGAACAGAGGATATTGACATCTGAAAACGCTTTGCTATCTTCTTATAGCCTTCTCCAGCTTTGTGAGCGTCAACTATTTTCAGTTTTCTAGACAACTGCTTAGAAGAACCCATGGTGCTGATTGTTGGGGCAAGGTCAGATGAGTCTGGGCATTTAAAACCTTTGAGATTGACATCACCTGGTCTTCCCAGACGATGATTGAGAACAATCCATGACACTGGCAGGTCTCAGCTTTGCAAAGGGGGCAGTGCATGCTATAAATTCTGCAGGGTGCCCAAACTTTTGCAGATGCCATTTTTCTGTTTTGTTATTTTGAAAGTGTAAATGATGGAAATAAAATCTAACTTTTGTTGACATATTATAAGAATGTGTAATCTGTAATTTGATGCCTTTTGGAGATTTTTCGCTGGGGTGCCCAAACTTTCGATCCACACTGTATATATATATAAAAATAACAGTGGCATCGGTGAAGGGTACACCTGTGACAATCCTCCACCACTATGCACTCTCCAGAAGCAAGAAATAAAACAGGCTCTGTATGGAAATCCCTCCAAGAGATGTATCCTTTCCACTGCAGGAAATAGATAAATGCCCTATATGAGCATTCCTGGAAATGGACCTCCCCTACACTGGTTGCCGATCGATCTAAATGTGGCAAATCCTAAAAGGAGCTCACATACAAGAGCCCAGAGACAACGGCATATAGTGTAATTTTTTTTTATTTTTTAAATTGCAAAAGGATCCACATGGAGCATAAAACAACAAAACAAACACTCACAAAGATGGCTGCCAGACCATCGCATGGACTCGTCGCCGTGGCATCAGCACTCTTTCTTTTAGACTTTTTATTTATGATATTGGATATTAGTTCACATAGATCAATATTAGCGCTGCACCTCTGTATATACACTTATGTTTTCAGTGGAATAGGAGGGTTTGCCACTTTGTACTAGCTGCTTGTTTATTTGCGCTCACTATATATTTAACACACACACACACACAATTTCCCCACAACCCTGGCTGCTAATTGTGGGGTCTGCAGCCGGGGGTTCCAGATTATGGGAATCTGGAAGCCCCCAGATGACAGCCCCCTACTCATTCACCACAAAAGTGTAAAAAGTAAATAAAAACACAACACAAGTTTATGAAAAGACCATTATTATAA
This sequence comes from Staurois parvus, assembly GCF_062004578.1. Classification (NCBI taxonomy): domain Eukaryota; kingdom Metazoa; phylum Chordata; class Amphibia; order Anura; family Ranidae; genus Staurois; species Staurois parvus. The sequence continues at coordinate 2,217,072 of NW_028317964.1, read as the reverse complement.
AATGTACAAAATAAAAAAGGGGGGAAAAAAAAAATGTCCCCAATGTAGATCCATCATCAATCACGCCACCTGCTGCCATTGCCGACCCGACACAAAGAAAGAAAAAAAAAAAACCTCCAGTCCCAACGAAGGCTCCTGCCATTTGGCAGCGCTTAAATAACTAAGGGCCAGGGTCACTTGATGACATCACTGGGTGGCTCCACGCAGGTCCTGGCCCTAGAAGGGACAACAATGGGGCACTATCCCCCCCCCCCCCACTGACACCAATAGTGGGGCACTATTCCTCCCCCACTGACACCAACAGTGGGGCACTATTCCTCCCCCACTGACACCAACAGTGGGGCACTATTCCTCCCCCACTGACACCAACAGTGGGGCACTATTCCTCCCCCACTGACACCAACAGTGGGGCACTATTCCTCCCCCACTGACACCAACAGTGGGGCACTATTCCTCCCCCACTGACACCAACAGTGGGGCACTATTCCCGCCCCCACACTGAAACCAACAATGGGGCACTATTCCCCCCTCCCCCACTGAAACCAACGATGGGGCACTATTCCCCCCTCCCCCACTGAAACCAACGATGGGGCACTATTCTCTCCTCCCCCACTGAAACCAACGATGGGCCACTATTCCTCCCCACTGACACCAATGATGGGGCACTATTCCTCCCCACTGACACCAATGATGGGCACTATTCCTCCCCACTGACACAAATGATGGGGCACTATTCCTCCCCACTGGCACCAACGATGTGACATTATTCCTCCCTACTGGCACCAACGATTAGTATTTCACCTCACTGACACCAATGATGGGGCACAATTCCTGACACCAACAATGAGCACAATCCCCCTACTGACACCAACAATGGGGCACCATTTCTCCCCTTAATACCATAGATGAGGCATGGTTTCCTACCACTGGGCACAGTCCAGCCCCCCTAAAGTCTGAAGTACAATAAACTGACCCTTTGTTTACAAAGTTTGGAGACCCCAGGTCTACATGATGAGCTAGGAGCACCCTACACGAATGGGAAACAAAGCCACATTCAGATGGACTCATGTGCTCAATGCATGGTAACACAAGACCTAATACATATTATACATGGTGTGGTCTGGCCTACATTACCAATCAAAGGTTTGTGAAATGGGAATAAAATGCTTATGTTCTCCATCAGTACAAGGACTGTGTCGTGCTGGATTTAGCCACTGGGATTTAGCGTTTTATTCTGTGAAAAGTAGAGTGCCTGATTGCTCCTTAATCTTCTCATAAAATTTCTTATTTCCTCTCATAACAATCTGTGTCCATTTGCAAATTTTTCGTGTAATTCTCAATGTCTGTTATAGTGAGTTAACACAGGTTTTCAATAAGCCTTGCAATTTGTTTTTGGTGTAGCCAATGAGGACTGATTTCTTGAAGTGAAATCACTGCTGTTGACATTAAAAGGATCTACTTCTTGGGACCAGTAATGCATGAAGAAGCATTAAAAAAAAAAGAAATAAAAAAAAAAAGTTTAAATTAAAGCAGAGTTCCACTCACTCTGTAAAACATAAAAAGTCAGCAGCTACAAAAAATGTAAAAGTCTAAAAAACAGACACTCACCTGTCCCTTGGTCCCGCGTTGCCCCCACCACAACCCGGTTCACCAGCCGTCCTGCATTCCAGGAGGCCGGCATCTTCAGCGTGGGCACTTGGCTGTGACAGCTTGCGGCTTCATAGCCAGGTGCCCACTGAGCATGCACGAGTAGCGCTGCGCTTCCTGAATGGCCCCGTCATCTTCTGGGTCACGTGTCCCACAAGACTTCGGGGAGGGAGGGTAGGACAACTTCCGCTTCTGATCGCCTAGGCGATCGAAACGGAAGTGGGAGCGGGTATCTGTCAAATTCGGGTACCCGTTCCCCCCTCTCCCAAAGGTGCCAATCCTTAATGGGGGGCGGGGACCAATCTTTAAAGCGGAACTTATCCTTTTGGGTGAAACTCCGCTTTAAGTATGATATACATCTATTTACTAATGCAGCACAAGGATTAAAAATAGTCAGTGTTGACTGAGAGGGTGAAGTTCCACTCCAAAAAGAAGTGCAACACAGAGCTTAAATGTGTATGGCCTCATTGGGTAACATGTTCCTACGAATCCTTCATCGACTGGTGTTCTGAAGTGTGCACTAAAAACCCAGAGGAGTGAATGGGGACTTCGGTTCCATTCAAACCTAAGCAGGTGCTTTGTGTTTCAAAGGGCTGCCCTCTGCACGAAAAAGTACATCAAAGGGCAAAAACCTTTTTTTAAAAATGCAACTTTGTTACCATATGTTCTGGCACACAATTTCATGAACGCACTAGCAAGATGCATTGGGATGCTATTAAGAATGAATGCATGCGCAAGTAAAAAAAAGGACACATGTTCTTTGTGCACTGCATGAATGCGTTCGATTTTGCTTGTGTTCCCACATAGCAGCCTAGCCTTTGACCCCTTCTCACCTTCCTATTAAATGTGTGCTTTGTAAAGCAAAATGTGATTTAATGATGCTGCTCTGATCTATACGGATTTATGGGGTGCACTACAGTGGGGTTGAAAAATGAGGCGTGTGTTTTCTCTGCATTGACAGAAGTTGTGATGCCCAAGACAATAATTTCAATGCACTACACTAGACATTAAAAAAATACACCCAAAAAAAAAGGACAAAAGCAGACATGCAGTTCATGTTCATTTCAATGAGCTAACCTACACGCAACAAACGCAGCAAGGCAGCTCATGTAACTCTTTGTGGGTTTTTTTTTTTTACAGTGCATTTTACCATGTGGCAAAACGCACATCCGCTTGCTGTGTTTTGGGTGTATTAACAATGAATGTCATTGCATATGCAACACACGATTTTAGCATTTCAAAAGTGGGCAGTTTTGCACACATTTACCAGATGCATCCTTTGTGTGAAATACCTAGTCCCCCTTCTTTCCCATTTCAAACGGACCATGCTAGGCATAGAAGCACATCCATCTCAGAGTGGCCAGTTTTCTGGATGTACTGGGAGCACAGCCTGCCTGCCTGTCTGTTCTCCAATGGCAAAGATTAGTGGTGCACCGAAATTAAAATTCGGGTGCCGAAACCAAAAATTCAAAATGCACTTGGCCGAAAACCAAAATGCGCAATTTTTAAAAATGAATATATATTTTTTGGGGAAAAAAATGCACTTTGATTAAAAACAATATATACCCCAATTGTTTTGTAAAATATGTAAAAGGATGCTACAGTGAGTAAATAGATACCCAACATGTCACGCTTTAAAATTGCGGAATGGTGTGAAACTGCGGTACTTAAAAATCTCCATGGGTGATGCTTTAAAAAGTTCTACAGGTTAGCAGTGTAAGTTATAGAGGAGGTCTAGTGCGAGAATTATTGCTCTTGCTCTGACGTTCCTGTGGTTTGAACACCATTTACATATGTGGGCATGGCCTACGTATGCATTCACCACTATGTGCGAGAACGGGGGATGGGGGGTACTTTAAACTTTAAAAAAAAAAATGTAATTTAATTTTTTTTTTTTTTGCACTGTTACTTTTAAAAAAAATTTAATCACTTTTATTCTTATCACAAGAAATGCATGCATCCCCTGTGATAGAAATAATTAGTGACAGGTCCTCTTTATGGAGATATATGGGGTCAATAAGACCTCACATCTCTCCTCTGCAATGTAAAGCATTACATAAAATGAGGGGCGGGGTTTTCTCGGCACCTGTATTTTTTTTTTTTTTCCCCTTTCAGCCGAAAGGGGTGTTAGCAGGCGACATGTTTCAGCCACCAGAATTTCTGTGCATCCCTAGCGAAGACTTGCGATGACAACCCCCCTGCACAGCCATTCACTGGGAAGGTCAGTGCCCTTGCCTCTTGCTGACATGCCCCCCTAGAGTCTCCATCTCTCTAAGCCGTGTGTGTATGTATATATACATATACAGAGTTAATGTTCAAAATAATAGCAGTGTGTTGAAAAAAGTGAATAAAGCTCAAAATCCTTCTAATAGCTTTTATTTCCATACACACAAATGCATTGGGAACACTACACATTCTATTCCAAATCAAATCATGAAGAAAAATAGATCAGATTTGTGTTGTTCCTCTAAAAAAAAAATGAAGAAAAGTGAATATTAGACTGTTCAAAAAAATAGCAGTGTTTGTATTCTTCTTTACAAACTCAAACATTCACTATATAAACTGAAAAATGTTTGAAGATTTTGCTTTCCTTTGAATCACTTAATGAATATTTCGTTGTAGTCGCACTGTTTCTGAGAACTGCTGTACATCTGTGTTGCATGGAGTCAACCAACTTCTGGCACCTGTGATCAGGTATTCCAGCCCAGGATGATTGGACTACATTCCACAGTTCTTCTCTATTTCTTGGTTTTGCCTCAGAAACTGCATTTTTGATGTCACCCCACAAGTTTTCTATTGGATTAAGATCCGGGGATTGGGCTGGCCACTCCATAACGTCAATCTTGTTGGTCTGGAACCAAGATGTTGCACGTTTACTGGTGTGTTTGGGGTCGTTGTCTTGTTGGAACACCCATTTCAAGGGCATTTCCTCTTCAGCATAAGGCAGCATGACCTCTTCAAGTATTCTGATGTATTCAAACTGATCCATGATCCCTGGTATGCGATAAATAGGCCCAACACCGTAGTATGAGAAACATCCCCATATAATGATGCTTGCACCACCATGCTTCACTGTCTTCACAGTGTACTGTGGCTTGAATTCAGTGTTTGGGGTCGTCTGACAAACTGTCTCCGGCCACTAGACCCAAAAAGAACAATCTTCCTTTCATCAGTCCACAAAATGTTGCGCCATTTCTCTTTAGGCCAGTCAATGTGCTCTTTGGCAAATTGTAACCTCTTCAGCACATGTCTTTTTTTCAACAGTGGGACTTTGCGGGGGCTTCTTGCAGATAGCTTGGCTTCACATAGGCGTCTTCTAATTGTAACAGTACTCACAGGGAACTTTACACCTTCTTTGATCTTCCTGGAGCTGATTGTTGGCCGAGTCCTTGCCATTTTGGCTATTCTTCTATCCATTCGAATGGTAGTTTTTCACTTTCTTCCACGTCTTCCAGGTTTTGGTTGCCATTTTAAAACATCTGCGATCATTTTAGCTGAGCAGCCTATCATTTTCTGCACTTCTTTATATGTTTTCCCCTCTCCAATCAACTTTTTAATCAAGGTACGCTGTTCTTCGGAACAATGTCTGGAACGACCCATTTTCCTCAGAATTTCAAAGAGAAATGCACTGTAACCAGCATGTACAACATTTGCTGCCTTCCTTCCTTAAATAAGGGCAATAATTGCCACCTGTTTTTCAAAGAATGAATGACCTCACTAATAGAACTCCGTGTGTGTGTGTGCGTGTGCGTGTCACACACATCCTCTCTATATTGCCAAAGTATTGGGCCTGCCCTCCAAATCATTGGATTCAGGTGCTCCAATCACCTCCATGGCCACGGGTGTATAAAATCAAGCACCTAGGCATGCAGACTGCTTCTACAAACATTTGTGAATGCCACTGGCTTCCACTAACCCAATGTAGAACATTCAAAATACTAACCACAGCTTACAAAGCCATCCACAACACTGCCCCTAGCTACATCACCAACCTCATCCACAGATACCGCCCAAATCGCCCACTCCGCTCCTCCCAAGATATCTTCCTCTCTAGCTCCCTCATCACTTCCTACCATGCTTGTCTCCAGAGCCTCTCCCATCCTCTGGAACTCCCTACCACAGTATGTCTGGTCAGCCCCCACCCTGTCTGCCTTTAGGCGATCTTTGAAAACTCACTTATTCAGGGAAGCCTACCCCACCTCCACCTAAGAACTGTACTTGAGCCACCTCCATCAGATCATCCCCCGCAGCTATCACCTTTTGTACCACCTCCCCCTTCCTTTAGGCTGCAAGCTCCACGAGCAGGGCCCTCCTATTTCTTCTGTACTGAAATGTATTGTAATTGTACTGTCTCCCTTATATTGTAAAGCGCTGTGCAAACTGTTGGCGCTATATAAATCCTGTATAATAATAATACATACACACTTTGCCTTGCAATTCTATTTTAAACTGAATGGGCCATTTTACAAGGTGGGGTTCACATATACATTAACCAGACACTAACAGATTCTCCTAGACAGAACAGCTAAATCACCACATTATTATAAATGTAGTAGGCACAATAGTACAACTCTACAGATAAACTTTACTATCAGTTACTTGCATTTTTGGTAGTCACACCAATGAGTAGTGATAATGCATGAAAAAGGCATTCTCCATCATAAATTAAAAAGACTGAAATTTTATGAGGCTTCATCCAATATCAGCCAGCTAAAATATTGAAAGGCGACGTATCTAATTACTGCTCCACACCCATCGTCTATACTCCGAGGGATTTGTTACAGACACAAAATTAGTGTCAATCCATAGAAACAGGAGTTAACCCTCCCCTCCCGCAGATTCCCTGGAGAGCCAGGACGTTCCAATTACACCAGGAAGAAAAAATCCACTAATCAAGAAATGCAGCAAATAATGGAACACCAATACATAAAATGTACATATATGGGGGTACACTGCTGTCATTTTAAGCTGCCAATTCCACTTTACAGACATTATGCATGTCTTGGTATGCGTCACACATTGCTTTACAGTGGTAGTAAACTCATTTTTTTATACTTTCGCCCACAGGTATACTAATAATAAAGCTTACCTGTAGGTAACATGAATATCTCCTATATGTGCGCCATTTAGGAGATATTCTAGTGAGCGGCAGCCGGTGACATCACCAGCACATGCGCTCTGAATGAACGGCATACTCGTGCCGTTCCTTCAGAACCGTGTGCAGCAGCCATACCTCCCGCACGCATGCTCTGGAGTGACATCATCCCAGCTTCTGCCATTTAAGTGGTCGGATGGAAAACCCGGCGAAGATGGGAGCCTCTGCAGTGGTGACAGCGCACTGCTGGAGGGCTTTGTTTTCAGGCAAGTCTTTCATAATGTGCTATATGATGCATACTAGCACATTAGAACATCAGAGAGAAAACAGGTGGCGCACACACCTAGTGCATTATCCAAGGTTTTTGTAGGAATGAAATAATAAAAACATACTCACAGACGAAGCATGTATCTAAAAAGCATAGAAAAATGACAATGGCCACAACGGCAGGCAAGGTGTTCTCACTGTCAGTGCGGTCAAATGGCTGACGCGTTGAGGCATCAACAGCGCGGCTCTTTCTGTCCATACATCAGCATCAGAGGTTGGTCATCAGCTCTGAGGAAAGGGATTCGTCCCCGAAACGCGTCAGCCATTTGACCGCACTGACAGTGAGAACACCTTGCCTGCCGTTGTGGCCATTGTCATTTTTCTATGCTTTTTAGATACATGCTTCGTCTGTGAGTATGTTTTTATTATTTCACTCCTACAATAAACCTTGGATAATGCACTAGGTGTGTGCGCCACATGTTTTCTCTCTATCCAGTGGCTGATTTCCCCGTCTGAGGAGGGCTGCACCCCTGGAACATTTCCTTTGGTTGTCGCTGACCTGGTACCCTTGGCTTCCCTTTTGGCTGTGCATATCCTGAGGCGCTGGAGAGTACATACGACATTATATCACCTTGAAGAGGAAATTTATTTTTATGTACCACCACTTTAATAAATACACCTTTAGATGTGAACATAAGGCCCCTTTGTACACGGGCCATCTAGCTGTTGTGCGTCCCTCCTGACATAGAAGTGTGACAGGTTGATTATCCAGCCCCACTGTCCGCAGCCTTTCATAGTCACTGCCTGCACACAATTGTGGTATGGTAGTGCAGTACTATAGGATTTAATTAAGTGGAGAGGAGGCCATGTAAGGCCTCTCTCAAATGCCTTCTGAAATGCAATCCACACTTGGATCACTCATCAGAGGGTATCATACTCCCCTGCGACTGTGAAAGAGCCCTTGGTATTTTATTCATTCAGTCATCGGGCTAAGTAAAAAAAAAAAAAACTAACAGTATATATTTAGGTTTTTCACAGATCCCTGCTAATGGATGATCAAGGCTGTGTGAGCAGAGGCATGCATTGAAAAAAAAAAAAGTAGGATACTGCAGGGAGAGGAACCCTGCAATTCAGGAAGGGGGGGAATTCGATAATGCAACCACAAACCAAACAAACCATTAAAGTGTTACTAAACCCACAACAGTAAAAATCAATCTGCATATGCAGTAAAGCATGCTTGTTCTACTCCCTGTGGAACCTAAATAGTTAATCCTCCACATTGTGTAAAATGAATGTTCGATCCTGTCTTCTCTGATCCTCCTCTTTTTCCAGTGTCCCCTTCTTAACTCCTGATAAAACATATCCTGTGGAGTCTGAGTCACTCAGGACATGCTCAGTTTGGTGTGTATTACTAGAGTTTTCTTTTTTTCTTTTTTCTGGGAAAGTGCACGTGATCAGCATAGGGCCAATCAGCACTGTCCAGACAGAGATCAGGGGTCCTGCATCCTCAGAGCAAAATGAAAACTCCTCCTACAAGCTTTAACCAGTGCTCCGCTGGACACTGATAGAAGTCACAAGACTGCTCTAACTGGTGATGAGAAAAGTTATTTAGTAGATATTTACTAAAATAATTGAATTTGCATGTTCGGTGTACTGTACCAGACCAAATATAGTGAATGCAGGGTCCTGGGTTTAGTAACACTTTATATAAAAGTGCAGCACAAAGCAACAAAAAAAAAGTGACATACTGCAATGCATGTAATGTGACAACTCAATTCAACCTCACTGAATCTCACTGTAATTAACCCAGTAACTATACCAACAGATACACTTACTAAGTGAATAATAAATAAAAGTGAAAAATTGTGTTAAAAAAAAAAAAAAAAAAAAAAACCACAACGCAACTTACCCTAGGTTCATACCTAAGCGTTTTCTGCAGCGTTTTGCAGAAATACAGTACAGTCCATTTAACATGATTTCCTATGGGAAATGTTCACACCTGTGTGTTTTCACCCGATGTGTTTTTTGGAAAGGGTCAGGAGCTTTTTTGAACGCAAAAAGTTGCATTTTTGTTTCTATAGACTTCAAAGGAAACTCTGCAGAAAAGCATGTATTGAGTTTTTGATGATTTTGGCATTTTAAATCTGCCTAGAAAAATAAAAAAAAAAAAAATGTAAAATGCATCAAAAACAGCAAAAATGCAAGTGCAAAAACGCAATACAGAAAAGGTTCAAACACAACCTGCATAGGTGTGAACCCAGGGTTATAAAGCATAATATACATCAATGCATGTAGTAATATAATGGAACTAGATCCATATATAAAACACCCAGCGAACTAGGAGATATGATGAAATCTTGTACTGCATTCAGTGATCCTTGAAAGTGTCATCCTAGGAGAGGGTCCCACCACCATTCACTATCCGCTCACCCCTGGACCTGTGGACCTATTTGGTAATAATAGGTCAATCAGTGCCTTTCCCTTTCACCAAAGAGTAAAAAGGTTCCACCAGTCACTTGATGAGCAAACACCTCAGGATGAATCCTCCAGCTTCTCCCATATGGTAAAGGGCAGATCATCAAGGCAAAGCATAGTGACATTATCAGGACGACTCTTCGGAAGCCTGGCTGCTTAGCTGGCGTATGGAGGTGGGAGTCCGACATTTTTTAAGTGATCTGGGATTGATTTCAATTAAGCGTTTGAAGTTGCACACTGCTTCCTTGGTGCACTTTACTTGTGATTGGTTTTTCTCGTAATTTTAATTAAATGGTAGCTTTTTGTGACTACATCACACTATGTGGAGTTTTCTCTTTGCCTCGAGTGGATGAGCCTGGTTGTGCCCTTTACCATATGGGAGAAGAGGGAGGAATAATCCTGAGGCGTTTGCTCATCGAGTGGCTGCTGGAAACTGTTGGTTTTATACCCTTTGGTGAAAGGAAAAAGACTGATTGACCTATTATTACCAAAAAGGGCCACAGATCCAGGTGAGAGCAGAGAGTGAATGGTGGTGGGATCCTCTCCTATGATGACACTTTAAAAGATCACAGAATGCAGGACAATATTTCATCATTGCTCCTAGTTCACTAGGTGTTTATATGTGGACTTGTTTCCATGACTCACTACATTCATTGATGTATATCATGCATTATACGTTTTTTTGACACACTATTTTTCAGCTTGATAATTCATTCAGTAAGTATCTGTTGGTATAATTACACTGATTTAACTACAGTAAGATACAGTGAGGATGTATTGAGTTCATTGTCACTAGTGGTGCACCGAAATGAAAATTCTGGTGCCGTAAACGAAAATTCAAAATACACTTGGCCAAAAACCAAAATGCACAGTTTTAAAAATGAATATATATTTTTCCGAAAAAAATACACCAATTAAAAAAAATATATATATATACCCCGGTTTTTTAAAAAAAATAAAAGCGGATGTTACAGCGAGTAAATAGATATCCAACATGTCACGCTTTAAAATTGTGTACGCTCGTGGAATGGCGTGAAACTGCGATACTTAAAAATCTCGATGGGTGATGCTTTCAAAATTTGTACAGGTTAGCAATGTAAAGTTACAGAGGAAGTCTAGTGCGGGAATTATTGCTTTTGCGCCAATGTTTGTGGCAATACCTCACATGTGTGGTTTGAACACCATTTACATATATGAGCATGTCCTACGTATGCCTTCACCATGTATGTAAGGACGGGGGAACTTTACATTTTTTTGTTTATTTAATGGTTTGTTTTTTTTGTTTTCTTTTTGGCATTGTCCCTTTAAAGAAAAATGTAATCACTTTTATTCTTATCACAGGAAATGCATGTATCCCTTGTGATAGAAATAATTAGTGACAGGTCCTCTTTATAGAGAGATATGGGGTTAAAAATACCCCACATCTCTCCTCTACGATGTAAAGCATTGGATCAAAAAAAAAAAAAAAAAAAAAAAAGGATTGATCTAGTTCTTTAAAAAACAAAAAAATGGCTGGAACAGGAAGCGACATCGCTCCGATCCTCCAAGGGCATAGAGATGAGTAGCGGCCATCATTCCTTCACTCATCTCTATGCCCAGCGCCGAGATCGATGGTTTCTCAGGTAAGGCTGAACTACCGAGCGGCGGCCAGTGGCAGTAGCAGCAGGCATGCATAGGCGAGGGGTGGGGTTTTTCAGCACCTGTATCAGTGTTTTTTCATTTCAGCCAACGGCTGAAAGGGGTGTTTTCGGCCACCGAAATTTCAGTGCATCCCTAATTGTCACATTACATGCGTTGCAGTAAGTACATTTTTTTTCGGTTTGCGCTACTATCATGTTTCATGGTATACCTTACATATGGGTGTAACATAAAACATGCTCAGGAAGATGGAGCATGCCTTCAAGGCCTCATGCACACAAGGCGTTTTTGCAGCCACTTTTAGGGGCGTTAGGTATTTTTTTTTTTTTTTTTCAAACAACCCTCCATGTTATCCTATGTGACCATGCACACAGACTTTTAGAAGCTTGCAGTACCAGTGGCGTTTAGCAGCAGGAAAAAGAACCCAGGGCCAGTGCGCTCAGGAGCAGCAGTGTTTTGGCAGAAAAAACGCTTGCCGCGTCTAAAACGCATCTAAACGCGTTTAGCGCTTGAGCGTTTATTCATTTCAATGGCTAGAATAAATTATCATTCTGGCCAATTAAATGAATTAAATGCTCAAGTGCTTGATGCTTGTAAACGCACTTAACCGCTTCTCATAGCGTCAGATACTTCTACTAGCGTCAGACTTTTTTTCTGCAAAAACGCTGCTGCCAGAACGACAGGTTTTTTTTAAACGTCCTGTGTGCATGAGGCCTAAGAACGTAAATATTCTTTACTACGGGAACGCACTTTGAATTTAAAATGTTTTAATAACCCTAACTTAAATGTAATTAATTAAGATCATTTGGCAGTGTACAGACATTACTGTCCTACCAGGTCAAAGTAATGATTCCACGTTGGTTCTGATTAGTCGTCACAGATTTGTCACCAACATGCACAACCACAGTACTTTAGATTGTAAGCTCCGACAGATCGGCATGGATGTCACTCCACTTCCTCAAACTCAATCTTTCCAAAACTGAGCTCTTAGTATTCCCCCCAGCCCGTGCCCCCTCCCCTGACTTCTCCATCAAGATCAATAACACAACCATCAGTTCCTCCCCTCATGCCAGGTTACTAGGTGTAATCCTTGACTCCCATCTGTTCTTTCACCCCCAAATCCAATCGCTGTCCAAATCTTGTAGACTTCACCTCCGCAACATCTCCAAGATACGCCCGTTCCTAACCTCGGAAACCACTAAGAAACTTATTCACTCCCTTGTTATATCTCACCTTGACTATTGTAACTCCCTCCTCATTGGCCTACCTCATCGCAGGCTATCCCCTCTTCAGTCTATCATGAATGCTGCTGCCAGAATCATCTAATTAACCGTTCTGTATCTGCCACCACTCTCTGCCAATCCCTCCACTGGCTTCCAATTGCCCAATGGATAAAATTCAAAACGCTAACACTGACGTATAAAGCCATTTATAACTCTGCCCCAAATTACATCACCAACCTGGTCTCCAAGTATCACCCAAACTGTACTCTCCGCTCCTCGTAAGACCTCCTGCTCTCTAGCTCCCTTGTCTCCTCCTCCCATGCTCATTTCCAGGACTTTTCCAGAGCTTCCCCCATCCTCTGGAACTCTCTACTCCAATTTATCAGACTATCGCCTACTCTGCTCACTTTTAGGCAATCTCTGAAAACCTCTCTTCAGGGAAGCCTATCCAGCCCTCAGCTAACAATGGAATCTTCTACTCTTCCAACCAGTCCATCCCCCACAGTTACTAACGTTTGTACCACTAGCCCCTCCCTCCTAGATTGTAAGCTCCAAGGAGCAGGGCCCTCAAATCCCTCTTGTATTGAACTGTATTGTTGCTGTATTGTCTCCCGTTATATTGTAAAGCGCTGAGCAAACTGTTGGCACTATATAAATCCTGTATTATAATAATAATTCTGTATTTAACTGTATTGTAATTTTACTGCCCACCCCCCCTTTAGATTGTAAAGCACTGTGCAAACTGTTGGCACTACATAAATCCTGTATTAGAACAATATTAATAATAATAACAAAAAACAACAACAATACACAAGCCCAATGTTTCTACAAGAGTCACGTAGTGATTTCTTGCCAATTATCCTGGCTCAGACTACCTTGGCTATAGACAACTCTCCTGGCTAATTACTGATAATGCGGTCACTGGGGTTCACCACACTATCTCTAGAATTAATGAGACTACAGGCCACAACAAAGCAAACAAGCCACAATATAATATTAAAAGACAACCACTATGCCAAAGGACGATCACAAGGACAGAAATAGAGCCACTGTCATCACAAAAAACAATCAGACATACATCTGGACACCATTTAATAGAAATATGACCATAATACCAGCTTCCTGGCTGTCCTGCCTATCCAATGGTTTTAATGCTTTCCACGTTACTGAATGGGAACAATTATACACATCATACTCAGGAATGGCAGCCTCCGCACCTCTCTCAGTAAAGGTCTCCTTCAATGAGTAATTAAAGGCAAAATGTATTTATTTCAGGTACTTATATAGCACCATCAATTTATGCAGAGCTTTACATATATATTGTACATTCACATCAGTCCCTAACCCTCAAGGAGCGTACAATCTAAGGTCCCTAACTCACATTCATACATACACATACTGGGGCCAATTTAGACAGGACCCAATTAACCTATCAGCATGTCTTTGGAGTGTGGCAGGAAACCCACGCAGTCACAGGGAGAACATACAAACTCCAGGTAGGTGGTGCCAAGGTTGGGATTCGAACCAGCAACCCTAATACTGCCAGGCGGAAGTGTTAGCCACTGTGCTGCCCGTTTTCGCTTTGGATAGAGAGAGGAATGTTAGCAAAAAAAAAAAAACTGGCAGGGATTATATCTGTGTACCCATAGGAGAAATTTCTATTCACTTCCTGTCCCATAGCCAAAACAGAAAGTGACAAGAAATCCCTCCAAAGTGACAGAATACCCGCATGTCACCAGAACTAATGTCCCCACTGGAAGATTTCCCCTCCATTCCTGTTCTGAGGTCAACTAAAAATTTGGGATTTTATTTTACTTTCACTTAGAATAATAACATTAACCAGGGCAGAGAGGGTTAATCTCCTTAACAGGGACACAGACAGCAATAAACACCTGACAGCTGCTCTAATTCCTCTCTAATTCCTCCTGGCATTTTAGTGTGCCCAGAAAGCACAGGTATAGTGCCCAGTCTCACTGCCGCCTGTCAGTGTATGGCACACTGCAGCTGGAAGAGACTGATCGCTGTACTGAGTTGTACTCGTGTTTAGTGCCCTATGGGTTCAGGGATGCATGAATGCATGGGGCCCTAAACATGAATACCACTCGGTACAGCGTTCAGCCCTGTGCAGCCGCAGCCTTCCAGACTTTGACAGGCAAGGGACTGGGTGCTATATCTGTGCTTCCTGGGCACACTACAATGCTGGGATGCATGCTGTGCAGTTAGATGCCCCAAAGTTCAAGAGGCCTAAAGTATATTCAATGCCAAACAATTTTATAATTTTTAAATAACACCAAGTTCACCTTTGGTATAAAAAAAAAAAAAAAAAAAAAAAATGCACATCTTTTTGCAGGTAAAAAAAAAAAATGTGCATTTAATATTTTTTTTTTTTTACATTGCAGCCTGTAAAGCATTGCTCATGTGATCAGCAGATGCAATGCCAGGATCGTGCGGACTCCCAAGACAGCAATAGATGGATCCATTTTTGGTCGATTTAGCAGGGACCAGCTAATATTTGATCCATCTATGGGCAGGTTGGTTGTACTGAAGTGGAACCATCAATCAACTTCAGCACAACCAGCCTGTGAGGTTTTTCAGATGGGATTATTGCTAGCAGTAACCCATGTGTTTTGCCAGCCCGGAAGTTTCCCTGCACCACCACACCCAGCAGAACACAAAAACTTTGCAGGAGGGACTCCTCCATCAACACTGATGGGAGAATCAAGCGATTTTCTTTCCTGGATGTGTGGTTGCAGGAAAGAAAATCACATCTTCTATGGCTTGCTTTAGCAAGCAGTCTGCCCCGTAACTCCCGTACAGACAGGCAGTTACTGAATGGCAGGAAGCATCAATGAACTACAGGAGCACTCACCACCTCAGACCCTTGCAGTTCACTGAGAACTACAAGCCATCAGCCACAATGGTTGATGGTACTTGTAGTTCATTCTTTCACAGGAAACTGAATGATGTAGCCGTGTGGGTGAAACCCTGCACTGCTGTGCCGCTTTCAACCTGTGACAGTAGGTGCAGGGAGAAGAACCCCCGCTCACTGTCACAGAGAGGGGAGTGCTGGTGGCGTGGGTGGGTGCACAGAAGCATATTACATGCTACAGCATAAATATGGGTGTAACATGTATCATGCTCCTAAAGGTGAACTTATCCTTTAATTTTGGATAGCATAAGGAAGAGGTTATCACTCCATCCTGCCTATTGAGAAAAAAAAAAAATCACATTTTAAAGGCTAGGTTCATTTTAGAAACACGTTACACCTGTATTTAGGCACCTGCTTCCCACCTTCTGAGCCTTCTACTTGTGTCAGAGTGGGGGTTCCTTTCCCCTGCAGCCGCTGCCACATTTAAAGTCTGCACAGCTGTATGGAGTTCTGCCACACAGCCACGTCATTCATTCAGAGAGATCTGTGAATGTAGAAATACCAGCCCTGTCTGCCACCGTGGTAGATGGGCTTGCAGTTCAATGTGAATGTGGTTATCAGCACACTTAGCCCATTGATACTTACTGCAGCTTTCTAAAACAAAGCCCATACAGAGGTATGGGCAGAGGGTCCTCTCCCCCATAACCACCGCCATATTTAAAAATCGGTGTAGCTGTGTAGGTCTCCACATGCAAAGCCACATCATTCATTCACAGGAGCTTGTCAATGAATAAACTACAAGTCCCATCTGCCACTGTGGTATATGGACTTGTAACTTCAATGGACTGGGAAGGTAAGGGAAGAAAGCTGAAGGACTTGTCTGCAGGAGCCTGACATCCCCCCTATGACCCACTGGTTGCCAGTGCACAACTTTTCAGGCTTCTGTGGGAAAAAAACAACAATTTTTTTTCTTGTAAAAATGTGTATTTATAATTTTTTTTTCCATAAAGATGAATTTAGCCTTTACATCTTTATACTTGTACACACACACACAGTGGAGTCCGGCGTTGTCTTGCATGCCAACAAAGTTCTCACTATACTGCTCTTCTCTGGTGCCGCCATCTTGAATCAAGATATGGCATGAACACCATACATACACAAACAGACACACCAAGATTTATGGGACCTGGTGAGTCTACACATGTGCTGGATCCCCCCATGGGCTTGTCAGAGACCCCCCTGTGATATTTCCACATCTCGCAAACTGAATCCTGGGATGTCTATGTCACATATCCCTACAGGCAAGCTCCTGCAATCTCGCACATGTGCACAAACACCTCAGGGTCTTGTGGAGAACCCTGCAATGTATCTGTGCATGTGTGAAGTCCAGATATGTCATCTTCCCCTAGGCCAAAATTTAGGGTATGAAGAATAGAGTAACTTCACTGGTTATAGGGCCCATTTATACTTTAAAGTGGACCTCACCCTAAAGAAGTTCCGGTGTGTGTGTCAGGTACCCCGCTCCCATTTCCACTCAGACCGCTATAGACAAAGCAGATTCTACTGCCTGCCATTCTTGAAGATACTTACCAAAGGTGTATACTGAATATGGCGTATGTGTTGAAGCTTCCTGAGGACACCATGATGGCAAAACATGTATAGACAGTCAACATGTCTGCCATATCTAGTATACGTACTGACACCATTTCCGGTGAATGGTCTGCACACTGGCTCCAGAGAGCAGTGCAGCGGCGATATCAAAGGCTGACTGCATTGGTACGGAGGTACTGGGCACCAGAAAATGTGAGTGCAATTCCTTTTTATTCTTTGTAAATTTTCACCATTTAATGAACACTATACTATGAGATTATTTGTATTCTATCACACACCGATTCTTACTGAGGGAGAGCTGTATGTCACTTGGAGAAAGAGGCCCATAGAGATGAGATACCAGCAGTGAGCTGAATTAGGACCCTGGGATAACAAGTGTGTATGACCTTCCTTTTAAATAAGGGTCATGGATCTATGGTGAGTGCATTGGAGTGGCACATGTGGTGGATCACTGAAATAACCAAATAGGAGGAAGATACACCACAAAGCACTTTATTATGTGGGACATTTTAAGTATAGAACTTTGCACTTTTACATGTGGAGAAGGATTAAAATGTTTATTATTTGGTGATAGATACAATCGTGGAGTCGCTTTTTAATTTACATTATCTCAATGGACATGATGTGAATGAGCCCTCACTGATGTCTATGGCCAGAGTACAAGAATACCTGAGCACTGAAGTGGATGCCACATTCTGCATCCCCCCTCCTAATCTCAGTACTACACCTAGATAATGCCATATTAAAGCAGCAATAAACTGCAAAAAAAAAAAAAAAGTTAGGAGCATAACGTACTATTGCATTGCATACTAGCACATTATAAATTACTTTCCTTAAAATTAAGCCATTCAGCAGTGCGCTCTCACTGCTGACAAGTCTTCCATCTTCACCTGGTCTTCCTTCTGGGTTCGGGGGCTCTGGCCGTTTGATTGGGCAAGGCGCAATAACGTCAGTCCATGCAGGAGTCATGGCCGCAGCACAGCTCTCTCAACGGACAGCATGCCATCCATTGACAGCACAGCGTGCATGCGCCAGTGAAGTCATCGGCGCTACTAAAGTAAAATCTCTTAAACAGTGCAAGTGTAGGAGATCATTACTGTACCTACAGGTAAGCCTTATTATAGGTTTACCTGTAGGTATAAATCAAGAAAAAGGATTTTACTACCCCTTTAAAAAGACAAGCACGCTCTAGAGCAGGGGCATCCAAACTATGGCCTGTGAGCCACATCCAGCCTCCAGCTAAGTGGCATATCCTCTAAGTGCACAGATTGGGAATTTAGGGGGAACCCCATGGATACCGTGATGCAAAGGGACACTCGTTCATTTTTAAAGCGGTAATAAACTTGTTCGAAAAAAAAAAAAAACGTTTTCCCCTGCAAGGTAATGACAATGTGCTAGTAGGCATTGTATACTAGCACATTTTGTGAAACCTGCCTTAAAACAAAGCCCTCTACCACTGACAAGGCTTCTATCTTCACCAGGTCTTCTTTCCAGGTTCCTGAGCTGCAACTGCTTGAGTGGCTGAGCCGCCGATGACATCACTCACGCTCAGCCATGGAACACAACTTTGAAGAAACGGTGGGAGCGTAGGTATGCCATTCCTTCAGAGCGCATGCACTGGTGATGTCACCGGCTCCTACTCTGTAGAATATCACCTAAACGGTGAATGTTTAGGAGATATTCATTTTACCTACAGATAAGCTATAGGAAAAGAGCAACCGAATGCCTGAGCTCCTGTGCTGGACAGTGGACTCCACAATGTCAATATCCCCACATGTGTATGGAAGGAATGCAAGCCTTGTTGCCCTCAACGGACCAGGGAAATCCACAGAGAACTGTATATAAAGAGACAAAAAGAGGGCGCATGGGCCTAGTGCATTACTTTTAAAAATGAGATTTATAAAAAGTAAAATACTCACAAAAGAAATAAAATCAAATGGAAAGCATGTCACAAGGGATGCAATGTGGTCCAAAACCCCTGAAGGTGGTCTGCTTCATCCCTTGTGACATGCTATTTAATTTTATTTCTATTGAATATTTTACTTTTTATAAATAAATCTTAATTTTTAAACAAAATACACTAGGCCGTGCGCCCCCTCTTTTTGTCTCTTTATATACAGATAAACTATATTATAAGCTTACCTTTAGGTAAAAATAGAAATGTGATTTAACTACCACTTTAAGGCTCGGTTCACACTATTGCGGTCTGTGTGGCCGGCATCTTCTTGGGAACGGCTGCCCATTCATTTGAATGGCCTGCTGTGCGCACCTTTCTGCACAAAAAAAGGTTCATGCACCTTTTTGAAAACGTGGCCATAGGGAAACCACTTGGTCTTTTTGATCATGCGGTTTCCCTGTCATTTCCACATCTGCAATTGTGCGGGGTGCCATTCATCTAGAAAGGACATCACAAATTCGCTGCCGGCGGTTGTGGTTGCATGGGTGGGAGCAGATGAAATTCCCACACCCGCAACCAGCCCGCATAATGCGAACCGAGCCAAAACCTAGATTTTTTTTCTGCCTACAAATACTTATAAAAAATACAATGTGACCATGCACAGAAAATATAGGAGACTCTGCTCTAGAAGGAGTTATTTAAATTCACACTCCGAAGTCACATAAAACCTTCACAGCTCAGCCACCAACCCTCAGAATACACAATTTATCACAGAACTGTACTTTATCCAACAAGAATCCACACACATTAATGAACCAAGGTATTGATAACCCGTGCTCATATTTACTACAAGAAATCTGAGACCTTGCAAGTGACACACAGCACATCCATAAACACATGAACAAAAGAAACTTTGGACGGTGGAACTGCGTCAGTAATGCTCTTTAGCTGAATATAAACCAGAACACAAGTGCAGCCCTTCCATAGAGACAACAATGGACTTTCAGCTTTATACAGTACAAGGAGCCAAGCCGGAGCTGGCAAGAAGTCCAAGGTATTTCCAAGAACTGCTCAGCAGGTGTATGAAGCATTCCATGCAAAACTACTTCCTCTGCAACCTCAGGAGGACATGCAGCATGTACCAGACATGTTCTTGTTTCCATCTACTGAGCACAACAATGATCACACTAAACAAGACACCCAGCATGTACCAGACATGTTCTAGATTCCATCCACTGACTAAGACATTGATCACACTAAACAAGACACCCAGCATGTACCAGACATGTTCTAGATTCCATCCACTGACTAAGACATTGATCACACTAAACAAGACACCCAGCATGTACCAGACAGAATCTAGAACATATCCACTGACCAAAGCAATGATCACACTAGACAAGACACCCAGCATGTACCAGACATGTTCTAGATTCCATCTGCTGACCAAGACAGTGATCCCACTAGAAAAGACATCTAGCATGTACCAGACATGTTCTTGATTCCATCTACTGAGCGCAATGATCACACTAAACAAAACACCCAGCATGTACCAGACATGTCTAGTGTGATCATTGTTTTGGTCAGTGGATGGAATCTAAAACAAGACACCCAGCATGTACCAGACACGTTCTAGATTCCATCCACTGACCAAAACAATGATCACACTAGACAAGACACCCAGCATGTACCAGACACATTCTAGATTCAATCCACTGACCAAAACAATGATCACACTAGACAAGACACCCAACATGTACCAGACATGTTCTAGATTCCATCCACTGACCAAGACAATGATCACAGTAGACAAAACATCTAGCATGTACCAGACATGTTCTTGATTCCATCTACTGAGCACAATGATCACACTACACAAGACACCCAGCATGTACCAGACATGTCTAGTGTGATCATTGTTTTGGTCAGTGGATGATATCTAGAACGTGTCTGGTACATGTTGGGTGTCTTTAGTGTGATCATTGCGCTCAGTAGATGGAATCAAGAACATGTCTGGTACATGCTAGATGTCTTGTCTAGTGTGATCATTGTTTTGGTCAGTGGATGGAATCTAGAACAAGACACCCAGCATGTACCAGACATGTTCTAGATTTCATCCACTGACCAAAACAATGATCACACTAGACAAGACACCCAGCATGTGCCAAACATGTTTTAGATTCCATCTACTGAACACAACAAGTATCACACTAGACAGGACACCCAGCTTTATTAGAACATAAAAACTACTTAAAATACAGTTGCAAAAAAAAAAAAAACAAAACACATTCCTGTCTTGCAATATTGTCCTGTCTTAGATCTAACTGAACCCTCTGTACATGGGATGTGTGTGCTCCCCTGAATGCGGTTTACTCCCTCTGCCTACAAACATTTAAAGGCTTTCGGCCCTAAACAATGTGGGAGAGTTTATAACTAGAAGGGATATTAGACTGTAAGCTCTCTGACAAGTGTCACTGATGTGAATAACTTACAGCTGAACTCTAGGATAAGTAAATATTGTCTAAATACGAGAGCCATGTATTCCTACTTGAATTTTGACAAACTTTGTGTATTTCTATCAGATAGGTTTGCAAAACATCTGGTGCACACAAAGTAGATGCATATCTGTTTCCCGAGTTCAGCTTTAACATCCTCTGTAAAAGCTCTATCACATTAAAGTGATATTAAACCCTCAGTTGTTTAAAGCCAAAATACAAATAGAAATCCTCAGCACAAGGGACAGATGTTATAGTTAGAATGATGTGAACCTTGTGCTAGAATGATGTGAACCTTGTGCTGATTCCTATCCTTTCAGTAGTAATCCACTAGCACCTGCACCCCCCCCCCCATCATCATAATCTTCTGGTGTAGTGAGGTTTAATACAGTTAGGGGCTGCCAGGAACGCTCATGAAGACTATTCCCACCCTTTTCTGCCTGATCCGCAGATCATGAAAGCCACAATACAGCTTCACTGGATCTCTGAATGAGGGACAGGTGGATGATTGATGGATCTGCCCCTCCCCTCCATTTTCAGATCCTCTGTCACTCATTGAAGCTGTAGTATGGCTTCTATCATTGGTGGATCAGGCAGAAAATGGCGCACATAGTCAATCTCTCTTGATGAGAGCCTCCGACATCCCATTAGCTGTATTAACCCTCACCGCACTGGAAGATTATGCTGGCGGGGGGTGCAGCAACAAATGGATTACACAAAAAAGCCCAGTGAGGCATGTCAAGGTGTTGTCAGGCATATTGTAACTGGTCTTTTTTGTGGCATTGGCACAGTAAAGGCTTCTTTCTGGCAACTTGACTATGCAGATCATTTTTTTGCAAGTACTGCCATATTGTGCTCCTTCTGAACAACTACACTGTCTTTTTTCATAGCAGCCTGTATTTGTCCTGAGGTCACCTGTGGGGTTTTTCTTTGTATCCCAAACAATTCTTCTGTCAGTTGTGGCTGCAATCTTTCTTAGTCTACCTGTACATTGCTTGGTATCAAGAGAACCCCGAATTTTCCACTTCCTAATAAGTGAATGAACAGTACTGACTGTCATATTCAAGGCTTTGGACATCTTTAAATATCCTTTTCCATCTTTAGAAAGTTCCATTACCTTGTTACACCGGTCTTTTGACATTTCTTTTCTGCTCCCCATGGCTCAGTATCTAGCCTGCTCAGTGCATCCATGTGAGAGCTAACATACTGAACTATTTATACACAGACACTAATTGCAATTTAAAAAGCCACAGATGTGTGAAATTAACCTTTGTCATTTTAACCCGTGTGTGTCTGCACCAAGACCAAACATTCCAGGGGATGGAAACTTTTGATCATGGCTATTTGGGCGATTTCCTTTATTATGATTGGAAAAGGAGCCAAACAACTATGTGATAATAAATGGCTTCATATGATCACTATCCTTAAATAAAAGACAGTTTTTTGGCATGATTAGTCAAATTTTCATTATCAATGCCAATATTTCACGATGTCTGCCCAGGCATGCGAACTTCTGAGCACAGCCGTATAATGCTTGTTTTGTTGGATGGGATGTGGGGGGCGGGGTCATCTGAAACCGAGCGTTAGGCCTTGCTTCTACTGGTGTTATTTACTCAACGTCATAAACAATTTAAAAAAACATACCTCAAATTTTTTTTTTTAACCTCTTCATGATCACCCAACACATGTGTGGCAGCAAAAGGGTGGTATTAAGCACCCACATGGCATATATACGTGTCGCTGGGCAGGCAATCTTTATATGCTGAGAGAGCGTTTCCAGTACAAAGACCAAGCTGGCAAAAACAGCTCTGGGTTAAAGATTGGTAGCCAACTGGACCAGCTTCTGAGCATGTGACCACTGTGACAATGTCACATGATCTTCAATCCTCTCCACCCCCCAGGGCATCCCGAACTGTTTAGAGCAGTGGTTCTCAACTTTCCTAATGCCGTGACCCTTTAATACAGTTCCTCATGTTGTAATGACCCCCAACCATAAAATTATTTACCCAGTAATTATAATTCATGAGTGTCGTTTTACCTCCAATACTGCTGCTTTCAACACAGCAGCTGCTTTTAACAGAGTAGCTGCTTTCAACACAGCAGCTGCTTTCAACACAGTAGCTGCTCTTTACACATCGGAAATATGTGTTTTCTGATGGTCTTAGGGGACCCCTGTGAAAGGGTCGTTCGACCCCCAAAGGGGTTGCGACCCACAGGTTGAGAACCACTGGTTTAGAGTGACACTGGGGCTAAGAAAGGGGTTAAGTGTTTGTGAGTGGTCTTTGAACACGTGTGCCCACTCCTGGGTTGGGCAGATAGAAGATTGCTCTACATTGCAGCTTTTAAACACTACAATTTTATTTTGAAGCGCTGATGCTTTTGTGGGAGCTGCACCCCTCAACTGCACTGTTGTTGTATGTTTTTTGGCTATTTCAGGCATGTAAAAAAAACAAAACAAAACAAAAACACAAAATCTGCCTTTGTTACCAGTGAAGAAAATCCCTTACTTATGTCATGGTCCTATGACAGCCAGCAATGCCAAAATATGGGAAGCACTCCTATGACACTATGCAGGACTAGGGGTGATCACTGATCCTGCACTGTATATGATGATGTCTGGGAGAGGGATGGTGGAAGTAATACTCTGTTGAAGTATAATGCCTATCCAGGGGTTACATTCTTAGAAAGGTAAGTTCACCTTTTCACACAAAAATGAAAAAAGTGAACAACTTCCGCTTTCGATCGCCTAGGCCAGTGGTCGGCAAGCCGCGGCTCGCGAGCCACATGCGGCTCTTTACACGCTTTAATGCGGCTCTTGTGTGCCGGGCGCCCGCTCCCCTCCCTCCTCTCGGGCGGCAGGGACTCTGCAGCGTTATCCAAAAAAAAAAAAACAGCCAGGGCAGCGCGCTCAAATGCAATGATTGACCAGTCTCGCTGCCACTCACATCCTGATAGCCAGTGATTGGCTGTCAGGATGTGTGTAGGCGGGGCAGCGTGACGAACGTGAGAGGAGCTAGGCTCCTCTCACAGTCCGCCCTGAAGACCGGAACGGCGCGGGAACACGGCGAGAGGAACGCGCGGAGCAAAGGTAAGTGAATTGACACAGGGGGGACTTGGCTTACTACTTGCTACTTACTTACTACTACTATAGGGGGGATGAATTACTATAGGGGGGATGAATTACTATAGGGGGGATGAATTACTATAGGGGGGATGAATTACTATAAAAACTTATTGAAACTAAAAACAGTGTACCATCCTATGTATTTTCAATTTTAAAAATGTGGCTCTCAAAATAAATTTCAATCGTGGTTTTGGCGAGATTTGACTCAGTTGAAAAAAAAGGTTGCCCGCCACTGGCCTAGGCGATTATAGCGGAAGTGGGAGCGGGTACCTGTCAATTTCGGATACCTGCTCCCCAAAGGTGCAAATCCTTAATAGGGAGTGGGGGACCAGTCTTTAAAAACGGAACTTCCCCTTTTGGGTGGAGCTCCGCTTTAAATTCTACTGACCGCAGCACAATGAGTCAGTCAATAAAGTTGCATTGAAAGAAAACAGTGCACACACTTCATTTGATTCCCCAGCCTATACCACAGCAATGTGGTGTTCTGCCAGGCAGTGGGGCTGCACTAGAACAGCCGTCCAATGCAGTCACTTCTGGAGTGAATCAGCTCGTAATATCAGGCCCTATCTAAACTGTCCTTCCATTGGGGAGATCTCTCACCTCCTGTTGTATCTTCAGACAAGAAGTGAAGAAAAAGCCCCCCATTTGGATACACACAGAGTAAAAAAAAAAACAAAAAAAAAAAAAACAGGATTTTTGCTATTCCCTCCTATATTCAAAACTAGAAGGAGAAAAGTTTTGACTTTCAATCTAATTTACACCCAGAAAAGGTTCTCCGGCAGAACTGCTCCCAGCAAACCGCCCCAGGTCGAGGCTTCCAACCCCAACAGCTGGCAGCCCCAGGTTGCCCATGTTACTAATGCCTGATTGCTATGAGAGATGAATTCCCGAATGTCACATCTAGACACCTGAGCAGACAGAATATGGCCCGGAGGGAGGGGATCTGGTGACAGCGAGCACCGCAGTGCCGTCTCCCATTTTTTTAAATATATGTAGGAAACAAACACATGTCATCCATCATGTAGGCTGTCACACCACTCAAAGTAGAACTATAGGCAAAACTGTTTTTTGGTTTTCATTTAGATAGAGCTAGGGAGGGTTATAACCCCTGTCAGATTTATTTTTTATTTTTTTTATTTTTTTTTTGCCATCTGTGTCCCATTTCAAAGATTTCCCTTCACTTCCTGTCCAACAGCTAAACAGGAAGTGAGAGGAAATGCCTGCAAATTAAGGCGTCCCCATTGGAAGATTTCCCCTCTATTACTATTCTGGGGACAACAAAAAAAATAGAGAGGCAGAATCCCCTTAATGTGGGCACAGACAGCGATAAAAACTGACAGGGGGTCTAATCCCTCTCTACTATCCTATCCAAAACTGAAAAAATAAATAAATAAAAGTGACTGTACACTATGTAGAGTACATGACCAGCTCAGGACTCAACATACACATTACAAGCAGACAATACAATCAACTTTATATCTACCAAAACCATGTAATACAAGAACCTACATAATCTATCCAAATAATTTGTATCCAACCAGGCAGGTCCTAGCAATACATACAGTAGATCTAAAGGACATTGTACAATCAGATTGTAACGTGTGGTGAGCTTTAGGCTGACCACACAATATACAATTCGACTTAAAAGGACCTGCCTAGTTGGATAGAATTGATTGGATAATGAGGCTAGGTTCACACCTATGCAGTTTGTTTTTGATTTGTTTCTGCAGTGCGTTTTGCATCTTTGCACATACATTTTTGACACACTTTCGATGAGTTTTGCATTTTTCTTGTTGCTAGGCAGATTTCAAACGCAAAACGCATCAAAAACGCACTACATGCTTTTCTGCCGCATTTCTATTGCAGTCTATAGAACCAAAAACGCAACTTTTTGCATTTAAAAAAGTCCCTGACCCTTTCCAAAAAATGCACCGGGTGAAAACACAGAGATGTGAACTTGTCCCGTAGGAAATCATGTTAAATGGACTGTACTACTTTTCTGCAAAATGCAGGGGTGAGAACCTAGGGTTAGGAAAGTTCTCATATTACATGGTTTTGGTAGATCCAATTAGATAGGTACATTTTCTAGTGACTGCAGAGAGATTGTATGGTCAGATTGTAATGTGTATGATGACCCTTAGGTTGACTATGCAATCTGATTCCGATCTACCATCAACGATTGAGCCGGTCTGATTTATATTGGTTGAGAATGAGATCTTACAATGGCTGCACATGCTTTGATTTTATTAAAATGACTGAATTGGCAAACAAACAATCGAATAGCCATAACTTTCTGACTGATCGACCCAATTTAGAGTGAACGTGATCGATCGGCAACACTAAGATACTTTGTTCATGAATATGATCATAGATCAATTGATCAGATTAGGATTACATGGTGGAAACAGATGGGAGCTACAATCGGATATTAAAAAGTGTTACTAAACCCCGGACCCCGCATTCACTCTATCCGGTCCCCCCCGGACCCCGCATTCACTCTATCCAGTCCCCCCCATTCACTCTGTCCGGTCCCCCCGGACCCCGCACTCACTCTGTCCGGTCCCCCCGGACCCCGCACTCACTAGATCCGGTCCCCCCGGACCCCGCATTCACTAGATCCGGTCCCCCCGGACCCCGCATTCACTAGATCCGGTCCCCCCGGACCCCGCACTCACTAGATCCGGTCCCCCCGGACCCCGCATTCACTAGATCCGGTCTCCCCGGACCCCGCATTCACTAGATCCGGTCTCCCCGGACCCCGCATTCACTAGATCCGGTCTCCCCGGACCCCGCATTCACTATATCTGGTCTCCCACAGTACACACAACATGGAAATGGAATTATTTTAGTAAATATAAACTACTAAATCATTTTTCTCATCAGCAGTTAGAGCAGTCTTGTGACTTCTATCAGTGTTCAGCAGAGCACTGGTAAAGCTTGTAGGAGTTTTCTTTTTGCTCTGGGAGGATGCAGAACCCCTGGACTCAGTCTGAACAGTGCTGATTGGCCCTGTGCGATCACACGCACTCTCCCAAAAAAAAATTAAAAAAAAAACCCTCTAGCAATTCACACCAAACTGGGCATGTGCAGAGTGACTCCACAGGATATGTCTTAACAGGAGATAAGAGGAGGGACACTGGAAGAAGGGGAGGATCAGAGAAGTCAGGATCAAACAGCATTTTTACACAATGCAGAGGGTTAACCCCTTAGGTTCCACAGTGAGTATAACCAGCATGCTTTACTGCATATACAGACTGATTTTACTGTTGTGGGTTTAGTAACACTGAGTGAAATCCACTTCCTGGTGTGTGGCATAATCACCTGAATGGGTTGTGGACATTAGACTGACTATTCCTATTAGAAGAGATCGATTGGAGAAGAAATTGTACATTTACTATTGAAGTGTATATGGCCACCATTAGAGTTAGTAAATCTATAGAATACAAGGACAAACCTAAATACAGGTGTTAAAAACGGGGGATTTGTGGCAAATACCCCCCCCCCCCCAACCACCATGGAAAGCCTAAAGCTGACCATACAGAGTGAAATTCTCCCAGTCCAGCAGGGACTGGATGAATTTTGATCCCTGTATAGGCAGGGACGTTGTGTAGATGTCGATCTACTGAGCGACTTCTGTACAACCACCCAGCCTAGTTACATAGTTAATCTGGCTGAAAAAAGACAAAAGTCCATCCAGTTCAACCATAGAAAAAAAAAAAGTAATAATCCTACACCCACAGTTGATCCAGAAGAAGGCAAAAAAAAAAACCCCAGCAAAGCATGATCCAATTTGCTCCTGCAGGGAAAACAATTCCTTCCTGATCCCCCGAGAGGCAATTGGATGTTCCCTGCTTTACCAGCGCCAGTTATAGTCCGCAATGCTGATCAGTGTATTCTGAAAGCAGGGAAATCACTGTCAGAATACAATCAGGTCCCGTTCACACGGGCAGACCAATCAAGTCCACTTGTCCATTTTTCAGGTGGATCTGATGGGATCATCCATTGCCCTCTATGGGGAGGCGAATGTAAACAGACATGCGTCCGCTGACACCTGCCTACATCCGATCCAATGCGCCAACAACAGGCGGATCGGGAATATGTTCTCCATTCGACTAGCAGATCGGATGACAGTGGTATGTAAACGGACAGCCCAGTCTGTTTATGTCCGACCGCCACAGAGAACAGCAGGCTGTGTCCGTGTCTGCATGACGGGAACGGACCCCATCCACCTGCTCAGCGGGGATCACTGGACAGATTCCCTGCTGATCCGCTTAGCAGAGTCTACCCGTATGAAAAGGGCCTGACTCAGCATGAGGAACCTTCCATCCACATCAGTTTTTTTGTTCAACCTGCTAGTTGTACAAAAAAAAAAAAAAATAAGGACTCATATGAGCCTGAGGCCCCTTTTAAACAGGCGGCACTCCCTACCATCCACTGAACAGTGACCTGTGGGGAATCATTTTTCAGAGCGTGGTGGAGGAGTGGCTTCCATGCTCACTGCAGCCATGAGCCCAGCATTTACCTTGTGGTTGTAATGTGGAGCCGATGACCTGCAGCAAGGAGTATGACAGGCGGTGCTGCCTGACAAATGGACAAACCAAGTCTGCTGCAGCCACGAAGCCAAGAATCATGGTGTGGAATGGGACCTAAGGCAGCCTATACATTAGTCCTTCATGGCCCATCCATGGACCCAAATTTGTCTGTTCCCTGCTGGACTTCGATCCCTCTACGGCCAGCTTACCAAGACAGTCGGCGGGGGCTGTACATGAGCCATGATGGTGATGCTTTGTTTGGCACCTACAGCAGATTTACCAGCAGGCTCACAGGCACCAATCAGACTTGCCCACTGGACGTTTTTACAGCGGCTGTTTTTGGCTTTTGACATTTTCCTACAGTCAGTAAACCCCCCAGCATGTTATCCTGTGTGTCCATACACACATAGACTGCAATCAACGCTTTATGGCTAGGATGTTTTTTGGAACTAGTGGGTTTCTACAGGAGTTTTATTAGCTGTAAAAATGCTCTAATGCTGACAAATGCTGTAAATTACTGTAAATCGCGGCAAACCAGCATTTTTGAGACTTTGACAAAAAAAAAAAAATATCGCTAAACGCTAATACAAAAACACTGAAAAACTCATTTTTACTGTGACTTTACACAGCTAACGTTACCAGCGTTATTAAAACGTCCCATGTGCACTAAGTCGATGAGACTGCACCGTGCCAGTACAAAACCGCACTTGAGCAAGAAAAAAAAAAAAAAAAACACAAAAACAAACACACACAAAGCAAAAAAGACACAAAAAAAAACAAAACAAAAAGGGATTCAGGAGGCAGAAGGATCAGCACCAGAAAACCTGGAATCTGCTGCTCCACTGTTCTCTGAAAATCCTCCACAGAGGATTTCATTCCATAGAGATGCAGACTCTGCGCTGTGTACAGCCAGCAATACACCCTGAAATCTGATTGTACAATCCCATCTACAATGTCCAAATCCCTGTGATAGGAAGACCAACCTACACCATCCAATCACACCAACCTCATATGACAGCTGTGGAGGAGATTGAACAATCAGATTGCATAATGTATTGCATTCTGCAACAAATCCATATCTGGCTGTGTGTGACCTCCATTTCTGGGTAGGGGAAATTCTGAGGGCCCTACGCACCGACAGAGGAGCCCCAAGGCAGTACAGGGGGTCCCTACGCACCGACAGAAGGGCCCCAAGGCAGTACAGGGGGTCCCTACGCACCGACAGAAGGGCCCCAAGGCAGTACAGGGGGTCCCTACGCACCGACAGAAGGGCCCCAAGGCAGTACAGGGGGTCCCTACGCACCGACAGAAGGGCCCCAAGGCAGTACAGGGGGTCCCTACGCACCGACAGAAGGGCCCCAAGGCAGTACAGGGGGTCCCTACGCACCGACAGAAGGGCCCCAAGGCAGTACAGGGGGTCCCTACGCACCGACAGAAGGGCCCCAAGGCAGTACAGGGGGTCCCTACGCACCGACAGAAGGGCCCCAAGGCAGTACAGGGGGTCCCTACGCACCGACAGAAGGGCCCCTTATGCAGCATAGGGGCCCCTACACACCGACAGAAGGGACCCCAGGCAGCATAGGGGCCCCTATACACCAACAGCAGGGCCTCCAGGCAGCTTAGGGGCCCCTACACACCGACAGCAAGGCCTCCAGGCAGCATAGGGGCCCCTACACACCGACAGCAAGGCCTCCAGGCAGCATAGGGGCCCCTACACACCGACAGCAAGGCCTCCAGGCAGCATAGGGGCCCCTACACACCGACAGCAAGGCCTCCAGGCAGCATAGGGGCCCCTACACACTGACAGGAGGGCTCACAGGCAGCATGGGGCCCCTACACAATGACAGTAGGGCCTCCAGGCAGCATAAGGGCCCCTACACACTGACAGCAGGGCCCCCAAGCACCATAGGGGCCACTACATACTGACAGGAGGGCTCACAGGCAGCATAGGGGCCCCTACACACTGACAGGAGGGCTCACAGGCAGCATAGGGGCCCCTACACACCGACAGGAGGGCTCACAGGCAGCATAGGGGCCCCTACACACTGACAGTAGGGCCTCCAGGCAGCATAAGGGCCCCTACATACTGACAGCAGTGCTCACAGGCAGCATAGGAGCCCCTACGCACTGACAGCAGGGCCCCCCAAGCACCATAGGGGCCCCTACATACTGACAGCAGTGCTCACAGGCAGCATAGGAGCCCCTACGCACTGACAGCAGGGCCACCAAGCACCATAGGGGCCCCTACGCACTGACAGCACGGCCCCCAGGCAGCAAAGGGGCCCCTACACACTGACAGCAGGGCCCCCTCCGCACACTGACAGCCCCTCCCCCTCTCCTCACCCTGGAGACGGTCAGGTCGGTCATCAGCTCGTCGAAGGCCCGGGTCTCCTCGGCCTGTTTCTGGTTGTGGAGGGCGATCTTCTCACTGAACTTCCTCGGGTTG
This sequence comes from Staurois parvus, assembly GCF_062004578.1. NCBI lineage: Eukaryota > Metazoa > Chordata > Amphibia > Anura > Ranidae > Staurois > Staurois parvus. The sequence goes on along the minus strand of NW_028317964.1, from coordinate 2,185,753 downwards.
GAGGAGGACGAGGCCTGGGAGGCCGCCATGTCGGAGCTCCTCTGAGTCTGAGAGGGCAGAGAAGTCACAGTCCGGGCGGCGGGCTCTAGGTATCGGTCAGTCCCTGAGGGGGGCCCGGGGTCTCCGGGCTCAGCCTGTCATGGTGCCCCCTTCCGGAGACGAGGAGGACAGGCCCGGGCCGGAGCGAGGACGATGATGAGAGGCCATCCGGGAGGGGCTGATCAGACCTCCCCCTCCTCCTTCCTCTCCTTCCGGGCCCGATGTCAACAAACTTCCCCGCAAACTACACGACGTCCGCCGACTGAGCGCCGCTTCCTGGCAACACTGCCTGCCAACTGACGGCCGACGCCCCTCCCACTGCACCGCCCTCTCACCCGCCCATTCGGTCCCCGCCTGCTGTCCGCCCATCTGTCCGCCGGAACCTATCAGAAATCTTCGCGCTGCACCGCCCACGTTCCTGATAGAGAAGAAGCAAAAAGAGGAAAATTCAGAACGCTGAACATCCCATCCGATGGCTGTCAGTGGAGCTGTACACACTGTGCCTGCCGCCTGCAAGGAGAACTACAGGCTAACGATTTAGTTACAGTGAGAGTTTATTATCACTTGGCACAGCCAATCACAGGCAATAGTGAGGTGTTAACAGGTTCCTCTCTGCAGCCTCTAACCATCTCCTATACCATGTCCGCGGCCTCTAATAATCTCCTGTACCATGTCCACAGCCTCTAACCATCTCCTATACCATGTCCACAGCCTCTAATAATCTCCTGTACCATGTCCACAGCCTCTAACCATCTCCTATACCATGTCCGCAGCCTCTAATAATCTCCTGTACCATGTCCACAGCCTCTAATCATCTCCTGTACCATGTCCACAGCTTCTAACCATCTCCTATACCATGTCCGCAACCTCTAACCCTCTCCTCTACCATGTCCACGGCCTCTAACCCTCTTCTATACCATGTCCACGGCCTCTACCCCTCTCCTATACCATGTCTGAGGCCTCTAATCATCTCCTCTACCATGTCCACAGCCTCTAACCCTCTCCTCTACCATGTCCGCAGCCTCTAACCATCTCCCGTACCATGTCCGCAACCTCTAACCCTCTCCTCTACCATGTCCACGGCCTCTAACCCTCTCCTATACCATGTCCACGGCCTCTACCCCTCTCCTATACCATGTCTGAGGCCTCTAATCATCTCCTCTACCATGTCCACAGCCTCTAACCCTCTCCTCTACCATGTCCGCAGCCTCTAACCATCTCCCGTACCATGTCCGCATCCTCTAACCATCTCCCGTACCATGTCCGCGGCCTCTAACCATCTCCTATACCATGTCCGCGGCCTCTAACCATCTCCTGTACCATGTCCACAGCCATTATCCCTGTCCTGTACCATGTCTGCAGCCTCTAACCATCTCCTGTAACATGTCCGCAGCCTCTAACCATCTCCTATAACATGTCCGCAGCCTCTAACCATCTCCTACACCATATCCGCAGCCTCTAACCATCTCCTGTACCATGTCTGCGGCCCCGACTCCGTGTCCCACTTCGATCTGGTCCACGAGGAACTGCTGGAGGAAGGGTAGAGAGGTTGTCCGGTCCGGTGTCCTAATTTCCCTGGATCTTGGATTGTGATGTGGGCGGGATGACATGCTGCCCCTCTCATCTGGCCACACCCCCAGGATCACTGGGCAGCCTATCCCTCCCTCTCTAAGTTCTGCCTCCTCTCCGGTGATTGGCCGCCAGATCTGTAGCTCAGATAAAGCACACAGGCAGAGAGGAGAAGCTGAGCGGCAGCACGAAGATCGAAGAAGCTGATTGGAGTGAGGGACCGGCAGGAGACGGTGAAGAGGAGGAGAGCAGCCGGAGAAAGAAGACAGCTGATCGGTAAGGTAAGTGTCTGTGCCGGACCCATGCGGCCAGGATCTGGGCAGAGCAGATGGTGCTGCTGCAGCCAGGTATGCTGGCTGTGGACGGGAGAGGGAGGGAGCCCGGGCTGGAGCAGAGGTCAGCAAAGCATCATTGGTGTCAGTGGGAGTAATAGTGCCCAATCATTAGTGTGAGTGTGGGAGGAATAGTGCCCCATCATATATTCCTTCCACTGACACCAATGATGGGGCACCATTCCTTCCATTGACACCAATGATGGGGCACTATTCCTCCCACTGACACCAATGATGGGGCACTATTCCTCCCACTGACACCAATGATGGGGCACTATTCCTCCCACTGACACCAATGATGGGGCACTATTTCTCCCACTGACACCAATGATGGGACACTATTCCTCCCACTGATACCAATGATGGGACACCATTCCTTCCATTGACACCAATGATGGGGCACTATTCCTCCCACTGACACCAATGATGGGGCACTATTCCTCTCACTGACACCAATGATGGGGCACTATTTCTCCCACTAACACCAATGATGGGACACTATTCCTCCCACTGATACCAATGATGGGGCACTATTCCTCCCACTGGCACCAATGATGGAGCACTATTCCTCCCACTGACACTAATGATGGGACACTATTCCTCCCACTGACACCAATGATGGGACACTATTCCTCCCACTGATACCAATGATGGGACACCATTCCTTCCATTGACACCAATGATGGGGCACTATTCCTTCCACTGACACCAATGATGGGGCACCATTCCTCCCACTGACACCAATGATGGAACACTATTCCTCCCACTGGCACCAATGATGGGGCATTATTCCTCCCACTGACACCAATGATGGGGCACTATTTCTTCCACTGGCACCAATGATGGAGCACTATTCCTCCCACTGACACTAATGATGGGACACTATTCCTCCCACTGGCACCAATGATGGGACACTATTCCTCCCACTGATACCAATAATGGGGCACTATTCCTCCCACTGACACCAATGATGGGACACTATTCCTCCCACTGATATTAATGATGGGGCACTATTCCTCCCACTGATACCAATGATGGGGCACTATTCCTTCCATTGACACCAATGATGGAACACTATTCCTCCCACTGACACCAATGATGGGGCATTATTCCTCCCACTTACACCAATGATGGGGCACTATTCCTCCCACTGACACCAATGATGGGGAACTATATAAAAAAAAGAAAGAAATAACGGATTACGCAGAGACATGTATATGGGAGATTTATGTTTAGCTGAAAGGTAGCTAAAAATGGCACAAGGTCCTATCACTGTATTGGTATGTAACTGCGTGTGTTTCTGTATCTGCGTAGTGTCATGAGTGAAAACAAAAGATGGGGAGGGGTAAGGACAAGAAGATATACAGTATATTGTTTATCAATAAAGTACAGGGGTTAAAGTACTGTGTGTATATTTCAATTTCTTCATTAAGACCTCCAGGGACTAGGGTGCCCAGCGTATAAATCCAGTATGTTTCACGCTGGCAGAGACGCTTGAAATGCTCTGCCATGGAGGATAATTTTGGGATATGTTCTACAACCCATACTGAGAGCCCTGTGGTGGATTTTTGATGGTGTTCTAGAAAATGTCTAGGGACACTATGTTTGTCTGATCCAGCTTCTATGAGATGTCTGTGTTCACCGAAGCACTTTCGTAAGGTTCTGATTGTTCTTCCTACATAAAATAATCCGAATGGGCAGGTCAAACAGTAAATGACGTATTCTGTGGAACAGCTGTAAAACTCTTTAATAGGATAGTTTTTCCCTTTTAAGGCTCCATGTACATGAGGCGTTTGGAAAACTCTTCTGAACGATGGAAACTGACTGCTGGAAAACGTAGGTTAAGAAACGTCAGTTTAGCCGTGTTTGCATACCGCGTTTATGTGCGTTTGAATTTAGAAGCGTTTTTAAAAGATAACCTCAGGAGACCTGCCCAAATGCCCGGAATGCACTGAAAAATAGTAAATAATTAACTATTTCAGACATTTTGAGAGAAGCAGAGAGAGCAGTAGGTGTTGAGATGACCGGTCTTTTCTGGTCGTATTCACTATGGATTCCATCATGAGCATAATGCGGCACATTCTACCAATTTCTCCTTCACGCAAAACCTGGAACTGACTGAGCTGGTGTACCGGGTCCATTTGAATACATGGAAAACGCTTTACATGCATTTCTGATGATGAAAAAAGGCTCTGGACAGCATCTGGATTTGGAACAGTTGAAAAATATTTATAAACGCAAACGCGGTTAACCGCGTTTACAAGCGTTTGAAACGCCAATAAAATCTACTCCTGAACGCAAGTTTGGTGTGTTCAAAAAAACGACTGTAAACTCAACTGCCTGTATATGACTGTAAACAACTATGTGTACATGGACACATAGGAAAACATTAGGGAGAGTTCAGGGGCTGCTGAAAAAAACGCAGAACAGCTCCTGAACGTCAGTTCAGCAGCTGCAGTAAACATGAGCCCTTATGGTATAGGTTTTTTTGGCCTTGCTGAATAAAGGAACATGTAAGGCATAATGAGGACTCTTCCAATAGGTTAAAAGGAACAGACACTACAACACCCATCATCCCACACTTAGATAGTCCAGCCACATCCACATCAGTTCCAGTTGACACAGGCATAGTGCCATCTGTCAACAGAACTGATAGTGATACTCCACTCACCTTTTTGGGGAATACATCTAGTTCTACTCTTACTGACAAAGTTCATCTTACTTCTGACTCTGATACCATGCATCTCATAACACCTGGGACTTTTTTAGTGACAGGCCCTCCACCTCACCTCACAAAAAGAAAACACACAGGGGAGGAAGGAGGGGTGGAAGGGGCAAATTCAAGAAAAGGGAAAATCAGGAAACAATAAAAATATATAACCTATCCACTTAGAACTTTCTGCCTATGATATCTCCTTACTAAGTAAAGGCCTTACCTTTGCCCCCATGGTCCAGCTTAATCCATTTGTGTTGTTTAAGGATCTAAACAAGTTTGTTCAGGATCTTACAGTAAACAGATTTTACAATATCCTAAAAATTTGCCTCAGACTCCATTACCCTATCTGATATGGAGAATACATCCTTTAATGACTCAGAGTTGCCCATCCTTAGATGTCTAGAGGATCTTTATGTTGATAATTGCTATGATGATATAGAGTAGCTCTCTTAACATATTCCTACATCTCCCCCAGTACAGTATACCACTTTTAGACCAAGGTCCATCTTCAATCCTACTCATAATAAAGGACCTTATGTCCAAACCTTCTACCAAGTAGTATATGCCGATTTAATTCGTATGTGTAATTCAAAATCATGTACCTCCACCAAAACATCCAACCTCACACCACATGAGAAAATGGCCCTAAAAAAACTCACCAATAATTAAGATATTGTCATTAAATCTGCTGATAAGGGCGGCGGTATTATCATTCAAAATAGAACAGATTACATAGCTCGAAAGAGCAGGGCCCTCGATTCCCTCAAGTTTTGCATTGTATTGGTATTGTTCTGTCACATGTTCTGTCCCCCTTTGCAATGTACAGCGCTGAGCGAACTATTGGCGCTTTATAAATACTGTATAATAATAATAATAATAAAAGAGGCCAACAGGTTACTCTCGGATCATAATACATATCAGAAATTAAACCATAACCCTCTACCAGCTTTCTCCCAAGAAGCCATGGCACTAATCAGTTTAGCACTAGAGAACAGTATTATTACTAAATTGGAGGCTTCCTTTTTGAAAAAGGAGTTTTTCCAGACTCCCTCTTTTTATCACCTTCCTAAAATATGTAAGATCCAACATAATCCACCAAGCCACCCTATCGTGGCAGCCATGGACAGGGTCACCAGTGGGTTCTCTATCTATGTTGATTATTTCCTACAACCACTAGCCCAAAATTTACCCTCGTATATTAGAAATGGTATACATCTTTTAGAGATGTTGGTGCCTTACAGTTGTGAGCCAACATATCTTTGGGTGTCATTGGATATCACATCCCTATTCCTCATGAGGTAGGCCTCCAAGCTGTCCAACATTTTCTAGCTGAAAATCTGTTGATGAACCCCAGACAAGCCCAGTTCATCTTGGAAGCCACACAGTTCTGCCTACAGCATAATTATTTTGAATTTGAGGGTAATTTTTCCTTGAAAATTAATGGCACGGCTATGGGGGCTAATTTCGCCCCAAGCTATGCGAACCTCATGATGGGCTTTTGGGAATGACAGTATATCACTAATAATAACCTCATTGTGTCCCACATTGTCTACTATGGGAGATATATAGATGACATAGTCATCATATGGAATGGTCCCTCCCACACAGCTGATCACTTTGTACAGCGCTGCAATCATTACCAACCTAGGATTATCCTTTACCTCTGTGCAAGATCCCCATACTCTAGCCTGTTTAGAGCTACATCTGTGTCATGATGATGGCAAGATTTTCTCCAAAAATTATGTCAAGCCCCAGGCTGGCAAATCATATATTCATTATCGGCGTTGCCACCACCCTAGATGGGTTAGGACATCCCAAAAATCCAATATTGTCGTCTCAGGAACAACTGTACTAGGGAGGTGGACTACATTGCACAGGGTGACATTCTAGCTAAAAAATTATTGAACAAAGGTAGGGGCGGACTGACTATTTGGAAACTCGGGCACTGCCCGAGGGCCCGGAGTCAGTAGGGGGCCCCATGAGATGCCCCTGGTACCTTTTTCATAGGCTCTTTTGAGTTTGGGCAAGGACACAGGGGCTCCATGATCCCCTATTTCCCGGGAGCCCCATGAGTTGTCAGTCCGCCCCTGGACAAAGGATATCCCACTCCTATCATTCAAAACGCACTTCAATATTATCACAATAAACCAGCCCATAAGTCCGATACAGTAGCGCTAGGCAACAACATACAACCTATTCGTTCCACTACCCAGTTCCACATTCAGTATAAGAAAATAGAAAACATCTTCCGTAAGCATTGGTCTAGTTTGTTGCAAGATCCATTTTTACACACATCCATTCCAGAACATCCAAAAGTCTTGTATCGAAAGGCCAGAAATCTAAAAGGCAAAAATAGCTACTAGTAGGATAAAACAAATCCCAGACACTAAACCTAAAATGACACTCATCCCCCTGATTGGTATGTACCAGTGCAAAAAGGCATTATGCCTTACATGTTCCTTTATTCAGCATGGCCAAAAAAACCTATACCATAAACTCTCCTATTAAAGAGTTTTACAGCTGTTCCACAGAATACGTCATTTACTGTTTGACCTGCCCATTCGGATTATTTTATGTAGGAAGAACGATCAGAACCTTACGAAAACACTGGCGAACACAGACATCTCATAGAAGCTGGATCAGACAAACATAGTGTCCCTAGACATTTTCTAGAACACCATCAAAAATCCACCACAGGGCTCTCAGTATGGGTTGTAGAACATATCCCAAAATTATCCTCCATGGCAGAGCATTTCAAGCGTCTCTGCCAGCTTGAAACATACTGGATTTATACGCTGGGCACCCTAGTCCCTGGAGGTCTTAATGAAGAAATTGAAATACACACAGTACTTTAACCCCTGTACTTTATTGATACACAATATATATCTTCTTGTTCTTCCCCCTCCCCATCCTTTGTTTTCACTTTCACACATGACACTATGCAGATAAAGAAACACACGCAGTTACATACCAATACAGTGATAGGACCTTGTGCCATTTTTTAGCTACCTTTCAGCTAAACATACATCTCCCATATGCATGTCTCAGCATAATCCGTTATTTATTATTTTTTATTTTTGTTATAAATCTGATCCCCTTATTTTATTTAAATCCATTTTTAGTATACTATGGAATATAATTTAATTACTGTTAACATTAATTTGATAATTATCAAAGCATGTATTGTTTATGATATTTTATTAAGTATTGTCTTTTTATGCATAACTTGTTTTATACTAATTACTCTCAATTTGACATTGTACTGTTCCTTTAAGACCTGCTGCGCCTTGCTGTCCCACGATGAAGGCAGTTCCTATTTAAGTAGTCTCCGCTTTTAGCCACATTAGGCCTGTAGAAGGAGCTAGATGCTCCAAGCGCGTAGCCTGTTTTCTGTGTTGCTGGCATCTCCTACATCTGACCCTCTAATACTTCTGGTGACGTCATTTCCGCCAGTGCGTTCCACGCTGGTAGTGCAGCTTCTTCTGGGAACAAACGCTGTTGATCCGCTCCATTTCAACTCCATACCCATAGAAAGATCCTCTCCACTGCACCCACGGCTTTACCATCCTGCTGTCATCGTGACAAACAGGACAGACTAAAGTGGTCTCACATCCTAACACAGACGAGCTTATTTTAATTCTTGTTCTTGTGGGTGCTTTTATTCCTATGAATTAAACATTACTGTAACCTATTGCACTTAGTTTGGCACCTCCTGTTCCTTTTCTCTTCTAACCCTCTTGTACCATGTTCTCAGCCTCTAACCATATCTTCTACCATGTCCACAGCCTCTAACCATCTCCTCTATCATGTCCGCGGCCTCTAACCATCCCCTGTTCCATGTCCGTGGCCTCTAACCATCTCCTCTACCATGTCCACGGCCTCTAACCATCTTCTCTACCATGTCCACAGCCTCTAACCATCTCTTATACCATGTCCACAGTCTGTTACCATCTCCTCTACCATGTCCACGGCCTCCAACCATCTCCTCTACCATGTCCGCAGATTCTAACCATCTCCTCTACAATGTCCGGAGTTCCTAACTATCTCCTCTACCATGTCCGCAGCCTCTAACCATCATCTGTACCATGTCCGTGGCCTCTAACCATCTCCTCTGCCATGTCTACGGCCTCTAACCATCTTCTCTACCATGTCCACAGCCTCTAACCATGTCCACAGTCTGTAACCATCTCCTCTACCATGTCCACAGCCTCTAACCATCTCCTTTACATGTCCGCAGCCTCTAACCATCTCCTCTACCATGTCCGGAATTTCTAATTATCTCCTCTACCATGTCCGCGGCCTCTAACCATCATCTGTACCATGTCCGTGGCCTCTAACCATCTCCTCTACCATGTCAATGGTCTCTAACCATCACCTCTACCATGTTCGCAGCCTCTAACCATCTACTGTACCATGTCCGCAACCTCTAACCCTCTCCTGTACCATGTCTGCAGCCTCTAACTCTCTCCTGTACCATGTCCGCAGCCTCTAACCATCTCCTCTACCATGTCCGCAGATTCTAACCATCTCCTCTGCCATGTCCACGGCCTCTAAACATCTCTACCCTGTCCAAAGTCTCTTACCATCTCCTCTACTATGTCCGTGGCCTCTAACAGTCTCCTGTACCATGTCCGCAGTTTCTAACCATCTCCTCTACCATGTCCATGGCCTCTAATCATCTCCTCTACCATGTTCGCAGGCTCTAACCATCATCTGTACCATGTCCATGGCCTCTAACCATCTCCTCTACCATGTACGTGGCCTCTAACTATCTCCTTTACCATGTCCATGGCCTCTAACCATCTCCTCTATCATATCCACAGCCTCTAACCATCTCCTCTACCATATCCACAGTCTCTAACCATCTCCTCTACCGTGTTCACAGTCTCTAACCATCTCCTCTACCATGCCCAAGTTGCAACACTGGGCAGAACCAGCAATCTTGAAAGGGGTCTCCTGCTCTCTGAGCAGGTAGCTAATGGGATTTAAATGGAGGGCGGAGGGGCTAATCAGGATTATGAGGTAGGAAGATGGGTTACTGTAATGAGAGGGAGTGGTAGCGGCTCACAGAAAAGGAAGGGCGGCCCTGGGTTTGTACACACAAAAAGATTTGCCAAGTTGGGTGAAGATGTGGGGGTGGCAAGCTCAGGGATGGCAGCCCTAGATGTCACTGCTATCCCTAACAGCCAGGAGGGCAGACAATCTGGGAGGGGTAGTGAGGGTAGTGCAGGAAGGCCTAGACAGCTGGTGGTAGTAAGGGATTCTACAATCAGAAGGACTGATAGAATAATTTGTCACCAGGATCGCCTTAACCGAATGGTTTGCTGGTGCCAGGGTTCGGCATGTGGTGGACCAGGTTGATAAATTACTGGGAGGGGCTGGGCATGACCCAGCTGTCTTGGTTCATGTTGGAAACAATGACAGAATACATGGAAGGTGGAGGCTCCTTAAGAATCAATTTAAAGAACTAGACTGCAAGTTAAAGGGATGGACCTCCAAGGTGATATTCTCTGAAATATTACCTGTGCCATACGCAATGCAGGAAAGATGGGGAGATTAGAGAACTCAATGCATGGCTGAAGACCTGGTGTAAGAGGAAAGGATTTGGGTTTCTAGAGCACTGGGCTGACTTTTCATTGGGATGCAACCTATATGCTAGAGATGGTTTGCACCTAAATGGAAGGAGGTCTACTGTGCTAGGGGAGAGGTTTATGGGAAGGCTGGAGGAGTATATAAACTTGGATCGAGGTGGGAGGGAGAATTAGATTATAACGGAGTAGACAGATCAGACAGGGGTCAGTACTTATTGGTGGGTGGAATGGGGAAAGATGGGGGGAAGGCTATGGCAGATAAGAAGGTTCCCATGTTACAAACAACCAGTGGAATTGGTACCATTTGTATGAAAAAAAAAAAATGCAAATTACATGTGAACAAGGTGTCAATGAATTAAAGTGTTTGTTCACCAATGCCAGAAGTCTGCCAAGCAAAATAGGTGAGTTGGAAGCTTTGGTGCATGAAGAGAACTATGATTTAATTGGTATTGCTGAATCTTGGCTTCATTCTTCGCATGACCGGGCCATTCATATTCCTGGCTATGTTCTCTTTCGGAGAGACAGGGTAAATAGGAAAGGTGGTGGTGTCTGTCTGTATGTGAGAAGTGATCTCAGAGCGAGTGTGAAAGAGGACCTAGTTGATAGCGAGTGTGATGAGGCTGAAGTATTATGGGTAGAATTGCATATGGGGGTGTGTACTACAAAGGTAATCATTGGAGTTTGCTATAGGCCTCCCAACGTTAATGAGGAGGTGGAGACTCAGCTACTTGCACAGATCGAAATAGCTGCAAGGGCTGGGACAGTGATAATAATGGGGGATTTTAACTACCCGTAAATTGACTGGAGTAATGGTACTGCAAGAACAGTTAAAGGGCAAACATTTTTAAACCTACTACAGGACAATTTTATGGTACAGTTCATAGAGTCCCCTACTAGGAATGATGCTCTGCTGGACCTGGTAATCTCAAACCATGTAGAGCTTATTATGAATCTCCATATAAAAGAACATCTGGGTAGCAGTGACCATAACATGATTTAATTTATTGTTAGCTGTAAACAGCGAGCACAAACAGGAAAAATAAAAATGCTCAATTTTAAGATAGCTAATTTTCCAAGCCTGAGAGCTGCTCTCCAAGACTTCGACTCGGAGGGAATATTGGCATTGATGGACACAACACAGAAATGGGAGTTCTTCAAAAAGACTGTATGTGAACACACTGCAAAATATATTCCTATGGGCAACAAGTTTAACAATTTGCCGCCTGGCCAATGGCCGTTGGCGGCCGCAAAAATGCACTAGATTTCCGGGGTGGACGCCATTTGGCATCCTCCCGCACATGCGCAGTTTTCGCGCTTGCAGAGCCGCGCAGCTCATGCCATCCATTGTATACTAGTGTCTAGCTGTGAATGGTCACAGCAATCACATGCACATGTCATGTGATTAGCTGTGGCCAAATCACAGCTAAGCACAAAAAAAAAAAAAAAAACCTGAATGAATCGATGTCATTCAGGTAAATGCTTGCTTATAGCAAAGTAATTCTTTTTTTTTTTTTTTTTCATACTGTCACCAGTCAGTGTCCCTGATCACTGCCATGCCAGTTATATGATGATGCTGTACTGCACTGGTGACAGTATGTAAAAAACAAATAGTGAAAATATTTTTTTTAATTTTTTAATTTTCCAAAAAATTATGACAAAAAAAATACAACTTCAAAAAACTCGTCATTCCTCTTATGAAGTACGTCGGATTGTCTACTTTACAAAAAGGGGTCATTTGGGGGATATCTGTGCTGTTCTGACATTCTTGCACCTCAAGAAATTAGATTGGCTGTCAGTACTTCAGGATTGATCAAAATTATCAGATCTTTACCATAGTTTGTGAACTCTATAGTTTCCTACAAACTAAAAAATACATCCTAATTTGGGTTATTTTCACCAAAGACATGTAGCAGAATACATCTTGACCCAAATTTATGAAGAACGATTATTTATTTGTAAACTTTTATAACAGAAACAAAGAAAATGTGTTTTTTCTTCAAAATTTTTGGTCTTTTTTTGTTAATTTAGAAAAAAATAAAAACCCCGGTGGTGATTAAATACCACCAAAAGAAAGCTCTAGTTGTGTGAAGAAAATGATAACATTTTAGTTTGGGTACAATGTTGTATGACCGTGCAATTGTCATTCAAAGTGTGAGAGCGCTGAAACCTGAAAAATGGCCTGGACAGGAAGGTGTAAAATTGCCCGGTATTGAATTTGGTTAAAAGGCTGAAAATCAAACCTATGTAGCTTACAGCCAAAGTTAAAAAAGCTACAGATAATAAGAAAAGAGCTTTTATTAAATATAAAAATGAAGGAACGCTATCATCATTTAAACATTACAAAGAATATAACAGAATATGCAAAAAGGAAATAAAGGCAGCAAAAATTTTAAATGAACGACAGATTGCAAAAAATAGCAGGACCAACCCCAAAAAATTCTTCAAATATATTAATAGTAAAAAGGTCCGGTCTGGGCTTGTAGGCCCTTTACAAAATAATCTAGAGTGGGTGACTGGGGACAAAGAGAAGGCAAATTTATTAAATACCTTCTTCAGCTCTGTGTATACAAAGGAGTATGGGGGAGCTCTTGTCCATAATGGGCAAGGTATTGACCAGGGGCGGACTGACCATTTGGAAACTCGGGCACTGCCCAAGGGCCCGGGGTCAGTAGGGGGCCCCATGAGATGCCCCTGGTACCTTTTTCATAGACTTTTTTGAGTTTGAGCAAGGACACAGGGGCCCCATGATCCCCTATTGCCCGGGGGCCCCATGAGTTGTCAGTCTGCCCCTGGTATTGACACAGCTCCAGATGATCCACATTGGCTCACAATTGATATGATCCAAAAATATTTAGACAGAATAAAGATGAATAAAGCACCTGGACCGGATGGCATACACCCACGGGTCCTTAAAGAATTGAGCTCTGTCATTTCAAAGCCAATGTTTCTAATTTTTAGGGACTCTTTAATGACTGACATAGTACCACTGGATTGGCGTAAGGCCAATGTGGTGCCAATATATAATAAGGGGTCAAAATCTTTACCAAGTAATTATAGACCTGTTAGTTTAACTTCTATAGTTGGGAAGATACTGGAGAGTTTAATAAAAGACCACATAGATGAGTTCTTTCTGGAAAATATATTTTAAGCAATAGACAGCATGGATTCATGAAAGACAGAAGTTGTCAAGCAAATCTGATTTTTTTTTTTTTTATGAGGAGGTGAGCAAAACCTTGGACAGAGGGGTGGCAGTGGACGTGGTATACTTGGATTTTGCAAAAGCATTTGACACAGTTCCCCACACACGGCTAATGTGTAAGATAAAGTCTTCGGGTTTAGAAAAATCTGTATGTAAATGGATAGAAAACTGGCTAAAAGATCGTATTCAAAGATTAGTGGTTAATGATTCATACTCTGCATGGTCTAGGGTTGTCAGCGGTGTACCCCAGGGTTCAGTGTTGGGACCCTTACTTTTTAATATATTTATAAACAATATAGGGTCTGGGATTAAAAATCCCATTTCAGTCTTTGCAGATGACACCAAACTGTGCAGTGGAATAATGTTCTTACAGGATGTCTCCAATTTACAAGCCAACCTCAATGCACTGTTTAATTGGGCAACTATGTGGCAAATGAGGTTTAATGTTGATAAATGTAAGGTTAGCACTTGGGGACTAAGAATATGCATGCATCATACATACTAGGGGGAGTACAAATGGGGGAATCAATGGTGGAGAAGGATCTGGGAGTTCTGGTAGATCACAAGCAATGCCAAGCTTCTAAAGCGAGCAAAATCCTCTCTTGTATTAAAAGAGGTATAGACTCCAGAGAGAGAGATATCATATTACCCCGATACAAATCATTAGTAAGACCTCATCTGGAATATGCAGTTTAGTTTTGGGCACCAATTCACAAAAAGAACATTGGGGAATTGGAGAAAGTACAGAGAAGGACAACCAAACTGATACGAGGCATGGAGGAGCTCAGCTATGAGGAAAGATTAGAGGAACTGAATTTATTTTCTCTTGAGAAGAGGAGATTAAGGGGGGATATGATCAACATGTATAATACATCAGTGGTTCATATAGTGACCTTGGTGTAGAGCTATTCACCCTGAGGTCATCACAGAGGACAAGGGGGCACTCTTTACATCTGGAGGAAAAGAAATTTAATCTCCAAACACAGAAAGGCTTCTTCACAGTGAAAGCTGTGAAAATGTGGAATAGACTCCCTCAAGAGTTGGTTTTGGCCAGCTCAGTGGATTGCTTTAAAAAAGTCCTGGATTCTTACCTAGATACACAGAATATAACTGGATACTAACATTTATAGGTAACGTTGATCCAGGGAATATCCGATTGCCTCTCAGGGGATCAGGAAGGAAGTTTTTTCCCTGCAAGAGCTTATTGGATCATATTTTGCTGGATTTTTTTTGCCTTCCTCTGGATCAACTGTGGGTATAGGATTTAAATTTTTTTTTATTTTTTACTGATTGAGCTGGATGGACTTTTGTCTTTTATCAGCCAGACTAACTATGTAACTATGCACACAGTGTTGGAATGGTCACGGAGTGTTCACAATTTGTGTATTATATATATAAAAATTACTTATAATTATATATATTTTTTTTTTTTGTGTATTTTTGCACTTTTTTGAATGGTTTGTGATATGCACAAATTAGAGTATTATTTACTTATTTAAGGGTAATACACTATAGTTTATTTCTTTGTTTTGAGGTTTTTCGCTGAAAAATTAGGATTATTATCCTTCTTACTGGATGGAAGTCTGGAATTTGGACTTTTGGATTTTGTTGGACACATTTTGTTGGACACATTTGAATTGGACATTTTATGATTGTATTTGGTGAAAATTCTTAAT
Organism: Staurois parvus; assembly: GCF_062004578.1. Classification (NCBI taxonomy): domain Eukaryota; kingdom Metazoa; phylum Chordata; class Amphibia; order Anura; family Ranidae; genus Staurois; species Staurois parvus. Next base: position 2,170,631 of record NW_028317964.1, on the reverse strand, counting down.
TATTTTAATTGTATTTGAATTTTACACAAAAAAGTATTTTATTATACTGTACTTTCTAGTGAGAAAGTGTGACTTTTTGGTGGGATTTAGTTTAGGAGGTCACGTATTTATTTATTTTGTTAACTATGTAACTATGTCCGTGGCCTCTAACCATCTCCTCTGCCATGTCCACAGCCTCTAACCATCTCCTCTACCATGTCAGCAGCCTCTAACCATCATCTGTACCCTTTCCACGGCCTCCAATCATCTCCTCTACCATGCCCGCAGCCTCTAACCATCTTCTCTACATGTCCGCAGCCTCTAACCATCTCCTGTACCGTGTCCACAGCCTCTAACCATCTCCTCTACCATGTCCGCAGCCTCTAACCATCATCAGAACCATGTTCGTGGCCTCTAACCATTTCTTCTACCATGTCTGCAGTCTCTAACCATCATCTGTAACATGTCCATGGCCTCTAACCATCTCCTCTGACCATCTTCTATACCATGTCTGCAGCCTGTAACCATCTCCTGTACCAGGTCCGCAGCCTCTAACCATCTCCTGTACCAGGTCTGCAGCCTCTAACCATCTCCTATACCAGGTCCGCAACCTCTAACCATTTCCTGTACTATGTCTGCAATCTCTAACCACCTCCTGTACCATGTCTGCAGCCTCCAGCCTTCCCTTGAACCATGTCCACAGCCTCTAACCATCTCTTGTATCCTGCCTGCAGAATCTAACCATCTTTTATACAATGTTCGCTTCTATTAATAATCTCTTGTGCCATTTCAGCAGCCACTAACCTTCTGTTGTACCATGTCTGCAGCCTATAACCATCTCCTGTACCAGGTCCGCAGCCTCTAACCATCTCCTATACCGCAGCCTCTAACCATTTCCTGTACCAAACCAGCAGCCTCTAACCATCTCCTGTACCAGCTATGCAGCATCTAACCATCTCCTGTATCATGCTCGCAGCCTCCAACCATCTTTTGTACCATTTCAGAAGCATCTAAACATTTCCTGTACCATACCTGCTGCCTCTAACCATCTCCCGTACCTTGCCCACAGCCTCTAACCATCTCCTGTACCATGCCTGCAGCCTCTAACCATTTCCTGTACCATATTCACCTCCTCCAGCCTCTAACCATTTCCTGTACCATATTCACCTCCTCCAGCCATCTCCTGTACTATGTTTGTAGCCTCAAACCATCTCCTATACAATGTCCACAGCCTCAAACAATCTCCTGTACCATGTCCAAACCATTACACTATTTCCTGAACCATGTTCAGAGACTCTAACTATCACCTGTACCATACCCAGAGCGTCTAACCATCTTTTGTACCATGTCCAAAGCCCCTAACCCTCTCTTGTAATTTGTCCGCATCCTCTAATCATCTGCAGTACCATGTCTGCAGCCTCTTACCAGCTCCTGTATCCTATCCGCAGCCTAAAACCATCTCTACAGTCTCTAACCTTCCCTCATACCATGTCCACAGCCTCTAACCATCTCCTGTACCAAGCATGCAGCCTCTAACTATCTCCTATACCAGGTCTGCAGCCTCTAAACATTTCCTGTACCAAACTAGCAGCCTATAACCATTTCCTGTACCAAGTATACAGCATCTAACCATCCCCTGTTCCATGCTCGCAGCCTCCAACTATCTCCTGTACCATGGCCGCAGCCTCTAATAATCACCTGTACCATACCCACAGCCTCTAACTATCTCCTGTACCATGTCCACAGCCCCTAACCATCTCCTGAACCATTTCCGCAACCTCTAACCATCTCTTGTATCTTGCCCATAGTCCATCTCTAGCCTCTAACCATCTCCTGTACCACGTCCGTAGTCGTGAACTATCTCCTGTACCATGTCCGCAGCCTGTAGCCATCTTCTGTACCAATGGCGGCAACCTCTAACTATCTACAGTACCATGTCCGCAGCCTCTAACCATCTCTTCTATCCTGTCCACAGCTTATAACCATCTCTTGTATCCTGTCTGCAATCTCTACTCATCTCTTGTATCCTGTCTAACCAGACCCCTGACATGTATCCTGTCCAACCATCTCCTGTACAATGTCCAAAGCCTTACACCATCTCCTGAACCATGACAAGAGACTCTATCTCCTGAACCATGTCCAGGGCTTCTAAACATCTTTTGTACCATGTCCAGAGCTCTAACTATCTTTTATACCATGCCCGCAGCCCCTAACCCCCTCCTGTACCATGCCCACAACCTCTAACAATCTCCTGTACCATGCCTGCAGTCTCTGTGCATTTCCTGTATCATGCCCGCAGACTCTAACCATTTCCTGTACCATGTCCGCAGCCTCTAACCATTCCCTTTACCTTTTCTGCAGCCTTAAACCATTGCCTGTACCATGTCTACAGCCTCAAACCATCTCCTCTACCATATTCACAGCCTATAACCATCATCTGCGCCTTGCCCGCAGCCTCAAACCATCTCCTGTACCATGCCTGCAGCCTCTAACCATCTCCTGTACCATGCCTGCAGCCTCTAACCACCTCTAGTACCATGCTTGCAGCCTCTAACCATCTCCTGTACTATGTCTGCAGCCTTTAACCATCTCCTGTACCATAACTGCAGCCTAAAACCATCTCTTCCATCCTGTCCTCAGCTTCAGACCATGTCCTGTAGTATGTACACAGCCTCTAACCATCTCCTTTACCATGCCTGCAGCCTTTAACCATCTCCTGTACCATGCCCGCAGCCTCTAACCATCTTCTTTACCATGTCTGCAGTCTCTAGCCATCTCTTGTATCCTGGCTAAACAGACTTCTGATGTCTCACCTTGGAGACAGAGAAAAAAGATTGAGGACACAGCACTCATTCTCCATCTCTGCAGCCTCAGCTGCACAGAATGAATGAAGAAGATATGAGCTTCCCTTTCAGAGCTTCCATTTTATTCAAAAGCTGAAGTATAGTAAACACACTTTTTCAAAAATCAAAGAAATGCCGTGCTCCAAAATTATTATATCTATGTGTTATATCCCAAAATACTCTCTCATGATTTTCTACTTAATGAATAAAATGTGCCTTGTGCCAAATAATAAATATTCTAATTAATATTTCAATCAATATGAAAATCCATACATAATAATCAGCTGTGCCATATAATACAACTCAAAATGTGATATTACTCAAAAGAATTTGAAATGTAAAAAGTATTAAGAGAATTCATAAGTCTATATTTAAATAAGTGGTGACAGTTCCAAAAAATCGTTATTGTGATCCAAAACAATATTTATGAACTCTGTGTGTTCTTATTGTGTTTTTGCTATGTGCACACCTCCTTGTAAGCCTAATGTTTAGGCAAACTTCACTTTGTGTTCACAATTGGAACCTGGTGTAATCTCTTGTTGCGCCGTTTGATGGATGGTGGATATTTCTTGGGAGCTCCTTGGTAATCCTCTCCTCATGTGCAGGTATCCCTGCTAGGATCTCTCCCCCCTTCTACTGTGGGTTTTTCTCCTCCGTCTCCCCGATCCTGTCCTAGATTTTCCTCCGTATCAATGTTTGTAAAGAGAAAGGTGATATAGTGCCTTATCTTTTTGAAACATACTTTATTATGTGCCCAATATTGCACTCACATTCATTTAAAACAATATACGCTTTGTATGTACAAAAATCCTTCTCTGCGTGCGTCGCACACAGCCTATACTCACTGTCCTGGGTGTGTGGTGACATCAGAGCCCCTCCCCTACGCGTTACACCACAGGTCCACGTGACTTCATCAGGGGGATACAATTGAATGTTCACTTCACCCATACTGATTTATATATCTGCTATGCGCCGTTTTCTTGTAGTATTTCTGACCGCGGCCATCTTTTTGGGGACAAATTGTATACAACTATCTTACTCTTCCACCTGCACTATCACGTTAATTACTTTGTTTCTATTTATGGATACTTTTTACTCTGTTTCAACCCACTCCACCCTACAGACTCGCAAGCGGCGTGCGGCTCACACATTAACAACAATCCACTTTATTAAATGATATTAATTATTGATAACTTAAAAATACTTTTAAAATTATAACAAATATACAAATAAAATTAAAATAAAATTACATATTAATTAATCCCAAACTTATAAATACATCAAAAAAATAAATAAAATCATGACATTGTATATTTAAATTAACTATAATGACCTTAAAATCTAATAATAATAATTGATGATATGTTAGTTCTATTAATATTTAGATACCATGTTTTTATAAGGCATATAACCTAATGTTTCTGATCCATATTCCCTATTCAAATCTGAATACTTATTATACTGGTTGAATGATCATGGTATCTACTACTTTTAAAATCATTAAGCATTCCATATAGTTCATTACTCCCTATATTTATAATTATGTACATATGACCCCTATTTGAAGTTCTTTTTGAAGTTCTTCCTGAGGAAGTCACGTGTTGAGCGTGACACAACGCGTAGATGCGCGGTGACGTGTTTCTGGCGGAACGCCATCTTGGGACACCAGGTTTCATACAGAGTACACCCATACCTTGTGGTGTGATTGCCTGACTATGTATTACTAAATGTGAGTGTTTTACTTGGTGTTTTTTACACATTTACACTGCAATAAAACAGTGTTGCACTATGGAAGATTTGTTCTTTGTTCTTTCATGGCCTTAATATGGTACTTATAAGTTGGCTGTACTACGTTTACCTGCCTGTGGAAGGGGAATCCATGCTGTATGCGAGCTACCAGTGAGGGTCTATGGAACCAGTGGAGTCTGTATGGTGTCGAGATATTTCCTGTGTAGGATCCAGGGTGATTCATAAGGTGTGTTGACCCATTGGGTCGCGTTAAGGAGGTGAGGGGGCATTTCTTGCATTTAAGGATATCGATTTACAATTTGCACATGCACTACAACACCTGCTTGGAAGATTGAAGCACATTTTTGCTCATTTGCACTTGATTGGACATTAGTTTATATTTATTCTTTGGATTGGTATTGTCATTTATGACATTTATGTGATTGTATTATTTGGGGAATTTCAGCACGTCATTTTGATATATGAATATCCCGCATTTTGGGATTCACTTTATATGCCACTTTGTTTTGGGGAATTTTTCTCCCAATTGGGATTGGGTATTATTCCCTTTATGTAGGTCCTAGATTGGGACCTGTTGGATATTTGCACTTATAATCACTTTTTGTGACACTTATAAGTAGACCTTTGGAGGATCTATCACCTTTATATATATTTCTAATTATTTTATATATATATTGTATTTATTTATGTAATTTCACATGTTATTATATGTGTAGCGCTACACCATTTTTGTTATTATGTTATTGGTACACCTATAGGTATAGGATAGGGCGTCAGCTGCTTAGTATTTGTTCATATGTTCCCCATTAGCGCAGGGGGATTACTGTCTTTATTTTGTAGTGCTCAGAAACTGCTCACCTGCCTGTTAATTACTTTTTAAGTTCATTGTCTCCACAGTGACTCACCTGGATACCCGTTACCTGCCTCATTAGTCCAGCCTACAGCCAGCCTTTTTTGCTATTTTATCAGCTTAGCTCAGTTCCTCCTTGCCCTTGCATGGTCTATGATTTCCAGTGTGTTCCTGCCTGTGTTTCTGTGTACAACTTGGTCTGGCTGACTTCTCTTCCAGTTCATGTTCCTGATTTTTGGCTCCTGACTATGCTGACTTTTGGTTTCCTGACCCTGGCTCATTTTATTACCCACACTGGCATCCAAACCCTGGCTTCTGTTTTTACTACGTTCCTGTTATATTTACTATTTTATTAAAGGTGTGATTTTTAACTGCACTTTCTTTCTCTGCCTGGTTTATGGTTCCTGACACAATGAAAGTAATCGCCAAGGCAGCAGGCAGGAATACTGTCCATAGTCAGAACAGGCAGCAGGCAGAGATATTACCAGCACAGCCAAAGGAATTGCCCAGACAGCAGGCAGAGACCTACTCAGCACAGCGAAAGTATTGGTCCTGGCAGTAGCAGAAACATGGTCCATAAGCAGGTAGTACAGGTAGCAGGCAGTGGCGTGGTCAGTTCAGGTGGAAGGTAGAGGCTTGGTTGATTAACAGTCCAGGGTCAGATGGCAGCAGGCAGAAACATCAGGCTTGGGGACTCTCTCAGGTAAGACCTGGACACAGGGGTAGAGGCTTTTTCCCACCCAAATCTCTTCAAAGCCTCCGCTCTGCAGATCCTAATCCGAAAATTACAAAACCCAGAGAAAGCCAAAAACTTAGTTTTCTGCACTTGGAAAAACTATTCTGGAGCCCTCACAAGCATGAGACCCCTGTGTTGTCTTGAATCCCACTAATACAGTGGCAGGGCAAAAGATCAGTTCAGGAGGCAGGCAAAAAGTATGGTTGATTAACAGTCCGAGGTCAATTCACGTTGAAAGCAGAAATGTGGTTGATAGTTCAAACAGCAGGCAGAGGAATCGTCAATAAACAGTCCAGAGTCAGTTCAGGCAGCAAGCAGAGGAATTGTCGATAAACCGTCCAGGTCATACAGGGAAATAGCAGAGAGCGGACATTGGAAAAATATCTTCACTTAACAAATACTTCACCAATAGTGTAGTGATGTGGAAGCACTTTCTAATACAAAGGCCTGGCTGGGAGGGACATTGGGGACATTAGTATCGGGTGTCACGGCAAATTCCGTTACTGGAACACAACATTTTTTGGGGGGATTTGCGACCTATTTGGGTAAGAGGGAGGATATCAGAGAAGTGCCTCTCATAGAGTCTGGTCACTGAATCAGAGCGACTTTGTTCAGGGGCATAGCCATGTGGATAGAGAAGGGCTGTAACAATGTCTTCTTGGTATTCCAGGTAGGCTAGGGATCTTTGCATGCACTTAGAAAAGATAACATATGAATTGTACAGGGCTAACGGAAGTACTCAGTGCAGGCTGGGACGGTTCCGTTACAACTAGCGAGGAGGCTTTCCAGATACTGAGTATGATGGATGAGAGTAGTGGGGAACTCTCTCTGTCAGACTCAGCTTCTGAGTATGAGCCAGTTGAAAGCAGTGGGTCAGCAAAGGATTCTGAGGAGAAGAGAGTCCAAACAAAGAGGTTCAGGAGATATGAGGAGGAGCAGACATCCACCAGTAGTGCAGTGGTGAGTACAAGCAGTGCACCACTCCGAGAAGATAGGCAGGCATCCAGCAGTAGTGCTGCAAATCCTGGTGCAGTGGCAAGTACAAGCAGGGCCGCATTCACAGATGATAGGCCAGGAACTAGTAGCGGTGTGTTCTGTTCACAACAACGAGGTAGGGCCCATACTAGCCTCCCAGATGTTTTTTTATATAACTCATGGCTGCCCGCTAATTCAGTAGAAAATACAATTTCCCCTTTTACAGCACAGCCAGGCCTTCAGATACAAACAGAAAATGTTAACCCAATTTATTTTTTTCATTTATTTTTTATTGATGATCTGCTAAATTACATTGTACAGATGTGGATTTGACACTGGTATTCTGTGAGAGATATTGATCACTGGTATAGATGTGGGTTTGAAACTGGTACTCTGTGACAGATGTTAATCACTGGTACAGATGTGGATGACCACTGGTACATTGTGACAGATGTGGATCACTAGTACAGATGTGGATGTTCACTGGTACTTTTTGACAGATTTGGATCACTGGTACAGATGTGGTTGACCACTGGTACACTGACAGATGTGGATGATCACTGTGTCCGATGTTTTTGACACTGTTACAGATGTGTGGGGGACACTATCCGGGTGATCAGGGCAGTGTAGTGCTTGAAAACTCACTGTTCATTTTTCTGGCATCACAGATCGGCTCTGCTTTTCCTCACTGGTGGGCTCTGTGTGAGGAGAAGCAGAGCCAATGTTTACAAGCGGCCGTGTTTACATTGCAATGATGACTGTGATTGGACACAGCCATCGTGTGATCAGAAGGGCCAGTCACAAAGCCCTTCTGCTGGGCAGTGTTGCGCTGTCTCCAGGAGACACAAGCACACCGAGAGAGCGAAGCTGGGCATGTGCCCACATTCTGAGGGACGTACAGGCGCAGAACGTCAAAGCTCCAACCTGGCCCTTTAAGTGCAGTGGCCAGGTGGGAAGTGGTTAAACACATTGCTAATAGCACTAGCTATATGTTTTTATATAATTAAATATTGATATTTGCACTGTTATGATCTTAAAATTATAATTTTCTATTCTTTTATGAAGTGTCAGTAAAAAAATGTGGCTCTGCCAATAGATTTCATGAATTTAAAAATTGGTGCTGTTTGTAAATTTTGGGCATCTTGTTAGTAAATTTCACTTCAGGGATGGGCAATACTGGGGATCACTGTAGTAGCACCGACAGCTATAGTGATTGTTATCTTCCCAAGCTAACCATCAGGTGTGATATATGTATACATGCAGGCTAAACCAGTGTAAATATGCAAATAAGATCATACCTGGAGGTCAGCTTTAGTTGATCAAATAAAAATCAGTCTGGCAGGAATGGCTGGACAAATGTGTGTAAAGAAACATGTTTCACGTGCAGTTTTGGGGTCCTTTCACACAGGGTGGACCCGTTTAGCGTATGTGCTTGCTAAGCGGGGGATCTCTCAGCTGATATGATGGAGGAAGGGGAATTGGATCTCCATCCGTCCCTTTTTGGCAAATCACATCAGATGTCGGCGGGTATAAATGGACACATGTCAGTTAACACCTGCAACTCCATAGAGGGGAATAGGGGTTTCGATAGAGTCCGCCTGAAAAACGGGCAGGCGGACCTGATCGGAACGTCCATGTGAAAGAGCCCATAGTGTCATAGAGGGCTGGGCCAAAGCATCCAGTAGTGATGCGCCTGCCCCAGGTACTGTGCTAGGAAAGTGTGTGGCCTTTCCCAGTTCTGCATCTCCCTCTGCTGCTATCAGTGCTGAGTGAGATCAAGAAGTCAACATGATGGCCCAGCACTGCAGATTTTACATAGTCCCTGTGCACACCTATGCGATTTGTCACACAACAGTCATCACAAAAGAAATCCTATTACTGTTTATGGGGCCACACCTAGGTGTGGTGCTGCAGTGTGACTTGAGAGGGTACAGGTGGCTTTTTTTGTGTGACATTTTAGAAGCATGAAAAATGCTATAAAAACACATGAGAAATATGCAGATACACGAGTGGTAACATAGCCTTGGGGCTCATTCGCATTTTCCCCATTGAGCTGCGTTGATCTGCATAGGTTAACACAGGCTCAATGCAAGAGCACATAGAGAACAATTGTTTTCCATGGCCCTGTCCACACCAATGCTGTCTTGCTCTGGGTTGAGGTGTATTGTAGAAAAATTTCAAAACATTTCAAGTTAAAAAAGGAAAATAGTAAACCGTGTGATGTGTTGTAACAATGCATCACACTGCCCCAGCATAACGGACACCAGTGTGCACATGGTTTGTCCCTAGAGAGCAAAGTTCTCCCACTGTAACTTGCAGGCTCTGATGTCAGTGTAACAGCTGTCCGCTCTCTATCAGAAGTGCTGACAGCAAAGCACACCTGACCAGATGTCAAAGTACAACACAGCACAGCATACCCAGTATGAAAGTGACAGTAGAGCACAGCAGACCTGATGTCAAAGTGACAGCAGAATACAGCAGATCCGATGTCAAAGTGACAGCAGAATACAGCAGATCCGATGTCAAAGTGACAGCAGAATACAGCAGATCCGATGTCAAAGTGACAGCAGAATACAGCAGATCTGATGTCAAAGTGACAGCAGAATAAAGCAGATTCGATGTCAAAGTGACAGCAGAATACAGCAGATCCAATGCCAAAGTGACAGCAGAATACAGCAGATCCAATGCCAAAGTGACAGCAGAATACAGCAGATCCAATGTCAAAGTGACAGCAGAATACAGCAGATCCGATGTCAAAGTGACAGCAGAATACAGCAGATCCGATGTCAAAGTGACAGCAGAATACAGCAGATCTGATGTCAAAGTGACAGCAGAATAAAGCAGATTCAATGTCAAAGTGACAGCAGAATACAGCAGATCCAATGTCAAAGTGACAGCTGACCTAATTGCAAAGTGACAGCAGGGCACAGCAGACTCTATGCCAAAGTATAGCAGGGCTCAGCAGACCTGACATCAAAGTGACAGCACAGTACAGCAGATCCGATGTCAAAGTGACAGCAGAATACAGCAGATCTGATGTCAAAGTGACAGCAGAATAAAGCAGATTCAATGTCAAAGTGACAGCAGAATACAGCAGATCCAATGTCAAAGTGACAGCAGAATACAGCAGATCCAATGTCAAAGTGACAGCAGAATACAGCAGATCCAATGTCAAAGTGACAGCTGACCTAATTGCAAAGTGACAGCAGGGCACAGCAGACTCTATGCCAAAGTACAGCAGAGCACAGCAGACCTGACGTCAAAGTGACAGTATAGTACAGCAGATCCAATGTCAATGTGAGAGCAGAGCTAAGCAGACCAGATGTCAAAGTGAGATCAAAACACAGCAGACCCAATGTCAAAGTGACAGCAGAACACAACACACCAGATGTCAAACTGAGAGCAGAGCTAAGCATGATGTCAGTGTAACAGCTGGCCGCTCTCTATTAGAAGTGCTGACAGAAAAGCACACCTGACCAGATGTCAAAGTACAACACAGCACAGCATACCCAGTGTGAAAGTGACAGTAGAGCACAGCAGACCTGATGTCAAAGTGACAGCAGAATACAGCAGATCCAATGTCAAAGTGACAGCAGAATACAGCAGATCCAATGTCAAAATGACAGAGAACCACAGCAGACCCAATGTCAAAATGACAGCAGAACACAGTAGACCCAATGTCAAAGTGACAGCAAAACACAGCAGACCAGATATCAAAGTGACAGCAGAACACAGCAGACCCAATGTCAAGGTGACAGCAGAGCACAGCAGACCCAATGTCAAAGCGACAGCAAAACACAGCAGACCAGATGTCAAAGTGACAGCAGAACACAGCAGACCAGATGTCAAAGTGACAGCAGAACACAGCAGACCCAATGTCAAGGTGACAGCAGAACACAACAGACTAGATGTCAAAGTGACAGCAGAACACAACAGACCAGACGTCAAAGTGACAGCAAAACACAGCAGACCAGATGTCAAAGTGACAGCAGAACACAACAGACCAGATGTCAAAGTGACAGCACAGCAGACCAGATGTCAAAGTGACAGCACAGCACAGCAGACCAGATGCCAAAGTGACAGCAAAGCTTCACTATTTACCACAGTTGCAGCCTTCATTCATAACCTATTATTAGGTTTACCAGCCTCAATGGTCCCAAATGCAGAGTAGAAAGGCCCAAGAAGATGTCTTTGTAAAATATAAGATGTAAAGCCCTAAGGTCCCCACCCCTCAATCCCATGTACCTCTGTACCCAGTTTTCAACAAAATAATTACATCCACATCCCTCAAGTGTAATAAAGTAGAAACTGGCCAGCAGCAGAACAGCTTTGCAGTGAGAGCAGACCCAGACACATAGAGTGCATCCAGAAAGTATTCCCAGCACTTAAATTTTGCCACATTTTGTTATGTTACAGTCTTATTCCAAAATGGATTAAATTCATTTTTTCCCCTCAACATTCTACAAACAATACCCCATAATGACAACGTGAAAGAAGTTAATTTTGAAATGTTTGCAATTTATTAAAAATAAAAAACTAAAAATAACACATGTACATAAGCATTCACAGCTTTTGCTCAATACTTTGTTGAAGCACCTTTAGCACCAATTGCAGCCTCAAATCATTGAAAGTTCTCTCATCTAAAGACATGCAAATCCTGGAATACAATCCAGGTAACACTGTACTTCTCAATGCAGTTCTCAAACAAGATAAATATGCATTACTGCCACTAGGGAAACTGCAGGCAAAAGGTTCCAATTTACTTTGCATATGGGCTCCATCTTGTACCTTCTGCAGTTGGGTGATTGGTGGAATACAATAGATGATTTCTGTCCTCCTATTAGGCCTTAGTTGACAGGTAAAAGGGTAAATTTACCTGACAAATTAGTTTATCTTTATAATCTTTAAATGATTCCTATTAATGTTCTCCACCATCATAGCATAATGTTCACCTATAGTCTGCTCAGTAATTTATTTTCTTTTCCTCCTGGCCGCTGACTACTCCAATCCCTGAAGTGGCGTGTGTTCCACCACCTGGAAGTGGCATCAGCGGACATTAAGTCATCAAACCTCCTTTTACCTATAGTCTGCTCAGTAGATGTTTTTTTTCTTTTCCTCCTCGCAGTAAAATGGTGAGACCAACATCTAGAGTTTGGAAACATTTCCACAGTACAATTTCTGCTGAGAGCAAAGCTGCAATTTGCAAATATTGTGAAAAGAAATATTCTTTTCAAAATGCTACAAAGATTACAAAACACATCCCTGCATGGCAGAGGTGGCCTAAAGACATACTTTATAATTCATGGAATTAAATGATACGGACCATGATGAAAGTGCAAGTAATTTTTCCCTCCAGAGTTCTCAGTCCAGAAATTATTTCTGCTATTAGGGCTAAGGGGTAAATCTGATTTTTTTTAATGGTTTTTTGATGTTGATGGTTTCTCCCTTTTTTGTTGCTTTTGAGCAGGGGTGGCCAACCTGCGGCTCTCCAGCTGCTGCAGGACTACAAGTTCCATCATGCCTCTGCAAGTCAGTAACTTCCCATCTTTGCAATGCCTCATGGGAAATGTAGTTCCACAACAGCTGGAGAGCCACAGGTTAGCCACCCCTGCTTTTGAGGGAAAGGGGGGTGTTTACCTGTTCTCATGAATAGTTGAAATGTTCTTAACATACACAGTCCTTGTTCCATTTGTAATAAAAAAATAAGATTTTAAAAAGCAAGTTTAGTTTATTTACTGAATAAGCTGTAATTTTATTTCAAGTATAACACTTCTATATACACTGCATTTCACGTTACCAGTGTCACAAAATGACTTTGAATTTGTAAAATTACTCCACGCTGATTTTTTTCCATTTTTCTGAAAATTAAAATTTTTCCAGAAAAAACATGGAAAATGTTTTTTCCCCATGGCTTCAAAATCCCTGGAAATTCCAGATATTTATAGAACTCCAGCTAATTCCTGGGGAGGTGTGTCCAGTAGGAGGCTGGAGAGGTCATAAATAGTCTGAGGCCTGGGGCAGGAGGGGAGATTCTTGAGTCCAGTCCTGCCAGAGTAGACCCTCTCTAGGGGCTCTGCCCTTGGGGCAGGTATGCTGGAGGTGCCATTTAGGAGTCATTGAGGTCCCAGTTGGAGCTTAAGCCGGGGGACCTATTTGAAAAGTCTGGAGTCATTTTTGTTCTGCAGAGCTCAGTGGAGAATACCAGGAGGAAGTTGGGGGAAGAGTGTCCAGCTATCCCGTGGTATTGAGTTTGTGTCTCCCTTGCTGAAGAGTACCCAGTGGATATTGGTAGGAGGCAACCAATGATCCTGCGCCATTATGAGTAAACAACCTAAGTGCTGTGCCTTAGTGTAAGGGAATCCCGGTGAGACAATTGGCGAATAGAAGTGCGCATGAGCCAAAAATGTGCGATCGCGCACACGCACGGCACATGCATGGTGAAGATTGGCGCCAGACAGACCATTTAAAAGGTGCCTCTGCCTGTGCTGAGTGCTGACTGGTCTTCAGCTGTTCCCCGTTTCCTGCTCGTTCCTGTGTGATTTCCTTGTTGCTAACCTGGCTTGTTCCTGACCTGACTCTGATTATTCTCCTGCTTGATACTCATTCCTGACCTCGGCTCTGCTCCTGACTTTGGCTTGCTTATGATTTGGTACCTCACTGTCCGAGTGTTGATGACCCCGGCTATTCCTATGACATTGCTTCTGTCTCCCATCCCAGCTTCCTGTCTTACTCTGGTGCATGCCTGGCAATCTACCATACCAGCTCTGCATATCACTACTGCTCCTGAATCGGAGGTTCACCAGTCTTCCAAAGTCTCCAACTGTAAGAGCTGCAAACAACATCTGCTGGCGCTCTTGTCCCCCTGGTCCCTAGACACCCTCTGTTCCACTTCCAGTGAGGTTAGGGCTAGTGACTCAAGTGAGGCCGACCTCGTCATTTCAGTCTCCAGTCAGGTACATGACACTTTGTGACTGTGTGTAGCTTTCAGTTCTTTGGAAGAAGTCATAATCACCTGTCAGCAGTAGAGAGTTGTGTGGGACTCTTTATGCAGCTCAGTGTGAAAGAGAAGAGTCCTTAACCACTTGCCTACCAGGCACTTATACCCCCCTCCTTACCAGGCCAATTTTCAGCTTTCAGCGCTGCCGCACTTTGATTGACAATTGCGCGGTCATGCAACATTGTACCCATATGAAATTTTGATAATTTTTTTCTCACAAATAGAGCTTTCTTTTGGTGGTATTTAATCGCCACTGGGCGCTTTACTTTTTGCGCTATAAATTAAAAAAAGTGCAAAAAATTTGAAAAAAAAAAAAAGTTTATTTGTTTCTTTTATAAAATTTTTCAACCAGGTATTTTTTCTCCTTCACTGATTTGCGTTGATGAGGCGGCACTGATGGGCACTGATAGGTGGCACTGATGGGCACTGATAGGCAGCACTAAAGGGCACTGATAGGCAGTACTAATGAGGTGGCACGGATAGGCGGCACTGATAGACAGCACTAATTAGGGGTCACGGATAGGCGGCACTGATATGCAGCACTGATAGGCGGCACTGATAGGTGACACTGATGATGGGTACTGATAGACGGCACTGACTGGCATCACTTCTGGGCACTGACTGGCGGCACTGACTGGCACAACCCCTGGGCACTGACTGGTGGCACTGACTGGCAGCACTGCTGGGCTGCACTGGTGGGTGGCACTGGTGGGCAGCACTGGTGGGTGGGCACAGGTGGGTGGGCACAGGTGGGTGGCACTGCTGGGCACATGTAGGTGGCACTTCTGGGCACAGGTAGGTGGCACTGCAGAGTGGCACAGGTGGGTGCACTGCTGGGCACAGGTGGGGGCACTGCTGGGCACAGGTGGGGGCACTGCTGGGAACGGGTGGGCGGGACTAGTGGGCGCACTGCTGGGCGGAACTTGCGGGTGTCACTGCTGGGCACCGATCATCAGGGCACTGATCATCAGTGCCCTGATGATCGGTGCCGATCCCCGCTCTGACAACTGCCGGTTCTCGGCAGTACTTTCCTCACGATCTGACAGCGTGAGGAAAGTGCAGCCGAGAACCGGCACTTGCATTTCCCTGTGATCAGCGTGTCATTGGACACCGCTGATCACGTGGTAAAAGGCCGGTGGGATCGGCCTTTCACCACATCACGTGATCAGCTGTGTCCGTAGGACACAGCGATCACGGAGATCGCCGGGTGCGCGCCCCCTGGGGCGCGCAGGAGAGCGCGTTCTGGGAGGACGTCATATGACGTCCACTCAGAACTGGCCGGCCGCGGTGAAGCCGTCATTCGGCTATGCGCGGTCGGCAAGAGGTTAAACAATCAGTTCAGAAGTTCTGGGGTATCCCATGTTCCTTTCACCCATCCCAGTTCAACTGTACAATAAAGCAGGGGTGGGCAACTGTGGCCCTCCAGTCCCATGAGGGACTGGAGGGCCAAAGATTCCCATGAGGCATTGCAAAACTGACAGTTACAAGCATGACTCCCAAAGGCAGAGGCATGATGGGACTTGTAGTTCACCAACAGCTGGAGGGCCACAGTTGCCCACCCCTGCAATAAAGTATCAAAAACACACCCCTAGACTGTTCTATTTGAGACAATGGAAATGGAAAAAAAATTCTGTGTGTGCCCTAACCATAGGGGAAAGAATCAGTTCAGCAGCAGATCCCCCAGGGGTACACTACACTAACAAGGTAAAAGAAATAAAGAAAATCTCAAATGTTGATTTGTCACCAAAACAGGAATACAGGAGAAATCTTTCAATAACAACACTAGTTCTAGTGACAACAGGGATGCCTTGACTTACGCTGTAGCCTATGCAGTGCAGAGGACCCAGTGCTGGCTTAAACTCTGTAGTGGAAAAAAACAGGTGGAACATGTAACATGTTCCCAAAGGTGAACTTAACCTTTAAATGGTGAACTAAGATTGTACACCCTCCCCACCCCGCAGTCCCTGCTGCACTAACCTCCATGAATGGTTAGCTGTCACTGCCCACGTAGCCAATGCAGGGGTCCAGGGATTTGAAAACTGTGGTCTTCTTTCCTAAGGGATGCTAGGTCAAATCAGAAAGAATCCAATTTGTCAAGAGGCCACGTGCCAGTGCTGACCAATCAGTATTGCTGTGATCCATCCTGGTGTCCCTAAGGAAAGAAAGGGAAGAAGACTACAGCTCTCAAATCCCCAGACCATGTGGACAGTGACAGCTCATCACCCACAGAGGTATGTACAGCAGGGACTGGGAGTGGGGAGGGTGTTAGTTCACCTTCTTTTTTTTTCCAAAAAGGTGAATTTACACTTTAAAATGAATAGCATATTGACACACCACAGTTATAGTACCTGGTGGTAATATGAGCTCCAATACCTCAATACAATAGTGTTAATTGCCGCCTTGGGGCTTTCAAGAAAATTTGTTGAGGGAGAATCATGTGGTAGTAGTAGTTACAAAAGGTGAGCATAGGGTTAGGATTGGATTTCCATTACTAGAGCCTGTAGACACACTTTTGGGACACTTAGAAACACCTAGAAGGCACATTTGAAGGATGACTAGACACCAAAAGGAATCTGGGAGCTTGAATGAAAGTACTTGTAGAATATATCTTCCTCTATGCAGACATATTAACCACATGCTGCCCAGCCACTGTAGAAATACGTTGGCAGGGCAGCACGGCTGGGCAAAACCACGTTTTAAAATGTGTGTTTTCAAAACAGGTAGGGGGTGCGCGCGAGGCGTGCCACCGCCCTACCTGTCCCGTCGATCACGGCCGCGATCGTTACCGGCTGTGTCCCGGCGATTAGCAGCAATCACTGACAGAGAGCAGGGCTGCAGTAGCTCTGCTCTCTGTCAGTTCCCTGACAGCTCCTGACAGGCTGATCGGGTGCTAATTCATATAAACATTTCCAAAGAATGCCATGCAATTTTAAAACAGGGTACATATGGTGAAGCAAGGTTTCATCTCCATGTTCTGATCAAGTTCTATGTCCACAGTGTCTAGGTCTAGGTCATCTTTCATTCTTGTTTTTAAACTTTAGCTGTTATTTCTTTAAAACTAAAGGTGGCAAAGAGGAAAATCAACAAGAATATCTTAAAAACAGTCTTTTAAAAAACTCTGATAAAGAACAGCATAATTTGCCAACATTATCATAAGCGAAAGGCAACAGAGGAAGAGGTTTGTGTTACAAGCACTCATGGACACTAGTATGGCAGCGAGATAAAGTAGGACTAGACCCTCACAAAAGGATACTTCATTTTCTAAGTAAAACAGGATTCCAATATTTTTTGTTAAAATACATCCGTTCCGTTTTCTCTCCCTGTGGTGCACACTTCCTGTAAACTTTTTGAATGGACATCCTGTGGATATGTGCACACCCCAGAAGCAGTTTAATAATCCCAGTTTAAAGACTTGTTCGCACTGAGACATACGGTACATTAGAATGTGCGTATCATGACCCACTTTACAACACACATTACTGTAATGCACAGTTATGCACTGATGTGCGTTGCAGTGCAAAGGTTATTGTCCCCCAGTAGTGTTGAGCTTGATGTACGAGTTGAATGTACAGTGCTCAGCATAAATGAGTACACCCCTTTTGAAAAGTAGGATTTTAATCAATATCTCAATGAACACTTGAACAATTTCCAAAATTTTGACAAAACTGAGCTTTATGGAACAATTGTTTAGCTCATTACATGAAAGTAAGGTTAATGATATAACTTAGATTACAAAATCTTCAGTTTTACTCAAATTAGTTGATGCATAAAATGAATACATCCCACAACAAAAACTACTACATCTAGTGTTTTGTATGACCTCCATGATTTGTAAAGACAGCACCAAGTCTTCTAGTCATGGAATGAACAAGTTGGCGACATATTGCAACATCTATCTTTTTTCCATTCTTCAAGAACGACCTCTTTTAGAGCCTGGATACTGGATGGAGAGTGATGCTCAACTTGTCTCTTCAGAATTCCCGATAGGTGTTCAATTGGGTTCAGATCAGGAGACATACTTGGCTACTGAATAACTTTCACCCTGTCCTTCTTCAAAAATGCAACACTGGCCTTAGATGTGTGTTTTGGATCATTGTCATGTTGGAAAAGTGCACGATGACCAAAGGCATGGAGTGATGGTACCATCTTCTCTTTCAATTTAGAGCAGTACATCTGTGAATTAATGATATCAAAAATGAAATCCACCAGCAGCACTCATGTAGCCCCACAGAAGGACACTGTCACTATCTTGTTTCACTGTAGGTGCAATGCATTTTCCTTTGTACTCCTCACCTTTGCAATGCCATGCAATTTTGAAGCTATCTTGGTCTCATCACTCCAGAGTACAGAGTCCCAGTAGTCTTCTTGTTTTTCAGCATGGGTCCTGGCAAATTCTAGGCTGGCTTTTTTGTGCATGGGTTTTAGGAGAGGCTTCCTACTGTCAGGGCAGGAGCTGAGGAACGGACAGGCAGGCCTAACAATGTAACGCACTGGCTGACGACAACCACCACCCACAGACCGAAGTCCCTCAGGGCGCGGAGTCTAAGTCCCAGGCTGCCCTTCACCAGGGCCCCTGATGGTGGGGATGGACTTGACGCAGCCAGGAACCAGGTCGCGGCCCCCGAGACACCTCAGCTGCGGTAATGGCCGCCGCCAATGGCGTGTAGCTGGTGGAAGAGACAAAAGAGTAGTCAGACAAGCCGGGGTCAACAACAACAGGACAAAACAGTACAGGACAGCAGACGAGAATCACAGGTCACGAGCCGGGTTCAGCAACAGAGGGTCAGATCAAAGGAGAATACAAAGAATAGTCAAGTCACAAGCCGAATAGATACCAGGAGAGTCACGAGAGTCAGAACAGAGTAATAGCAACACAAAGACACAAGTGCAAAGAGCATGTGCGGGCCACAGGCTTATATGTCATCAGCCACACCCCTCTGGGGGATGGACCACAGAAACCTGAAGGCATAAAAGGATTCCCATCATGCACAGCAGAATCCAAGATGGACGCCAGCACATGGAGTAACATAACCTCAGGGAAAAGGTAGGACCTTGACACCTACATGGACGACACCTATACATGCCACTCCTCTGCAGTGTACGCCGTATTGTGTCACGGGAAACAATCACCCTAGTTTGGCTTTCTACTTCTTTAGTTAACTGCAGTGAACTTGCATGGCAATTTCCTTCAACCCTTCTCATCAGAAGATACTCCTGTTGAGATGTTAACTTCCGTGAATGGCCTGGACGTCTCTGTGAGATGGCTGCACTTCCATCTTTGTCAACTGTCTTCTGGATACCTGTTTAATGAATAATTAGACTCACCTGTAGTTGTATTCTTGTTAATTGGGATTTTGTTGTCTAAAATTTAGCTTTACTCTTAAGAATTCCATCGGGGTGTATTAATTTTTGCAGCATTGTCTTGAATAATTTTGCTTGGAAAAATACTTTTTTGTGTGTGCAAATTAACAAATCTTGTTTGCAATCAATGGCCCACATTTGTGGGAGTATTTTGTAGTATAGTGTCCCATAGAAAATGTTGATTCTGAAAGGAAAGTAAAGGTTTTATGACAAATCTGTTGGGTTGTACTCATTTATGCTGAGCACTGTAAGTTCAACGCGAACATCAGCCATTCGTGTGTTTAACGAACACACGAATGGTAAGGGTGTTTGGTGGGCTGTTCACTCGCTGCAACCCACAATGCACTGCGCTCTGACAGTGCATTGTGATTGGCCAAAGCAATGCACCTGACCACAGGTCAGGTGCAATGCTTTGGCCTATCACAGTGCCCGGTAACGTCACAAGTGGGTGGGGTGATCCTGTGCCCTTTGTAACATCACCACAGTTTTTAAGAATGTCAGATGGTGGGAGCCAGCATCGAGAGCAGAGTGTTTTGGGGTTTTTTTCAGGTTGGCGGGCATCGTGATTGACTTTAGGGGACTTTTTTTTATTTTCGTTTTTAAGACCGTCTTCTGTCATTTTTTACACTACATTCTTTTTTTGTTAAAGAGTAGTGGTACCATGTACCCCATACTCATTAATATGGGGGGGTGGGATCTGGAACCCCATTGTTAAAGGGGGCTTCCAGATTCCGGTAAGCCTCCCACCCGCAGACCCCCACAACCACTGGCCATGGTTGTGGGGAAGAGACCCTTGTCCCCATCAACATGGGGAGAAGGTGCTTTGGAGGGGAACCCTCTGCTCCAAAGCACCCCCCATGGCCTGGTATGGTTCAGGAGGGGGGGCACTCACTCATAACCCCTTTTCTGGACCTGCATGCTCAGATCGGGGTCTGCCAGTCCTAGTCCGTAGGGTTCAATATTGAGTTGGCCCACCCTTTGCAGCTATAACAGCTTCAACTCTTCTGGGAAGGCTGCCCACAAGGTTTAGAAGTGTGTCTATGGGAATGTTTGACCATTCTTCCAGAAGCGCATTTGTGAGGTCAGGCACTGATGTTGGACAGGAAGTCCTGGCTCGCAGTCTCTGCTCTAATTCATCCCAAAGGTGTTCTGTCAGGTTGAGGTCAGGACTCTGCAGGCCAGTCAAGTTCCTCCACCCCAAACTCGCTCATCCATGTCTTTATGGACCTTGCTTTGTGCACTGGTACGCAGTCATGTTGGAACAGGAAGGGGCCATCCCCAAACCTCTCCCACAAAGTTGGGAGCATGAAATTGTCCAAAATGTCTTGGAATGCTGACGCCTTAAGAATTCCCTTTACTGGAACTAAGGGGGCAAACCCAACCCCTGAAAAACAACCCCACACCATAATCCCAGCTCCACCAAACTTTACACTTGGCTCAATACAGTCAGGTAAGTAACGTTCTCCTGACTACTGCAAAACCCAGACACATCCATCAGATTCCCAGACAGAGAAGTGTGATTAGTCACCCCAGAGAATATGTCTCCACTGCTCTAAAGTTCAGTGGTGGCTTGCACTGCATTCAATGCTTTGCATTGCACTTGGTGATGTAAGGTTTGGATGCAGCTGCTTGGCCATGGAAACCCATTCCATGAAGCTTTCTATGCACTGTTGTTGTGCTAATCTGAAGACCACTCGAAGTTTGGAGGTCTTTAGCTATTCACTCTGCAGACAGTTGGTGACTTCTGCGCAATGTGCGCTTCAGAATGTACTGACCCCGCTCTGTCATTTTATGTGGCCTACCACTTTGTGGCTGAGTCGCTATTGTTCCCAGTTGCTTCCACTTTGTTATAATACCACTAACAACTGATCGTGAAATATTTAGTAGTAAGGAAATTTCACGGATGGACTTATTGCACAGGTGGCAACCTATCATGGTACCACGCTTGAACTCACTGAGCTCCTGAGAGCAACCCATTCTTTCACAAATGTTTGTAGAAGCAGTCTGCATGCCTAGGTGCTTGATTTTATACACCTGTGGCCGTGGAAGTGATTGTAACACCTGAATCCAATGATTTGGAGGGGTGTCCCAATACTTTTGTCAATATAGTGTATGATATAGTACATTGCAATGCACAGATACACACTTACAGTGGGGATCGAACGTTTGGGCACCCCAGCAAAAAATTTGTATTAACGTGCATAAAGAAGCCAAGGAAAGATGGAAAAATCTCCAAAAGGCATCAAATTACAGATTAGACATTCTTATAATATGTCAACAAAAGTTAGATTTTATTTCCATCATTTACACTTTCAAAATAACAGAAAACAAAAAAATGGTGTCTGCAAAAGTTTGTTCACCCTGCAGAATTTATAGCATGCACTGCCTCCTTTGCAAAGCTGAGACCTGCCAGTGTCATGGATTGTTCTCAATCATCATCTGGGAAGACCAGGTGATGTCAAGCTCAAAGGTTTTAAATGCCCAGACTCATCTGACCTTGCCCCAACAACCAGCACCATGGGTTCTTCTAAGCAGTTGTCTAGAAAACTGAAACTGAAAATAGTTGACGCTCACAAAGCTGGAGAAGGCTATAAGAAGATAGCAAAGCGTTTTCAGATGTCAATATCCTCTGTTCGGAATGTAATTAAGAAATGGCAGTCATCAGGAACAGTGGAAGTTAAAGCAAGATCTGGAAGACCAAGAAAAATATCCGACAGAACAGCTCGCAGGATTGTGAGAAAAACAATTCAAAACCCACGTTTGACTGCACGATCCCTCCAGAAAGATCTGGCAGACACTGGAGTTGTGGTACACTATTCCACTATAAAGAGATACTTGTACAAATATGGTCTTCATGGAAGAGTCATCAGAAGAAAACCTCTTCTACATCCTCACCACAAAAATCATTGTTTGAACTTTGCAAATGAACATATAGACAAGCCTGATGCATTTTGGAAACAAGTTCTGTGGACCGATGAGGTTAAAATTGAACTTTTTGGCCGGAATGAGCAAAGGTACGTTTGGAGAAGAAGGGGCACAGAATTTAATGAAAAGAACCTCTGTCCAACTGTTAAGCATGGGGTTGGATCAATCATGCTTTGGGGTTGTGTTGCAGCCAGTGGCACAGGGAACATCTCACGAGTAGAAGGAAAAATGGATTCAATAAAATTTCAACAAATTTTGGATGGTAACTTGATGCCATCTGTGAAAAAGCTGAAGTTAAAGAGAGGATGGCTTCTACAAATGGATAATGATTCTAAACACACCTCGACATCCACGGGGGATTACATCAAGAGGCGTAAACTGAAGGTTTTGCCATGGCCTTCACAATCTCCTGACCTCAACATAATTGAAAATCTATGGATAGACCTTAAAAGAGCAGTGCGTAACAGACAGCCCAGAAATCTCAAAGAACTGGAAGACTTTTGTAAGGAAGAATGGGCAAAGATACCTCAAACAAGAATTGAAAGACTCTTGGCTGGCTACAAAAAGCGTTTACAAGCTGTGATACTTGCCAAAGAGGGCAGTACAAGATATTAACTCTGCAGGGTGCCCAAACTTTTGCAGACGCCATTTTATTGTTTTCTGTTATTTTGAAAGTGCAAATGATGGAAATAAAATCTAACTTTTGTTGACATATTATAAGAATGTCTAATCTGTAATTTGATGCCTTTTGGAGATTTTTTCATCTTTCCTTGGCTTCTTTATGCACATTAACCTCTTGCCGACCGCGCATAGCCGAATGACGGCTTCACCGCGGCCGGCCAGTTCTGGGTGGACGTCATATGACGTCCTCCCAGAACGCACTCTCCTGCGCGCCCCAGGGGGCGCGCACCCGGCGATCTCCGTGATCGCTGTGTCCTACGGACACAGCTGATCACGTGATGTGGTAAAAGGCCAATCACAGCGGCCTTTTACCACGTGATCAGCGGTGTCCAATGACACGCTGATCACAGGGAAATGCAAGTGCCGGTTCTCGGCTGCACTTTCCTCACGCTGTCAGATCGTGAGGAAAGTACTGCCGAGAACCGGCAGTTGTCAGAGCGGGGATCGGCACCGATCATCAGGGCACTGATGATCAGTGCCCTGATGATCGGTGCCCAGCAGTGACACCCGCAAGTTCTGCCCAGCAGTGCGCCCACTAGCTCCGCCCACCCGTGCCCAGCAGTGCACCCACCTGTGCCCAGCAGTGCCCCCACCTGTGCCCAGCAGTGCACCCACCTGTGCCACTCTGCAGTGCCACCTACCTGTGCCCAGAAGTGCCACCTACATGTGCCCAGCAGTGCCACCCACCTGTGCCCACCCACCTGTGCCCACCAGTGCCGCCCACCAGTGCCACCCACCTGTGCCCACCCACCAGTGCTGCCCACCAGTGCCACCCACCAGTGCAGCCCAGCAGTGCTGCCAGTCAGTGCCACCAGTCAGTGCCCAGGGGTTGTGCCAGTCAGTGCCGCCAGTCACTGCCCAGCAGTGATGCCAGTCAGTGCCGTCTATCAGTACCCATAATCAGTGTCACCTATCAGTGCCGCCTATCAGTGCTGCATATCAGTGCCGCCTATCCGTGACCCCTAATTAGTGCTGTCTATCAGTGCCGCCTATCCGTGCCACCTCATTAGTACTGCCTATCAGTGCCCTTTAGTGCTGCCTATCAGTGCCCATCAGTGCCGCCTATCAGTGCCCATCAGTGCTGCCTCATCAACGCACATCAGTGAAGGAGAAAAAATACCTGTTTAAAAAATTTTATAAAAGAAACAAATAAACTTTTTTTTTTTTTTCAAATTTTTTGCATTTTTTTTATTTATAGCGCAAAAAGTAAAGCGCCCAGTGGCGATTAAATACCACCAAAAGAAAGCTCTATTTGTGAGAAAAAAATGATCAAAATTTCATATGGGTACAATGTTGCATGACCGCGCAATTGTCAATCAAATTGCGGCAGTGCTGAAAGCTGAAAATTGGCCTGGTAAGGAAGGGGGTATAAGTGCCTGGTAGGCAAGTGGTTAATACAAATTTTTAGCTGGGGTGCCCAAACTTTCGATCCCAACTGTATGTGTCAAGCTTAAAAAAGTGGTGCAGGACTGATTTTTTAGATTGTTTGTTAAAGCTTAGTGCACACTAGTCTTTCTTTCCTGGTGCATAGAGCTTCAGTGTTTACGTGTGGGTGGAAGTTATATGCGCACCTCCAACCCCACCGCTGGCAGCCTATCAAACTCTATAAGAGGCTGACCTCTGCTGTGGCTGGACAGTGCACTGAACAGCACTTAAGTTTAGTGCAGTATTCTCCCAGGGATGAATGGCCAGAACCCAAGCTGTTTTTAACTTATATTGTTAGAATCAATCTACTTTTCTTGCAGGCTAGCTGGTAAGTGTACTGGGAAATTTTCTGTTGTGATGTATGTTGCCCTTCCATGTGTACCTTAATGCCAAGGCAAAAGATCATAGTATATGAAGCAGCCTTGCTGGGGCACTGCAAATTTCACATATTTGCAAATGTGTATAACTAAATTCTGTTTTTTTTTTGTTTTTCTGTTATTAAATCTTTATTAAATTTTTATCAATCAAATCCCTTTCAAACCAACATCATACAATACAAAAATCTATACTTATTTACATCCCATAATCCTGTATTTATATTTCAATATTTTTATTGAGAAACCAGCATATTATAACAGAGAACAAGATGGCAAACACAAAGAAAAAGAGGGGAGTCCATCCGCATGGTGGGACAAGATGTAGAATCAGAATCATAACACTTATCAGTATATAAATAAAAAAAAAAGAAATTATCAGACAATAGCATTACAATTCGCCCAAAAAGTGTCATAGCCATCAGGACATACTAGTTTCATAAATCAATAAACAATAATTAAACCAAAATGAACCAGAAGTGACAGAGAGAAAAAAAACCAAAAAAATTTTCAACGAATAGAGTAGGAAAAAAAAAGAAAGAGAAAAACGAAAAGTGAAAGAAAAAAAAAAAAGAGGGGGGGGTCAGCTGCCAAACACTCACGATACAGTGCATAATCCTGTATTTAACTCACCCTCTAACCCACCCTCCCCCTTCCCCGCCCACCCTCCTCCTCTTGTCAACTTAATCCTTCCGTTTACTTCTTAATCCTCTTTTATTATTTTATCTTACATTTCCCCTCCTTATCTTTTCCCTCTCTCTTTTCTGTTTTTCCTAGCAGCTTATTTATTTTCTTTATTCCCTTACACTCCAACCACTTCTGAAAATCTTTTTGATTTCTTGAAAATGTACCATCCTTTCCAGTCCTTCTTGAATTTTTCCATTCTATCCTCCATCCACATGGTACAATTCTTCCATTCTACATATATATTCAATTCTTTCCATCCAATCCTAAATTTTATTTCTGTTGTTTGCCAATATTTAAGAATAAGGTTTTTGGCTGCATTTAAAAGATGGAACAATATCATATTTTTATATTGCTTCTCTAAATTATTAAATTGGCAAACCCACGGGTCCATCAGTACACTGATCCTCTGGATTTCTTGTATATATTGCACTATCTCCCTCAAAAACTCCTGTATTTTGGGACAGTCCCACCAGATATATGCCATTGTGCCTTTACTCCCACATCCCCTCCAGCACTGGGATGAGACCTCTAGCCTTAATTTATGCATCTCATTAGGAGTAATATACCATCTAACCAGACATTTATCATTAATTTCCCCTATATTCATATTCACCACTCCATGTGTTAAACTAAACATTCTACTCTTTTGTTGCTCATTCAATTTTGTTCCAAGCTCCGTTTCCCACTTTTCCAAAAAAACTTTAGGATACCGATCCCTCTCTTCTATAAATCCTAGAGGTAGTGTGTTTTTGTGTTCTATTTGTACTCAACAGTTGTTCTAAAGGATACATTTCTTCCTCGGTCCTTAGTGGTTGTGGAAGCTTTGCAACAAAATGTCTTATTTGACCATACCACCACTCATCTAGTGTAGAAAATATTTCCTTCTTATTCCTCAAATCAAATTAAGAACATACAACCCCTTTATCCACAATATCTTTTAAACGTGCATTTCTATCAATAATCCATTTCCCTGAAATATTATCATTCCCGGGTGGAAAAAAGTTAAATTCATCCCAAATCTTAAATACATTCTGTGTCAAAGTGCTTGTATCCTCATCCCACATACAAAATTCCTGTGGTATCCAACTATACTTATCTAATGGTGCCTTACTGAGTGAACTCTCCATTTTAACCCAGCTTCTCCCCTCTGCATTATATATCTATTCCACAATTCGTGATAATAACACCGAATTATATTATCTCTTGAAATCTGGCATAGTTAATCCCCCTTTTTTTGTTACTGCATAAAACTTCGTATTTCACTCTTGGTTTTCTGTTAACCCACACGTATCTGAGTATCATTTTTTTACGTAACCTAAAAAAAGACCCCGGAAGAGGTATTGGAGCATATTAAATTAATACAAAACTTTTGGTACTATTATCATCTTAATTATATTTATCTGACCTATCCAGGACTACTTTCCCATAGAAGCTTTCCTCAATTCATCCTTTATCTCATTTATTAACGGGATATAATTTGCCTGATATAAATTTTTTATAGACAATGTAAATTTTATTCCCAAATACTTTAGTTTTTTTTCTCTACATTTCAAGGGGAATTCTTTTTGTAAAGTTTGTTTCTCAGCCTTTGGGACGTTTATATTTAACATCTTACATTTTGAGGGGTTGATTTTAAGGTTAGATAGCTCTCCATATTCTTTCAGTTTTTTCATTAAATTTGGTAATGTTAATCTGGGGTTTGCTATATAAAACAGCATATCGTCTGCGTATGCTGCCACTTTATGTTCGATATCCCCCATCCGTACTCCCTTGAAATCTACACTATTTCTAACAGTTGCTAATAATGGTTCCAAGTAGATCACAAATAGCAATGGGGATAGGGGACATCCCTGTCTGGTTCCATTATACATCCTAAAAAATTTGGATAGTGAGCCGTTTACTTTTACTGCAGCTGAGGGATTTCTATGTAGCTCTTTTATCCACTGCATCATTTTAGGCCCAATTCCTAATGTTCTCAATGTGTCAATCATAAAACCCCAATCTACTCTATCATAGGCCTTTTCCGTGTCAACCAACAGAATGATTCCCGGAACTTCTCCTCTTTCATTTTTTTGCAGAATAAATAATGTTCTTAAACCATTGTCTTTTCCCTCTCTACCCGGGATGAATCCCACTTGATCTAAGTGTATCCAGTTGGACATCAGCTCTTTCAGTTGTCGCTAATGCCTTTGCATATAATTTTGTATCGGTATTCAACAAAGATATAGGTCTGTAGCTGGTACACTGAGACCAATCTTTCCCGTCCTTGGGTATAACTGTAATATATGCCTGTAGCGACTCCTCCCTTTTCCTTGTCTCCTCTCCCAGAGCATTCATATAAATACACAATTTAGGGGCTAATTGTTCTTTAAACTTCTTATAGTATCCCACTGTGAATCCATCTGGTTCTGGGCTCTTCCCTATAGCTGTGCCCTTTAATGCTAAATTGACTTCTTCAATTGATATTGGGCTATCTAAAGCTGTTAATCTGGCTTTATCCAATCTAGGCATACTGGCCTCATTCAAATAAATTAACCTCTTCTTCCTTCTCGCTTCTTCTGATTCCTTCTGAGGCTTACCTTCTGACCCATATAGTCTACTATAAAATATCTGAAATGTGTTGGCGATGTTGGAGTTGAATATATCATCTCTCCTTTTTCATCTTTCTATCTATAAAGTTCTTTGATTTCTTTTCCTTCAGCTTCTTCAATAAGTATTTGCCTGGTTTATTCCCCCAGCGATATCTTTCCTTCGAAGCCCGATTAAAAATTTTCCTTGTTTCTTGTTCCATAAGGTCCTTTAACTCCACCCTTTTTAATAGTATCTCTTGTTGTAACTCTATATTTATCTTCTTTTTATGTAATTGTTCTAACTGATATAGTTCTTCTGTGAATATCCTAATTCTTTTTCCCCGCTCTTTCTTTATCTTCGCCCCTATTGCTATCAGTATACCCCTAATATAAGCCTTATGTGCTTCCCATTCCGTGGCGATAGAAACTTCTCAGATACGTTTATCTTAAATTATTGTTCTATTTCCTGTTTTACTCTTATTTCCGCCTCGGGGTTTTGTAAGATAGTCTTGTTTAATCCCCACATATTTATTTTACTCTGCTCTCTTCCAAACCGTAGTCTCATTGTGACAGGAGCATGGTCCGATATAGATATTACATCTATATTAATTTTCACGAAAAACTCCAAGAGTCTATGTCCAATCAACATATAATCCAGTCTTGAATACATTCTGTGCGCTGCAGAGAAGAAGGTGTAGTCCCTTTCGTTTGGGTGATCCACCCTCTAAGCATCCATCAGCTGACATTGATGTAGTTTTTTTTAAATATTCCTTAGACTCCTGTCTCCCTCTCTCCGGGCGCACGAAGAGGCATCCATATCTGGGTCCATGCAAACATTTAAATTACCTACTACAATCACACTACCCCTTTTAAAGTCTATAAGTTTTGACAAAATTCCTTCCAAATATAACATTGGGGTTTTATTAGGGTAGTATATATTTGCTAATGTACATTCTCTTCCCTGCAAATTTCCTCTTAGAATTAAATAGCATCCTGCTGGATCTACTATTATTTCTTCCAAAATTAATTTTCTATTTTTTTCCAAAACCTAGCGCCACACCCTTCGCCAGTCTTATTGGGGAGTCAGCATAGTACCAGGTTGGCAAGAATTTTGAATATAACTTAATATTTGAATCCTGGGATATATGGTTCTCCTGAATAAACACCACTTCTATAGATCGTTGGTATATTTCCTTTAAAACCTTTTGTCTTTTTGTTGGAGTATTTAAACCATGTACGTTATATGTCATAAAATGAACTATATTCCTTCCTCCCATTTTGACTGCTTCCTTTCATATATCCTTTGTAGCTGTAGAAGTAAACAGTATTTTGAAATAAGAAGACCTACCCTTTCCGCCCCTCCCCCACTCCTCTTCCCCCCCCCCCCCCCCAACAACCCCACTGACCTCATTTTGGCCCTTGAATCAACTGTGACCTGCAGCCACAGTTGATTTTTTCTTCTGGGTAGACTTTGAACATGCACGCCCATTCAGACCCCGGTCTCCCATGTTTAGGTTTGAGATCTGGCCGCATGATTAGCCTCCCTACAGCCCGCCGTGGTGCACCACCTTCATCTCCCACATGCCCAGTCTTCTTCATAGCTATTTTATTACCTGTCTGACACACATCTTCTTACCCCATTGTCTTCAAAGGAAGGAGATTTCACCTCCGAGACAGTACCGGACTGGTGTGCGGGACTTGGGGAGGAAGAGAGAAGAGAGAAAAAAAAATATTAAAGGGGGTTGAACACCCTACTTGAGTCCTCCACTTCTCCCCTCTCTCATCTCCCCTCTACCCCCCCCCATCTGCCTATCTCTTTTTAGAGACTCTTCTTTATTACTCCTCAGCTAATTTTAAATTCTCTTTCTCTCCTAAAGACCATCCATTAATTTCTACAATCAGTATCTGTAGTTTCTCACAAAAGTCATTTGGATCTTCTGGGAATCTCAATATCGCCGATTTCCCATCTTTCCACCCAATCAAGCATACCGAGAATCCCCATTTACAGTGGATATATTTTTATTTCTCATCTGATCTAGCAATGGTTTCAGTGATCTTCTTCTGGCTAATGTCTGGCTATATCTGCGAAAATTTGCACTTTCGTCTCTGAACATTATGTCTGCCAACCATCAAAGCTTTTTCCATATGATTTCTCTATCTTCATAATGGTGGAATCTTACTATCACGTCCCTAGGGATATCTGATGAAACGTATTGGGATCTTCTTATCCTATGCACTCTTTCTATCTTCAGTTGCTCTGTTTCTCTTCTTCCCATTAATGGATTAAACAATCTTCTCATAGTGTCCCTTAGATCTTCTCCTTGAGACATTTCTGGTAAACCTCTAATCCTTAAATTATTCCTTCTTTCTCTGTTTTCCTGATCTTCTAATTTATAGGATAACAGTCTCTGCTCTCATTTCATTTCCTCCATTTGCTCTTCTAATTTATTAATTACTTATGCTTGTTTCTCCAACTTCCCTTCCATCTCCTCTACTCGTGACAGAACTTGTCCCACATTGTGGTATAACACCGCGATTTCGCTTTTTATAGAATTTTCTAATTTTGCAAACATGTCTGTGATTTCTACTTTTGTGGGCATTTGTGGTCTTACTTCTTGCTCCTCCATATTTATTTTTCCACTTTCTCTCTCCGGCTTTGAAGTTTCTTTCAGCTGATTTCTTTCCAGTGTCTCAAACCATAATCTCCCCTGTCTTCCCAGTCCGCTTTCTTCTCCTTGACTTTCTAAGGTTAGTTCCTTTGCACTTTTCTCCTGTAAAGGGATGTACTTTTTTATTGTACTTATATTTAGGTTTCACTGGGGTGTTTTTACTCCCCCTCCTTTGGTGGGTCTACTCTTCGTACTTCTCAGGATGTGGGCTGCTAGATGCAAGATTACTTTTCAGACTGAGTCCTTTGTGCACTGTCCCATCCACCTCTGAGACCCCCAAAACGCTAATACTTTATCCTCTTGTCTCCCAGCCTCCACAGTAGTAAACAGTAGTAAACAGGGTTTTCACTTTGGGGATTTATAGCCTCCCCCAGCCACTCACCCGCTCCTGTGTGCTGTTCCCACTGACTGGCCATCAATAGTTTTCCTTTCCTTCCTGGGTCACACTGGCTTTCCTTTGGTGTCTGAGGGGTCCTCAGCCTAATGGGCTCTGTCTCAGGTCTCTACTTAGCAGCTCCTGTCCAGCTCCGCAGTGCACTCCTTCCTTCTCCCATCTTTCAGCTGTCGCCAACCCTGCTCTTTTCCCCAGTAAAGCCTCTCCTGCACTGAGGAGAAGGAACAGTCTGGGACCCGTTAGAGAAGGGGCAGGGAGACTCTGTCTCTCCGGTTCTGGTCACTCTGATCAGGCAGGTTCCCAGGCTCCCAGGTATCCCTGCCATTCACCTGACCTCTCACAAGGATCCTCCTGATCCTCCGCTCCTCCCCTGGGTCTCTCTCCTCCTGCGAACAGGCGGCCGCCTCCTGATGCTTCACCGCCACACAGCTCCCTCTACTCCCCAGGGCCACCGGTTGCACAGGGCTGCACATGACCTCTCACTCCAAAGAGACTCAGCAGCAACACCAGCGGGCAGCACAGGCAAACATACTGCAGGATCAGGTATGTGCCATCTCTCAGCTGGCGCTCGGAGCTCCTACACCATGCTACTGCAGAGCGCCATGGTAACGTCCCTCCCCTAAACTCTCTGGTTTTAATGTGAATTGTTAGGGTCAGTTTGGTTTGCTTGCAGGCTAGCTGGTAAGCATGCTGGGAAATTTTCTGTTTATGAAGAACGCAAGCAGTCTGCGTTCCTGGAACACCTCCCTGGGTGCATACTGCACTAAATGTAAGTACCACTTGCGGCATAAGAGTTTGAAAGGCTGCAGGCATCGGGGATGAACAGTGCACCTGTGCCTTCCATACACACCTCATGTTCTGGGGCTAAATGGCCAATGTGCATGAGGCCTAAGGTGAGCTGACAGGACATGCAATGCAATAGGCTTTCTAATGGAACTCACCTCAATGCACAAAAATATGTTGATTGTAGATCGCTGTGTGTAAAAGAGCCTATTCCGCAATAACTGCCGCAAAATGTGCTGAAGCATGCTGCATTGACACAAATGCTTGTAATCATATTCAGAAGTTCGCAGGAAAAGGTGACAAGGCTGCAGTTCAACTGAATAAGGTTTGTTGCCACCTTAGAACATGGAGTGGTTAGTGGGTAGATTGAGATGGTAGAATTGAATTGATGGGTTTATATACACTTTATTCTCACCTTTTTTGGCAGGATTCTAAATTCAAAAGTACTACAATAAAAGCACATGCTAACAAAAAGTTTTAAATTTGAGAAACCGCACAGTGATGAATTAGGGAACTAAACTGTGAATTCAATTGTCAAATAAGTCTTTATAAATAAGTAATAATGGTGAAACTCAGGGAATAAAGTGACAAACCGATTGTTCCAACCTTTTATAGAGAGGCTCCTGGCTGTCTTTGGGGAGATTAAATGCAGAACTGAATATGTCGGCAAAGAACAGCAATGTCACCAGACATTCAGGGACTGGCCTGGCCTGGAATCACAAAGGGACATTTCAAGGGCAACACACCTCAGGACTAATGGATCTCTGGTATGTAATTGATCTCTTTGTGACTTTATTTACCTAACAACATGTATGTCACAAAGGGTTAATATGGGCACATTTATCTTTTTGGAATCCACTGCAGTAAAAGTCAGAATCCCAGGTTAACCACTTGCCTACTTTTACCCCCTTCCTGACTTAGGCCAATTTTCAGCTTTCGGCGCTGTCGCACCTTGATTGACAATTGCGCGGTCATGCAACACGGTACCCAAATGAGCATTTTTTCACACATATAAAACTTTCTTTTGATGGTATTTAATCACCACTGGGTGTTTTATCTTTTGCTAAACAAACAAAAAAAGACTGAAAGTTAAAAAAAACAAAACTTTTTTTAGTTTCTACTATACAATTTTGCAAACAAATAGTTTTTCTCATTCACAGATGTGCATTGATGAGGCTGCACTGATGGGCACTGACAGGCAGCACTAATGGGCACTGATAGGCTGCACTGATGGGCACTGATGAGGCTGCACTGATGGGCATTGATAGGCTGCACTGGTGGGCATTGGTGAGTAGGCACTGATGAGGCTGCACTGATATGCAGCAATGATGGGCACTGATAGATGTCACTAAAGGGCACTAATAGGCAGCACTGAAGGGCACTGATAGCTGGCACTGACTGGCAGCACTGATGGGCATGGACTGGCAGCGCTGTTGAGCAGAGATTGGCAGCACTGATGGGAAGAGATTGGCAGCACTGCTGGGCATTGCTTGGCAGCACTGATGGACACTGATTGGCAGCACTGATGGACACTGATTGGCTTTATTAGGCAGAACTGATGGGCACTGTTGGGACTGAACTGATTATCAGGGCACTGAATATCAGTGTAGATGTCTCCTTTCACACTTGCCAGTTATCGGCAGTACTTTCCTTACGCTCTGACTTGGGAGACTGCGAGCCTGGCCTTCTTGTCTGACATCAGTGCCTGACCTCACAAAAAGCTGACAGAAGCTGTTATACTGTAGCTGCAAAATGTGGGCCAACTCAATATTGAACCCTACAGACTAAGACTGGGATGCCATTAAAGTTAATGTGCTTGTAAAGGCAGGCCGACCAATACTTTTGGTAATATAGTGTATGTCTAGTGTAAAAAAAAAGTGTGATTTTCCAGTAGCTGGGAAGCCACAGGTGGGGTGAAAAACTGGTCATGGAAGTGAATGACTGTACGGACCCTGTACTTGTGTAAGCTCTGGTACTTCTCTGTATCAGCATTTACCACACGTGTGTACGATGTAACTTCCCAAACACAACAGTTCTGTGCAGGGGCGTACTGACAACTCATGGGGCCCCCGAGCAATAGGGGATCATGGGGCCTCTGTGTCCTTGCCCAAACTCAAAAAAGCCTATGAAAAAGGTACCAGGGGCATCTTATGGGTCCCCTACTGACCCCGGGCCCTCGGGCAGTGCCCGAGTTTCCAAATGGTCAGTCTGCCCCTGGTTCTGTGTTTGGAACACCATGTTCAATGCGCATTTGTGTGCAAATGAGGAGAGGCATTGGTGTTTATATGATTACAGGGGTGTACAGTTATTCACCTCTATGGCCAACTATACTTCCCACCTGCAGCTTCCCACCCACAGGAAAACCACCTGTTTTTTATACACATATACAGAAAAACACTAAACACGGCAAAAACACATGTAAACACGGCAATGCATTTAGTCGCGTTTAACAGTGTTTAGCACTGGGACATTTATTAATGTCATTGGCCAGAGTATTTACCATTGAAATGAATAAACACCCAGTCGCTAAACGTGGCTAGCTCTTAGACACGTGTACACGTATTTTTGCCGCGTTTAGTGTTTTTTTTTAGCCAAAATGTTCCACTCCTGAACACGATTCTTCTGCATTCAGGAGAGGAATGTTTAACTGCCCTTAAACTCTGCTGCTGATAAACTCTGATAAAAGCCTAAGTGTACATGAAGACATTGGCTTTTATTGAGTTGAGTTCTGGGGCTTTGGAAAAAAAAAACGCCAAAAGCTTCTAAACTCAAGTTTAGGAGCAGCAATGTACATGAGGCTAAATGTGTTTGTGTGCATGTAGTCTAAAAAGGTGTTCAATAAGGTGATGGTGGTAAAGCAAAAAGAAAACACCTGTAATAATGTGCAGAAATAGTCCATCATGCTGAGAAACATCACTTTGGACTGACAAAAAGCATCAACAATGCCACTTGTAGAACTTGCATCCAGGGGCGGACTGACAACTCATGGGGCCCCCGGGCAATAGGGGATCATGGGGCCCCTGTATCTTTGCCCACACTCAAAGTACACCCAAAAAAGCCTATAAAAAGGTACCAGAGGCATTTCATGGGGCCCCCTACTGACCCCGGGCCCTCGGGCAGTGCCCGAGTATTCGAATGGTCAGTCCACCCCTGCTTGCATTCACTGTGGGTTCTTTATGGTTTTTTCAGTTTACAAATCTTTTGCCCTAAACAACAAAATAACTTTTTGTGTATGGATGACTAAAATCCATGACGTTTTAGGAGCAAAACAATATAGAAACAAATGAAAAGACAGGTAGAAACAATGCTGCTGTTCACCTGTAAAGGCATTAATCACAGGTTGTAAAAGAAACCTTTCTCATATAAGTGTAGGCTAACTTTGCATATTGAAACAAAAAGGAAAGCCAAATGACATTGGGGGATTGCCTGGGATAATTAAGGACTTACCTTAATTACCTCTAATATCTGAGACCGAGCCAAAAAAAACATTTACTGGCTTCCAAAGAAGTTACAGGATTAGGTGACTACAGCAGGATATATTCCTGAGAGCTGCTCAAAGTAATATTTTAATAGGTTAGCTGCACCCAGGTACTTTTTTCTAGAACTTTGAAGGGCCCTTTAGTGCCCAATGTACATACGCAGTTTGCAGTTTATAGAGCCATGTTAGGTGAAATCCCTATAGGCAGGAAATAGCTTTACTGGATTATTATACAACATACACTATATTGCCAAAAGTATTGGGACACCTGCCTTTACACGCACATAAACTTTAATGGCATCCCAGTCTTAGTGTGTAGGTTCCCCAGAACAGGGAATGGTGGCTCCTGTAGATTGACAGCCATTTATTTCCTTTGTACAGCCTCCTTAGAGAACTACAAGTCCCAGTGTCCTTTGCAGGAGAAATCATCCTTATGTCTATTGCTGCTGATTGGTGAAGGTCTGTGGCTGTTAGTAGAGAGGGGAAACTGAAGCGCAAGTGGGGATTTCACATCAACAACACAGGTGCAACTGAACACACTGTCCTGTTTTGAAGTGGCAGCAGGGGGGTGATCAGGAGATGAAAGAGGAAAGTAGGCACAAGTACTCACAGCCCACCCCTACACTGCTCACAGTGGAGGATGAAGTGAGCTGACACAGCTCTGCTCACCTGGTGGGTGAAAGGCAGGAGATTACACAGAGCCGGAAGCAGCACCTGGCTACACACACATATTATATAGTGTGTGTGTATATATATATATATATATATATATATATATATATATATATATATATATACACTGCTCAAAAAAAGTAAAGGAACACTTTGAAAACCCATCAGATCTCAATGGGGAAAAAAAATCATGCTGGATATCTATACTGATATGGACTGAGTAATGTATTGGGCAAGTAAGGATGCCACATCACTTGATGGAAATGAAAATTATCAACCTATAGAGGACTGAATTCAAAGACACCCTAAAAATAAAAGTGAAAAAATTATGCAGCAGGCTAGTCCATTTTGCTGAAATTTCATTGCAGCAAATCAAAATGGTACTCAGTAGGTTGTATGGCCTCCACGTGCTTGTATGCATAACTAACAAAATTGGGGCATGCTTCTAATGAGACGTTGGTGTCCTGGGATATTTCCTCCCAGATTTGGACCAGGGCATCACTGAGCTCATGGAAAGTCTAAAGTGCAACCTGGTGCTTTGGATGGACCAAAACATGATATACCAGATGTGTTCTATTGGATTTAGGTCAGTCGAGTGTGGGAGCCATTCAGTGGTATCAATTACTTCATCCTCCAGGAACTGCCTGCATACTCTTGCCACATGAGGCCAAGCATTGTCGTGCACCAGGAGGAACCCAGGACCCACTGCACCAGCGTGGGGTCTGACAATGGTTCATCCCAATACCTAATGGCAGTCAGGATGCCATTGTCTAGCCTGTAGAGGTCAGTGCAACCCTCCATGGATATGCCTCCCCAGACCATCCCAGACCCACCACCAAAACGGTCATGCAGTCAGCGATGTTACAGACAGCATAACATTTTCCATGGCTTCTCCAGACCCTTTCACTCCTTTCACATTTGCTCAGGGTGAACCTGCTCTTATTTGTGTGTGAAAAGCACAGGGTGCCAGGGGCAGACCTGCCAATTCTGGTGTTCAATGGCAATAGCCAATCGAGCTCTATGGTGCTGGGCAGTGAGCACGGGGCCCTCTAGAAGACGTAGTGCCCTTAGGCCAGCCTCATGAAGTCTGTTTCTGATTGTTTGGTCAGAGACATTCACACCAGTGGCCTGATGGAGATCATTTTGTAGGGCTCTGGCAGTGCTCATCCTGTTCCTCCTTGCACAAAGGAGCAGATACCGGTCCTGCTGATAGGACCATCTATGGTCCTGTCCAGCTCTCCTAGAGTAACTGCATGTCTCCTGGAATCTCCTCCATGCTCTTGAGACTGTGCTGGGAGACACAGCAAACCTTCTGGCAATGGCACGTATTGATGTGCCATCCTGGAGGAGTTGGAATGCCTGTGCAACCTCTGTAGGGTCCAGGTATCGCCTCATGCTACCAGTAGTGACACTGACCCTACCCAAATTCAAAACTAGTGAAAAACAGTCAGAAACAAAGAGTAGGGGAACAATTGTCAGTGGCCTCCACCTGTAAAACCATTCCTGTTTTAGGGGTCTTCTCATTCTTGCCCATCTAGTACACCTGTTAATTTCATTAACACCAAAGCAGCTGAAACTGATTAACAACCCTGCTACATAACTGACCAGATCAATATCCCAGGAGGATCAATATCCCAGATCAATATCCCAGGAGACAACAAAGTCCTGGCTTGCAGTCTCCACTCTAATTCATCCCAAAGGTGTTCTATTGGGCTGAGGTCAGGACTCTGTGCAGGCCAGTCAAGTTCCTCCACCCCAAACTCACTCACCCATGTCTTTATTAACCTTTGTGCACTGGTGCGCAGTCATATTGGGACGGGAAGGGGCCATCCTAAAACTGTTCACACAAAGTTGGGAGCATGAAATTGTCCAAAATGTCTTGGTATGCTGACACTTTATGAGTTCCCTTCACTGGAACTAAGGGACCAAGCCCAACCCCTGAAAAACAACCCCACACCATAATCCCCCTCCACCAAACTTTACATTTGGCACAATGCAGTTAGGCAAATACCGTGCTCCTGCCAACCGCCAAACCCAGACATGTCCATTGGATTGCCAGACAGAGAATCGTGATTCGTCACTCCAGAGAACACATCTCCACTGCTCTAGAGTCCAGTGGGGGCGTGTTTTACACCACTGCATCTGACGCTTTGCATTGCACTTGGTGATGTAAGGCTTGGATGCAGCTGCTCGGCCATGGAAACCCATTTCATGAAGCTCTCTGCACACTGTTGTTGTGCTAATCTGAATGACACACAAAGTTTGGAGACCTTTAGCTATTGACTCTGCAGACATTTGGTGACTTCTGTGCACTGTGCGCTTCAGCATGCGCTGACCCCATTCTTACATTTCATAGATGTACTTATTGCACAGGTGGCAACCTATCACGGTACCACGCTTGAATTCACTGAGCTTCTGAGAGCGACCCATTCTTTCACAAATGTTTGTAGAAGCAGTCTACATGCCTAGGCGCTTGATGTTATACACCTGTGGTCATGAAGGTGATTGGAACACCTGAATCCAATGATTTGAAGTGCTAATACTTTTAGCAATATAGTGTATGTTAGATGGTATTTTGTTAACCTGAAAACACAGAAATGTAGAATGAGGTCCTTCAAGTCTGCCCATTTTCATTGTTTGGGGTGTTTTTTTGTAATAACTTTATTTTACTTTCAAGACAAAGTAATATAATATAAATAAATAATACCATATAATATATAAAATAGCATAATAAAAGATTTTCCCATCTTGTTTCCCCATATTATGTCACTGCAATGCTGGCCACTCTTCTCCTTGCTGTGGAGCAATATGTATCTGATGACCTGTACTTTCTGTCCTATTGTTTTCTCATTCTTGGTGACAATGGTTACCAGGACAGACAAAGGGGTCACTTTTTTTCCAGCAGGGATACAGAAAGCAATAGAAATTTGACAAAGGATCTAACCCTCCCCTACTATATGCAGAACTATAAAAGGCATGGCCTGCAAATGCACCTTACAGTGTTACTAAACCCACAACAGTAAAATCAGTCTGTATTTGCAGTAAAGCATGCTTGTTATGCTCACTATGGAACCTAAGGGGTTAATCCTCTGCATTGTGTAAAAGGGCTGTTTAATCCTGTCTTCTGTGATTCTCCCCTTCTTCTACTGTCCCCAATCCATCTGCTGATAGTACGGAGCCTCAGGGGCAAGCTGCAAATGTTCAGTTTGCTGTATATTGCTAAATTTTGTTTTTCTTGGGAGGGTGCATGTGGTTAGCACAGTGCCAATCAGCACAGTCCAGGCAGAGGATCAGTGGTTATGCAGCCTCATAGGACAATCAGAGGAGAATGAAAGTTCCTCCTATAAGCTTTAAGCAGTGCTCTGCTGGACACTGATAGAAATCACAAGACTGCTCTAACTGCTGATAAGAAAAGGTATTTAGCAGTTTATATTTGCTAAAATAATTGCATTTCCATATTGTGTATACTGTGGGAGACCAGATATAGTGAATGCAGGGTCCTGGGTTTAGTAACACTTTAATGCCCAACTCTGGGTATGAGAACCTTTCCAGGATTTGGAGCCGTAAACATTTCCTAGTCTTATTTATAGAAGAAAATGTGAAAGTTTTAGGCACAGAAGCTTGCTACACAAGAAAGTAAAATCAATGTTCCTTTATTCAACATCACATCATATCTAAAAAGTATCTGATAAGATAATATTGTACAATTCACCCACAATGAATATCCCAGAACCCACCAAACAGTCGTAATCATGGCAATTAATAGTTACAGTGTAGAGAATACCAACAGAATAATCCTGTAGAGGGGTAAGAGACATTCAGATAATGTAGATAACATCCGACATGTTTCGTGACGACAGTCACTTCCTCAGAGGCTAGCAATATCTAGAAAAAAATGCATATTCTTAGACAACAGGGATACATATCAATATAGCAACGCAATATAATAATATAAAATTTAGCACTTACAAAATAGACCAATATGCACAGGGCAAGAGTGGACTCCTCAGGACATAAGGGAGGGGGCCTCCTCTTAGGTCAAGGCGGGGAGAAGGAGCATCAGTGGTCAGGTATGGGGGTGCAAGAACAGACACAAGGCAGGCAGGGGACCCACAGGAATCCTCAAAGGGCTGAAATTCCACGTATTGGAAAACAACACAGGAAAAGAGGAACCAAAAAGGCCTAAGAAAAGACATATACATAGACTAAGAGAACGGTCTTCTGAGCAATAACACTGAACATTGAAGCCTAGCTTCCTAAGAAGTGTTGTACCTTATAATATGGTAGGACTGATATACATGTGTTCCTTCACCAGAAAATGGGAGATAACCACATCAACTTGCTATCCAAAGGAAGGGCTTGTCATCAAAAAGAGACAACAGAAAAAAAGGGGGGGGGCTCCTGTAAGCCTATAAATGGCAAAATATATAATCATCTCATTAATATAAATGTCCCCCAAGATTGTGATCTAAAGTAACATTCTTCTCAATAAGGGGTAACCTACCAGTCAAATCACTATGTATGACCACAACCAAAGGTCATTAGATTGTAATGAGGTCCGAGGGGGCCATAACAGGTCCACACCATACAATTAGATCCCACACTAGTCCTCCTAGTCTTAGTTGCAAACTTCCATTTGTGAATTTTTTTCTTCAGTGTGTTAAAAACTAGTTGGTTGACTTGTCCGATTAGTACAGCTCCCAGCTCTCCAAATTTCTGTGGACCTTCTATACTGTACACAGAGTCTATTCCCAAAGAGAGTTTCCCTAATTTTGTGAAATTTCCTCTTTCTGTTGTGTCTCTGGGACAGGAAGTGAAGAGAAATTGCTCCATTGGTGCAAAGATAGCAAAACATAAACTGATAGGATTTTAATATATCCTTAGTCCATCCAAAAAAAGATTTGGCTATACATAAGCTTTAAATCTCCTGGTGCTAGATTAGTAGTGTATATGGAACTTTAAGTTCAATTAAACATTCTGTTTAGATCAGCTAAATACATTATAGGTGAATGAAAACAAAAGATTTGCAGTTTACACTTTCTTTCTAAAACAGACACAACCCGAGTAGAGAAGTTTCCTATGAGGAACTTCATGGTAGCCATCAGAGAGATCATGCCAGCTATAAGGCTCATGTGCACAAGCATGAACACAATATACACATAGGAACATGCAAAGATGCTGTCATGTCAACTACAGATACTGGCACCTATGGGATACCTTAAACCCAAGTCCTGCATAGGATCATCACTGAATGGTCTTTCAGTCTGGGTTCCAGCAGTTCTTGATCTTGAACCTTATGCTTGACCCTGTTATTGACCCAGCTTTTGTCT
Source organism: Staurois parvus (assembly GCF_062004578.1). Classification (NCBI taxonomy): domain Eukaryota; kingdom Metazoa; phylum Chordata; class Amphibia; order Anura; family Ranidae; genus Staurois; species Staurois parvus. The sequence continues at coordinate 2,129,153 of NW_028317964.1, read as the reverse complement.
GATCTTATTCTGGATTATACTTGTCTCCCCAAGTTTGCTGTTTATCTTTGTTACCGACCTTAGCCTAGGCTTCCGACCAACGTTTTACCTATTGACTCTCTACCACGCTACCTATACATCACCAACCTCTGATCCGGATCCTGCCTATGATTTGGTGCTTTCCTTCTTCACTGTTAGCAAACTCAGCTTGTGACCTGACTCCACTCATACCTGAACTTTGTGTACTCTGGGTGACCTACCTGCTGTACCTCTTCTCATCTGATACTAGTGCTCCTGAGTTCCATTCAAGCTCCCTGCCTGGCACCTGAAGCCTTCAATCATCCTTGAAAACTCTTCTTCCAGGGGTGTTCTTCATATTGGTATGAATTAAAGCTTCATCTGCTGGCTGCAAATAGTACATATAAAATAATCAAGTACAATATTTTATGTATACATAAACATGACTAAAAAACATTTCATAAACTTTATATTTTAGTGGATGAATGCAAATGATTTTGCCATTCTAAAACACAGAATTTATTCCTGGATTTTAGATAATTGTATTATTACGTCTTGCCACCATAAAATTTTATTTGTGCATATAAATCCAAAAATGTAAACATTAATAAATTGTAGCTTGCTATCCATAAGCTGCTGTAGGTTTAGTCCTATTTCTCTGCAGGCCTACTTTTCCTTTATCTGTACCTGTTGATCCTGCCCTGAATAGCTTTCCTTGCAGCTTGCTGTAAACAGATTTGCTGAATCCTTTCCAGAGAAAAGGAAAAACCCTCCTATGCGGTGGGGCTGTCCTGCAAGGTTTAAATTAGAGGTCTCCAAACTTTTCAAACAAAGGGCCGGTTCATGGTCCTTCAGACTTTAAGAGGGCTGGATTTTGGCTAGTGGGGGTAAGAAATGTTTCGGGTCCATCATCAGTGAGAATAAACATGGCCTCAGGGTTGGTGGTCAGTAAGAGGAAGAGTAGTGTCTTATCATTGATAGTAATGGGAGGAATAATACCCCATAAGTGGTATAAGTGGAAAAATTAGTGCCCCATTGTTGGTGTCAGTGGGAGGAATAGTGCTTCATATCCTTTCGAGGAATAGTGCCCCAAGGATCTGATAAAGGCTAGCAAAGGTCCACATCCGGCCCTCGGACCATAGATTTAAGACCTCTGGTTTAAATGCTCATTTAGTTCTATGGGATCACAAAAAGCACTTTTAATTAATTGATTCTCCGCTTCCACCTGACAATAAGACTGATCCCCATAGCCTGTCTGCTGGCCATCTCTTTCCAAAATTTCCTGGATTCTCTATATGATTTGCAGCTTCTCCTATGCTGTTTACTTTCATCTTCTAAGGACTACTGTACATACCCCATGGTACCAAGCTGCCAGCAAGTAGTGATCCCTCTTGAGCTCCTCTGTAGTTCAGAAGGCAGATTCTGTGAATTTTGTGACACAGCAGTGCCTACTCACAGCGTACAGTAACTATGGGTTTGATTTACTAAGGCTGGAAAGTGCAAAATCTGGTGCAGCTCTGCATAAAAGCCAATCAGCTTCCATTTTTTTTTTGTTGAAGATTAATTGAACAAGCTGAAGTTAGAAGCTGATTGGCTACCATGCACAGCTGCACCAGATTCTGAACTCTCCAGTTTTAATAAATCAACCCCAATGTGTCCCAGAAATCTGTGTGGGGATCTTAATAAAGTAAGTTTACAAACTTCAAGATTGTTTAGAATAGCAAGAGTAGCCTAGAAATAATTCAAATACAATGTGTAAATTAATATATGATTTTACATTTTGACCATATGCTTTAAATCCACTAAATACATTGCAGGTGTATTAACCCCTTGACACCAGCACCTCCTGACCCTTTAACCACTTCATGTCTGGCCCATGTATATAAACGGCCTGACGGGAGCAGTGCAGGGGTGGGTGGTCTTTTATAATCGTCTTCCCCGCTCCCCTGCTTGTGCGCGCTCCCTGAGATCCGGTGTGATCCGTGATCCGGTGCCCGCTGATTGCTGTACGGGACCTCTGTGTGAGGTCCCAATCATGTGATCACTGATTGGCCAATCAGTGATCACATGAATAGTAGTAAGCAATATGTCACTTCTGACATCATTGCTTGCTACTTGTGAAATCTGTAAATGATCACAGAGATCACATGGTACAAGGCTATTCACAACAGCCTTGTACCATGTGACAAGGTGTGACCAATCGCAGCTCTCACAGTATTTCTCAATGGCTGCAAGAATGCAGCCAGAGAGAAGGAGAAATGATTGGTTTTACAGCCTTTATGGGTGTAAAAGCAATCAGTGTAAAATAAAAAAATATATGTTCATCTCCCCCCACAAGTAGTACAGTGTTACTATGGTGACACTGTACTGCTAGGGTGACAGTATGTTTAAAAAAAAAAAACATAAATAATAATATAAAAAATAAAATAAAAATGTAAAAAAGTTTTTGAAAAATTACAATTTTTGGTTATAAACTAATTTAGGTTATTTATTTACTAAAAATATAACTGAATAAATTTTGGCCAAGAGTTATGAAGAAAGATTACTAATGCAGGTTATAGACGGGTCGTTTATCGGCTGATTATTCGTCAGCATGAAAAATCGGACAATATTCACACCGTTAGTGGGGCCCGCCCATCGGACATTTTTGGTGGATCGTCTCGTTTACTTTTATCGGTCATGCTGGAACGGCTGTTTTTCGCGGACGATGGTGGCAGCATCAGCAACAGCGCCGACCAATTTTCCATCTATGGCCTGCATTGTTTGCAAAATTTTATAAGAAAAACACTTTTTTTCAAAATTTTTGGACTTTTTCATTTATATAGCAAAAAAAATTTAAATCCCAGTGGTGAATAAATACCATCAAAATAAAGTTTTATCTGTCTCAAAAAAATGCTAAAAAATTAATATGGATACAGTGTTGCATGACCGCACAATGGTCATTCAAAGTGTGATAGCGCTGAAAGCTGAAAATTGGCCTGGACAGGAAGGGGGTAGAAGTGTCCGGACTTGAAATGGTTAAGGGTTAAGAGGTTTGTGACGGCTGAGCGGGGTTTAGGGTCATGCGACCACTGTGATTGGCTGTCATGGGAGGCAGTCAAATAATCTGAAATCTCTCAACCATAAGTAGTGATTGGAAACCTTTCCGTGAGGCGGCGGCAAATGTGTCGGGTGCGTGCAGGGTGTGCGCTTGGGCACATCCTTAATTTACATTGGATACGCAAATATGCGGCCCCTTGAGGCCAAGGCCCAGCTGCTGAGGGGCCACATATTTGCGTGCGCTTGGCGCCAACAGGTTAAAGCAAAACAATGAGCCGCAGCTTGAGTCCCCTGTTAGCACGCCACAGAGTGGAAACCTACAAAGAGATCATTGCTTCTTCACCAATCACAAAGTCACAAGTCCCTTTCTGTAGCATGCAAGTAGGACACAGGCTTTTCTATTCAGGCTGTGGCAGACTTTTAGGCCTCGTGCACACAAGGCTTTAGATTTTGTGCACGAGGCGTTAGATTTTGGGCATTTTATACCTGCCCAAAGCTGCATATTGCACACGTTTAGGTGCAACAAGTGTTTGAGTGTCAATGGATTCCAATGGCCAGAATATTAATCTATCCTGACCATTGGAATGAATGAACACTGAAGAGTTAAATGTGTCTGGTGTTTTTTCTGCTCAAAAGCTCCTCCTGAATGCACTGGTGATCCTTTTTTTTTCAGCCTGTAAACGCTCCTCTTCCAATATGCCTGTAAATGTCTACACATGCATAGACGCATAAACGCCAATGGGACAAAGCTCGCGCTTGTGCGCCACCTAGCAACCATATCCGGCATTGCTCCTAGAAATGTGTCTAAGCTGCTTTCGTATTTACGAAGGGAATTGTGTCTATAAGATAGTCGCTTTTCAATCAGCTTGCTAGACGCTTTTCTGAACACTGAAAGGTCTTAATTGATTGAATTGAGTCTGCCTGAATGTTCAGCGTCTGTTGTTAGACTCTATTCTTAGTAAATCAGGGCCATAGACTAACATGGAGGTGCTTTTACAGTTCGAAAAAATCCCCAATCACCAGTGCATTCAGAGGAAGAGCTTTTGAACAGAAAAAAATCGCTAGACACATTTAGTGCCCAGCACCTATAAAACAGGCATTCTTCTGAGCCCTGTGTGTATGAGGCCTTACAGAAAACAAAATGTAAGACTTTGCACATCTTTTGTTTTGATTCACAAGGAATGTATTAAGCTGATTGTACCGAGAGCTCAATTGGTTATAATTTAAATCATACCTCAATATGCTCAAACCCTATTTACAAATCAAAGATAGTGAAAAATTTAATAATGAAAGTGAAAAATGATATCTCCAAAAATATGAATAAATAAATAAATAAAGTCTCCAAAAAATCCCAAAATGATGCACTTGTGTACAAAGATAAAAGTCATACACTAAATAGATTCCAATGAATCCAAATCCTCAAAAAGGGGAACCTTCCAAATGGCTCCAAATGTCAAAGTGAACCTCAAAAAGAGAAAAAACTATATAGTGTATTATCCTTAAATAAAAATCAAAAAGTGAACAGTAGTAATCAAAATACCCATATGTGCCATTCCACATCAAACGTGACCATATAGGTGACCAAGTGAACTCTATGTGGTGAACCACTGGTGGTGTGGTGAATCACTCTTGTGACCAAAAATATCCAAGTGCCAATAACAGTGTACACTTCTACAGTGTAAAGAATAAATACCCTTACCAAATGGCAAAAAAACACGCTTTAATACCACCACGGTTATAATACATCCAAGGAAAGCTTTCCCAGCCTGGGTATTATTCTTTAGGATGTCCTCATAGCCTCATGGATAAAACTTCTAGATGTCATCAAGACCTTGAGCAGGAGTACTCACTAGTACTCATAGTACCCATGCTCCATCGATATGATACACATGATATATGAAAAGGATATATAGTGTGATTCCGTATAATATAAACAAATAACACTTTAATAATTGCTCTTACATTAAAACAAGCTTAAAACTTTTAAACATTAAAACTTAAAATATCCTCATAATCCAAACCTCTGCAGTGTCCAAGCAGCTTCCAGAAACGTTTGGTTGGGATTTCCACTTTCCAAAATGGCCGATCCGCCACTTCCAGTTCCTCTAGGTGCGTCTGACGTCACTTCCCTTGACGCGTTTCGTCACTTCCAGGGACTTAATCATAAGGGGTGTATAGTCTTATACACACTAGTATTTTTTTAGAGGATAAGTTCACCTTTTAACAAAAAATAATAAATGCACATTTTTTTGCAGGTAAAAAAATGTGTGAACCTGTAAAGCATTGTACGAGTGATCAGCAGATCACTGATGCCATGCAGGTCTCCCTCTGACCTGTCAGTATATCTTCTTGCTCGTATATCCTGTACGGGCAAGTGGATACTACTGACAGGAAGGCTCAATGAACTACCACGGCGCTGTGTAGCTCCGTGGTAGTTCATTGAGCCTGGGTTCATACATATGCAGTGTGGTATATCGCATGTGATTCGCACAGGAACCGCATTCCTGTGCAAATCACATGCAATTTGTGTGCGGTGCGATGGGAGCCATACATTTTGTATGGCTCTAATCGCACCGCACCCGCACCAAAAACGTGCAGGACCCTTTTTTGGGTCCGCACTAGAATTGGATGGTATAGGTATTCACACATATGAGATCCGATTCTGCACATCGCACCGCGTTTTGCGGACCGATTTCGGGGTGTTGTTACCTTAACATACACACCCGCAACTGTTCACATGAACGGGGTGTGATTCTGGTGCGGAATTTGCACTGAAAACGCTGTGAATTCCACACCGCATTAATGTGAACCAGGGCTGAAAACTACAATCTGACAGCCACAAAGGCTGCTGGGACTTGTTGTTTTCCCATTCACAGAATGCTGTGAATGAATGACGTGGCCGGGTGGGCGGAGCACCACACAGCCATTTTTTTTTTTTCAATTGTGACAGCTAGTGGGGAGAAGAAGATCCCCTGCTAGCTGTCACAGCGGGGACAGGGACTTGGGGGGGTGTAACATGTTACAAAAGATGAATTTATCCTTTAAACTCACAAAGCGCTGGATAACTCTTTTAGATCTGAACTGAAGATTGGCAATTAAATATTTTTAGTTTAAATCGAATTGGCTACCATATATTGGTAAAGGTACCTTTTCCTTACTGGCATGTGAATGGCTTGTCACACAGTTCTATATACATTATGCTGTACAGTGCTGACCCAAAACCAGCATGCAACCAGTGAAGTGTCAGCACAGATGATATGTTAATATTTGTTTCAGTTCAGCTATTCATTATGTAGTAAAGGGCACTTATAGATAACATAGGAGCAGGTTTATACCTCATAAAACAAATCAACAGTGGCAACTCCCATAGTCCTGTACTTTTAAACACCTACCACCTATACAAAGGTATTAAAGGATAGGCACCACATACCAGCAGTAGCTTTCTCGGCCCCTTTGCACCCAGATCCCAGGCCATTTGGAACAGGTAAAGTTCCAGGAATGTCTGGCAGTGACAACTTCAGTAGCTTGTCCACCATCTCCCACACATACCTGGTTGGTTAGTGAAGCAACCCACCACAATGATGGACCACTCAGAATGCTTGGGGGCAAGGGAGAGCGGACAAGATTCAACACTACCAGAATTTGCAACTTTGCTTTGCACTGGAGTCTAGAGGAGCCATGAAACCTGCTGTAGTCATGTACAGGCGCCACTATATACAGGGGTTGGACAAAAATACGGAAACACTGCATGATTTGCAGGTGTGATGGTGATGACATGTTTGGCATTGAAATTGAATATTCTTTTGCTTCTGCTGTGTGATGAGACACCTAGCTAACAGGTGGGAAGCCTCACTTTTGTCATTCACTGTGTACACTGCTAGTAATATGAAGTCATGTCAGAGCTTACTGAGCTTCAAAGAAGGCAAATTGTTGGTGATGCTTAGCTGGTGCCCCTGTGACTGAAGTTGCTAATTTATTTGCCGTGTCATGAGGTACAGTATGAAAGATTATGATGGCATATACAGTTTCCGGGCAAACATTGTCTGATAAGCATAAGCTTGGTCGACATGGTCAACTGACCAAAAGAGACAAAAGGACATTGTGCAGGATTGTGGCCTGCAATAAGAAAAAAACTGCTGCAAAAGTGACTGCAGAGCTCAATCTCAGTCTTCCAAATCCCATGTCCACAAAAATTGTGCAGAGGAAACTACATACGTAAAACATTCATGGGTCAGCTGCAGTTGCCGAATCACCTGTGACTGATATTAAGGCTCAGAAGAGGAGAGAGTGGTGCAACACCCATAAAGCGTGGATTATTGATCAATGGAAGACTGTAATATGGTCTGATGAATTGAGCTGTTGTTCCCAATCACCGGACGTGTTTACGTGTGGCAAACACTGTCCCAAGTTTAAGACCAGGACTGTCCTGTGCCAACAGTAAAGCATGGGGGTGGCACAATCATTGTATGGGCAGCCATATCTTGGTATTCTGCAGGCCCCATCATCACCTTGAAAGGCAGAGTCACTGCCAGCGATTATGTACAATTGTTGGCCGACCATGTGCACCCATGGTGCAGACATTGTTTCCCAAAGACAGCTCCACTTATTAACCACTTGCCTACCAGGCACTTATACCCCCTTCCTTACCAGGCCAATTTTCAGCTTTCAGCGCTGCCGCACTTTGATTGACAATTGCGCGGTCATGCAACATTGTACCCATATGCAATTTTGATCATTTTTTTCTCACAAATAGAGCTTTCTTTTGGTGGTATTTAATCGCCACTGGGCACTTTACTTTTTGCGCTATAAATAAAAAAAGTGCAAAAAATTTGAAAAAAAAAAAAGTTTATTTGTTTCTTTTATAAAATTTTTCAAACAGGTATTTTTTCTCCTTCACTGATGTGCGTTGATGAGGTAGCACTGATGGGCACTGATAGGCGGCACTGATGGGCACTGATAGGCAGCACTAAAGGGCACTGATAGGCAGTACTAATGAGGTGGCACGGATAGGCGGCACTGATAGACAGCACTAATTAGGGGTCACGGATAGGCGGCACTGATATGCAGCACTGATAGGCGGCACTGATAGGTGACACTGATTATGGGTACTGATAGACGGCACTGACTGGCATCACTGCTGGGCACTGACTGGCGGCACTGACTGGCACAACCCCTGGGCACTGACTGGTGGCACTGACTGGCAGCACTGCTGGGCTGCACTGGTGGGTGGCACTGGTGGGCAGCACTGGTGGGTGGGCACAGGTGGGTGGCACTGGTGGGCACAGGTGGGTGGCACTGATGGGCACAGGTGGGTGGGCACAGGTGGGTGGCACTGCTGGGCACATGTAGGTGGCACTTCTGGGCACAGGTAGGTGGCACTGCAGAGTGGCACAGGTGGGTGCACTGCTGGGCACAGGTGGGGGCACTGCTGGGCACAGGTGGGTGCACTGCTGGGCACGGGTGGGCGGAGCTAGTGGGCGCACTGCTGGGCGGAACTTGCGGGTGGCACTGCTGGGCACTGATCATCAGGGCACTGATCATCAGTGCCCTGATGATCGGTGCCGATCCCCGCTCTGACAACTGCCGGTTCTCGGCAGTACTTTCCTCATGATCTGACAGCGTGAGGAAAGTGCAGCCGAGAACCGGCACTTGCATTTCCCTGTGATCAGCGTGTCATTGGACACCGCTGATCACGTGGTAAAAGGCCGCTGTGATTGGCCTTTTACCACATCACGTGATCAGCTGTGTCCGTAGGACACAGCGATCACGGAGATCGCCGGGTGCGCGCCCCCTGGGGTGCGCAGGAGAGCGCGTTCTGGGAGGACGTCATATGACGTCCACCCAGAACTGGACGGCCGCGGTGAAGCCGTCATTCGGCTATGCGCGGTCGGCAAGAGGTTAAGACAATAATGCTCTGATTGACACAGATGGTGTTGTCAAATCATGGTTTGACAAGCATGCAGATGAAGTCTCGCACCTTCCCTGGGTGCCTTAGTCACAGGACCTCAATATCATAGAGCCACTATGGTCAGTTTTGGAGAACAAGGTTCTGGCTCGTTTTTGGTCTCCAGCAACTCTGCGAGAATTGGAATGATTTTTGCATGAAGAGAGGTATCAGATTCCTTTATCCACCATCCAAGACTTATATTTGTCAATTCCCAGCAGAATTAAGGCCGTCTTGGATGCCAAAGGCAGTCCAACACCAGATTAGGTAAAAATGTAGTTCTTTTACCTGGTGTTTAGATAAATTTGTCCAACCCCTGTACCTGAATATTATACCAGCATTCAACTTTGGTAGAGGCATTTTACACTTTCAATAGTCCTTGTTTTACCTAAATATTAGTGCAGGTATAGTCCCTGTGTCATTTGTTTGCCTTACCTTGTAATGATGGACTCGCATATTGTGGCTGCAGTTTGTAGTGTCATTGTCGATCGATTCTCCCATGTCCATGTAGTCAGTCACCTAGCTTGTCCCTGAGAAAGGCAACTTCTTTCAACAGGTCACACAGCATCCAGTGCATTCCTCGCCATTTCGTGTTATTCTGATGAAACACATCTTATTCAGCATGGTGATCTCTCAAATTGATCAGTTTCCTTGTGTCTGTGTCAGATCTAATTACTGTTTAACTCCTGCAGAGCAATGGACTGAGACCCCAGGGATTGTGGGATATAGTTTTTTTCAGTTCTTAGACTATAGGCAGAGGTCATACATGAACCTGTACAGTGTAATACTACATGCCTCATTTTTGAACACAAACAGAAACTCCTGATGCAGGAATGTGAAGATCTACTCTACTAGGGCCTTTGCATACAGAACAACCAATGACACCATTAAAGTACATCTTTTTCAAGAGCAGTCTGTATTTTTGCTGAGGTTACCTGTGGGTTTTTTGTTGTATCCCAAACAATTCTCTAGGCAGTTTTGGTTGCAATCTTTCTTGGTCTACCTGTAGTTGGCTTAGTATCAAGAGATCTCTGAATTTTCCAATTTTTAATAAGTGATTTAATAGTACTGACTGGCATATTCAAGGCTTTGGACCTCTTTTTATGTCCTTTTCCATTTTTATAACATTCCATTACCTTGTTATGTAGGTCTTTTAACAGATCTTTTCTGATTCCCATGGCTCAGTATCTAGCTTGCTCAGGTCATCCACATAAGAGCTAACAAACTGATTGACTATTTATACACAGACACTTATCCTCGGTTCACATATCCGCGTTCCTGTGGGCTGTATTTTGCACGGGCTTGAGAGCCCATTCATTTGAATGGAATCCCGTGCCCTGGCACATGCAGGGCAGAAGTCCCTGCACTTCTTTGGAAACCGCAGCCCGCATGGGAACCTCGGTTCCCAGTGAGGTTGCGATTTCCAGTGCAGGCTGCGTGCCATTAGAATTAATTATATCCGCCCGTGGGTCCGCATTCTTCTGTGTGGGTGGTGCGGCTGCACGGATTTTTGTGTGGATACCACCCGCACATATGTGAACCTAGCCTAATTGCAATTTAATAAGCCACAGATGTAAAAAATTTAATTTAATTGCCATTTTAACCTGTTTGTGTCACCTTGTGTGTCTGTACCAAGACCAAACATTCCAGGGTATGTAAACTTTTGATCATGGCTATTTGGGTGATTTATGTTATTATGATTTAAAAAGGATCCAAACAACTATGTGATAATAAATGGCTTCATATGATCACTATCCTTAAATAAAAGACTGTTTTTTTGGCATATTAGTCAATTAAAAAATGTCACGATGTCTGCCAGGGTATGCAAACTTTTGATTACAACTGTATATGTTTTAGCATCTAGATCAGGACAACCTGCAGATCTCCAGCTTCCAAAGTCCCAGCTTGTCCACTTCATCCACACATTTGGTCTCCTGGTCATAGTGGGTCCATTCCACATTAGAGACCAATGCTGTCTATAGTTAGTGTCATCATGAACATTTAATGACACTTAAGGTGACTAATGGATTAGTAAAAAAAATGTTAAAGATACCTTCAAGGTGCATTCAGTGGTCACCAAAATGTCAATATGTACTGGCACCGGTGTTCACCATATAAACATTTATTTTGCAGTAATTACGGGTGGGAAGGGGTTGGTGGACAAAGAATATTTAAGAACATTCATACTCTTTTTATTATGCGGCCATAGAGATTAAGCGGTTGATTTACTAAAGGCAAATATACTGTGCCCTGCAATTGCAGTTGCTCTAGACCTGAAGGGAAGCTCTGAAATGAGAGGAAGCTTCTATCATCCAAGCATGTGAAAGCAAAAATGCTGTTTTTTTTTTTAATTTCCCTTGCATGTGATTGGGTAGTCTTTGCTAAGTGAAGCTGTACCTCATTTACTAAGCTCTAGAGCAACTGCACTTGCAGTGCCCATTATATCTGCCTTTAGTAAATCAACCCCAGTGTTTGATAAAGGTACTTCTTTTCACTGCATACATTACTATAAAACACCTTTTTATAGGAGAAGTTTTAACTAATTCAGTATTTTTACAATGTTAAATAACTAATTCTGCAGAAACCAAGATTGCAGTGAAAATATATCAGATGGTGATGCTGGGTCCAACATTTTAAACCCTTCCATAGTATTATATAATTTGAAAAATCTAAACAAAACATTATGCCAGAAAGCAAGGAATGCATTGAAGTTAAACAAATGCACTAGTTCTGCTTTCAGAAAACAAATACAATTGCCTGGAGTTACATTCCAGTTTGGCAACACTTTCATAGAACACAAACTAGTATACAAGGTATAGGTAGCCAAAAGGAAATCTGTATCTACGGTAGTTGTGCTCAAAAGTTTGCATACCCTGGCAGAAATCTTGAAAATTTAGAATTGATATTGAAAATATGACTAATCATGCTATTAAACGGTCTTTTATTTAAAGATAGCGATCATGTGAAGCCATTTATTATCACATAGTTGTTTGGCTCCTTTTTAAATCATATTGATGTGAGAAATCACCCAAATAGCCCTGACCAGAAGTTTACATACCCTGGAATGTTTGCCCTTGGTACAGACACAAAAGGTGACACACACGGGTTAAAAATGGCAATTAAAGGTTAATATCCCACGTCTATGGCTTTTTACATTGCAATTAATGTCTATTTATAAAGAGTCACTGAGTTTGTTAGCTCTCATGTGGATGAAGGTTAGATACTGAGCCATGGGGATCAGAAAAGAACTGTCAAAAGACCTGTGTAATGGAACTTTATAACGCTGGAAAATGATATAAAAAGATATCCAAAGCCTTGAATATGCCTGTCAGTACTGTCCAATCACTTATTAAGAACTGAAAAGTTTTGGAATCTTTTGAAACCAAGCAAAGGTCAAGTAGACCAAGAAAGATTGCAGTCACAGCTTCCAGAAGAATTGTTCAGGATCTAAAGGAAAACCAACAAGTAACCTCAGGAGAAATACAGGCTTATCTGGAAAAAGATGCTGTGGTTGTTTTGAAGGAGCACAATACACAGATACGTGGACAAAAATGAGCTGCATTGTCAAGTGGCCAGAAAGAAGCCTGTACTGCGCCAATACCACAAAAAAGGCTGGTGAGGCATATCAAGGTGTTGTTGGGATATTGTAACCAGGCATTTTTGAGGCATTGATACAGTAATGGCTTCTTTCTGGCCACTCGACCATGTAGCTCATTTTTGTTCAAGTATTGTATTGTGCTCCTCCAAAACAACCACACCGTAATTTTCCAAAGCAGCCTGTATTCCTCCTGAGGTTACCTGTGGGTTTTTCTTTGTATCCCAAACAATTTTTCTGGCACTTGTGTCTGCAATCTTTTGTGGTCTACCTGACCTTGGCTTGGTATCAAGGGATCCCTGAATTTTCCACTTCTTAATAAATGATTGAACAGTACTGACTGTCATATTCAAGGCTTTGGATATCTTTTCTGCTCCCCATGGCGCTCAGTATCTAGCCTGCTCAGTGCATCCATGTGAGAGCTTACAAACTCTAATACTATTTATGAACAGAAACTAATTGCAATTTAAAAAGCCACAGATGTAGGAAATTAAGCTTTAATTGCCATTTTAACCTGTGTGTGTCACCTTGTGTGTCTGTACCAAGACCAAACATTCCAAGGGATGGAAACTTTTAATCAGGGCTATTTGTTTGATTTCTGTTATCATTATGATTTAAAAAGGAGCCAAACAACTATGTGATAATAAATGGCTTCATATGATTACTATCCTTAAATAAAAGACTGTTTTTTGGAATGATCAGTCATATTTTCAACATCAATTCCAATATTTCAGTTTCTGACAGGGTATACAAACATTTGAACACAACTGTATATCAAAGACCACATTTTTTAAACCTGCACAGACAATAGATGACAAGTGTAAGGGTGTGTCAGGCAGAACACACATATAGTAGCACATATATAGAGCATGTGATAAAAAACGAAAGTCACCTTAAGCACTAAAAACAGCATTGAAATTCTGCACCTAACACAAATTACTGGAATTTCCCCTTCCCTGTTTTGTATGTAATTTCATGAGAGCAAAATTTTTAAATCTTAATGTGACAGGTTAAACATATAAAATGTCAGTACTGCAAACTAGATAAGTGGCTCATTTTCCATGGTCTATTTAAGTATATACTGATGGCCACCCACCTAATGTTGAATAGCTCCCCCTTTTGTCACCAAAACAGCCCTGACCCATTGTGAGGTGAGGCCTCCATGGATCAGACTTAGTTTTCCAGCACATCCTGCAGATGCTAGATTGGATCGAGATCTGCAGAATTTGGAAGCCAAATCAACACCTTGAACTCATTGCATTCCTCAAAGCATTCTTGAACCATTTTTGCAGTGGGGCAGGCGCATTATCCTGCTGAAAGAGGCCACTGCCATTATAAAATACAGTTTGGTATCTGTCATCACAAGCCATCAGTAATAGCCTTTAAGTTATGTAAATTGTGAGGTGAGGCCTCCATGGATTAGACTTATTTTTCCAACACATTCTACAGATGCTAGATTGGATCGAGATATGTAGAATGTGGAAGCCAAATCAGAACCTTTAACTTATTGCATTCCTCAAAGCATTCTTGAACCATTTTTGCAGTGGGGCAGGTGCATTATCCTGCTGAAAGAGGCCACTGCCATTATAAAATGCAGTTTCCCTGAAGGGGTGTACTTGGTCAGCAACAATGCTTAGAAAGGTGGTATGTGTCAAATAATATCCACATGAAAAGGCAGCACCCAAGGCTTCCCATAACATTGTCCAAAGCATCACACTGCCACCGCTGGCTTGCCTTCTTCCCATAATGCATCCTGATGCCATTTCTTCCCCAGGCATGCGGCACACATGCACCCAACCATCCACACAATGTAAAAATAGTGATGGGCCGAACACCCCCCTGAATTTCGAACTCATTACAAGTCTATGGGACTCGAACTTGTAAATTCAAAAGTGCCCATTCTGAAGGCTTATATACAAGTTATTGGCCATGAAAGGGGTGTGATGACTCGGGTACGGTCCTGAGGTACATGAATCAGTGAAAAAAAAAAACTTCAAAAAGTATTATTTTTAAAGGGGTAGTCATTTTTCATTGCCTACAGTTAAAAAAAAACCCTTAAAATATCATGCCTGGGGGGTTCTCTTAAACTATCTGCAAACTTTCGCATCTGTACAATGTAAAAAAAAAAGAGAAATTTTATATTTAGAAAAAAAACAAAACAAAAAAAAACAGATCCTTTACGTCTGGTAGGATGGTTTGGAGGGACTCTACAGTAAAAAATATTTTTAAAAAGTGCGTGGGGTTCCCCCTAAAAGCCATACCAGGCCCTTTAGGCCACATGCCTTTTAAATTGGGACAGTGTCCCCATGCCGATGGGGACGAGGGCCTCTTCCCCACAACCCTGACCCAGTGGTTGTGGGGGTCTGCAGGCAGGGGAGCTCATTACCATCAGGGTACCCCTTTAAATAATGATGCTACCCCCCTCCTTGTGAATGAGTAAGGGGTACTTGTACCACCATCCATTCACTAAAGGGTTAAATTGAGTAAAAAATAAAGAGACCAGACTTTTTAAAAATTCCTTTAACATAAAAAAAACAAAAAAGCCAAAAAATGGTTCCATCACTGTAATCCATCGTCAATCACGACGTCCAGTATTGTCACGCTGCCACCGACTCGCTGAAGTAAAACAAAAACGACGCCTACCAACCTGTCCGCACTCACCGCAATCTGACATTTGCCGGTCAAATGTGAACAATCGGGCGGAGCTAGGGGTAACTATTGTGATGTGATTGGCCAAAGCATTGCACCTGACGACCTGTGGTCAGTTGCATTGTTTGGCCAATCACAATACACCGTGAAAGTGCAGTGCATTGTGGGACCCAGCAGGTGAACAGCCTGCCAAATGCCCTTACCATTCATGTGTTCGCAGAACACATGAATGGCCGATGTTCGAGTCGAACTTACGTTCGTGTCGAACATCCAGCCCATTACTATGTAAAAGGAAACGTGATTCATCAGACAGGCCACCTTCTTCCATTACTCCGTGATCCACTTCTGATGCTGTTTTTCCCATTGTAGGCGCTTTTGCCTGCGGACATGGGTCAGCATGGGTACCCTGGATGGTCTGCGGATTCACAGCTGCACACACAACAGACTGCACTGCCCATTTATTCTGCTTTCAACACAACAATTTCAGGGACAACAGATTTACTTGCTGCCTACCTCTTGCTGATTGATATTTAAAAAAAAAAAAGATATATATATATACACACACACCTATGAATGGCAGTTTATACAGACTTTCAGTGTCTGATCTACAGGAAGCAAAATACTTATTCAAAGGAATATGGTGAAATGCATGAATGAAGGTCAGCAAGAGAAAGGCTTGAGCAGTGATGCAATCCCAGCACCCAGAGGCAAGGAGCTGTGGGTTAAAGGGGAAGGGAATTGCTCAAGGGAAGGGAGGTACACAGGGCAATCCTTACATAGCACAGATGGCTGAAATTTAGTAGGTAAATACCCAAGACAATACTAATAGAAAGGGCTGGGCACATAGGAGGAAAAAACAGGATCATAGTTAACAGAACAGTAATGAAGTGTGATGTTAGTACATTACACTACTCCCATATTAAACGTCCCAACAGCACTCTGTATTGGTTTGCTCCATAAGGGCTCTTGGTAATTACAATCCCCAGTCCCCAACTGTTTATGTACTGTACTGGTTCACATATATGCAGATTGGATGCGGTTTGAACCACATCCAATCTGCATGACATGTGAAATAACATTGCTTCCTATGGTGCCTGTTCACATATGTCCTGTACACTGGCAGCGCAGATTCATTGCGAATTGAAAAAGAGTCCTGTCCGATTTCTGAGCAGTGCAGTCTGGTTCAGGTGCGGATTACCCTCCTTAGCGGTATTCCCGAGTGTAGCTCGGGGTAAAATTTGAGTACCAAGAGCGGTAACCCCGAGCTACACTAGGACTTACCATGCAGCGTTGCTCAGGGAGTCCCTGCAGCACTTACCTTGTCCTTCGCTCCCACGATGTGTCCCCTGCAGCGTCCCTGGCCATCTCCTCCGGCCGATGCCGGCATCCAGCTTCCATGTTCCGGTCCCTGTGACGTCGGGACGTACGGGCGCCGGAACCGTCGGCAAATTTGAAATTTTTTTAAAATGTCATTTTTTTTTAAATGATTATTACATAGTAAAACATTGCTGTTTCAATGCATTTCACATACATTTTGTCCCTACTGCTTTGTCCTGTGCCCTGCCTGCATTTTGTCTGTTCTTTCTGCCTGGAAACTTAGAAAAGTCCATGGCGTCCAAAAAGCGTCCCTTTACGTCAAAAGCGGTTTTAGACCGGCTGGAGAACAGCGATAGTAAATCAGAACTACTTGCAGCATTGAGTGATAATGATTCGTGAGGGAAATTCGTCATCAGACACTGAAAATGATTCTGCGACTTTGCTCAGCGATGTGTGAATTTGCCTCTGTATTTCAAATTTCAGTGTTTTTGGTTTGATTATATTATTGAATTAAATTTATTGTTATTATATTATTATTTATTAAATTATAATTTATGATTTCGTGTTTCAAATTTTATCCTACCCGGAATGTTTACTAGACTCTTGTTCGGACAGATTTCAGTGAGTTATTCCTAAAAATTACAGCCTACAATAAAAAACTACATATTTCCATGCAAAAAAATGGTACCGCTTTCAGCACAAAAAATCGGAAATAATCATACCGCCGAGGAGGTTAACAGGCTATTGAATTGTATGGGAACTGTTTCTAAACCACACATGTCATCAGTTGTGAACAGGATAAAATCTTGACCTGAACCTAATCTAAAACTAACCTGAGCGGCTGAACAACTACTGTGTCAATTAGCTGTGATATCTGAGTTTCAATCTGCAACGCACATGTGTGAACCCACACGACTCCTTTGTAAGTAACTTTATGTCCACCAGATTTAAGAAATATTTTGGTCCAAAGACCTTTATAAAAATCCTAATGTATCACTGGAAACTTGTGTTCAAACATGTCCCCTAGAAACCCAATAGCTGTATTCTGGTGGATGCGACTGTCAGTAAATGCAGGACACATCATTCAGACCTGAACAGACATCTGGGTTCAGGTATCTCTCAATATATGCTCTGGATAGATTGCTGGCTTTTTGGAGGACATTATAAGGCTGGCCATACACTATACAATTTTCTGTCCAATTTCTGCCCAATTTCCTTTAGATTTACCTTCCACTATGTAAAGCAAGGGCCTGCTTAATTGGATACAGTTGAAAGTGTTCAGGTTTGACCTCATATTACCGTATTTTTCGCTCCATAAGACGCACTTTTTTTCCCCCTAAAAAAGGGGGGAAAATGTCAGTGCGTCTTATGGAGCGAATATAAAGCGGCCGGTCCGGTATTTCTGCCGCCACCATGTCAGAATACCGGGCCGGCCGCTCAGCTGTTCTCTCCTGCAGGGCCTTACCTGTTCCTCGCTCCAGCGCGGCACAGTCTTCCCGCGCTGGCTTCTGTGACAGCCGGGTGCCCACTGCGCATGCGCTGCGCTTTGTGAATGGTCCAGTGTTTTCTAGAACATATGACAGGTCCCAGAAGGTGCCGGGCCATTCACAAAGCGCAGCGGGCACCCAGCTGTCACAGAAGCCGACGTGGGAAGAAGAGGGAAGGACAACTCCGCGGAGGTGGGAGCGGGTACCTGTCAAATTCAGGTACCCGCTCCCCCTCCCTCCCCAAAGGTCAGCAGTCTCTGGTCATTCCCTGCACTGGCTGCAGTCTCTGGTTATTCCCTGCACTGTCTGCAGTCTCTGGTCATCTGTACTGTGTCCCTGGTATTTTCCCTGTACTATGTCCGCAGTCTCTGGTCATCTCCTGTACTGTGTCCGCAGTCTCTGATCTTCTCCTGTACTGTGTCCGCAGTCTCTGGTCATCTCCTGTACTGTGTCCGCAGTCTCTGGTCATCTCCTGTACTGTGTCCGCAGTCTCTGGTCATCTCCTGTACTGTGTCTGCAGTCTCTGGTCATCTCCTGTGCTGTGTTCGCAGTCTCTGACTGTCTCCTCTAGTTTGTCTGCAGTCTCTGACCATCCCTGTACTGTGTCCACAGTCTCTGGTCATCTCCTGTACTATGTCCGCAGTCTCTGGTCATCTCCTGTACTGTGTCCGCAGTCACTGGTCATCTCCTGTACTGTGTCCGCAGTCTCTGGTCATCTCCTGTACTGTGTCCGCAGTCTCTGGTCATCTCCTGTACTGTGTCCGCAGTCTCTGGTCATCTCCTGTACTGTGTCCGCAGTCTCTGGTCATCTCCTGTATTGTGTCTGCAGTCTCTGGTCATCCCCTATACTGTGTCTGCAGTCCATTGGTTCAGAATATTTTTTTTTCTTGTTTTTGCCTCTAAAACCTAGGTGCGTCTTATGGTCAGGTGCGTCTTATGGAGCGAAAAATACGGTATATGGTTTTTGGTAAATCTTAAGCAAAATTCTCAAAAAAATTGTATAATGTATGGCCAGCCTAATTAAAAGAGCAAACTAAATGGGAGAAACCTGTCCTTTCAAAGCTTGTATGCTCACCTAGGTGAGGATGACATATGAAGTAGGATATCTGCACATAGCTTACATGGGTGAAGATATGATGGGGATCTCTGTCAGGTCTATAAGGCATGGCAGAGAGCTGCAGCGTGCGTACACATTTGTGCAATCCCACAAACCCCCGATTCATGTCTGGAAAGCAGTAGGTCCTTGCCAGTCTCTGGGGCCGGACAGAGACATACAGGTATTTCCATGCATACAAGAGTCTCGCAGAGTTTTGCACATGCATAGACGTGCCATGGGCCTCTGCCAGGTCATATAGACTAGAAATAAAAAAACTTTAGCTAGATAGGCTGCAGTTCTTCTTTCAGGAGTTCATAAATTTTATGTAGCCACAGATAGAGTATTATTATATACGGTTGTGCTCAAAAGTTTGCATCCCCTGGCAGAAATTGTGAAATTTGGGCATTGATATTGAAAATATGACTGATTATGCTAAATAATTGTCTTTTATTTAAGGATAGTGATCATATGAAGCCATTTATTTTCTCATAGTTATTTGGCTCCTTTTTAAATCATAATAACAGAAATCACTAATCCATTAGTCACCTTAAGTGTCATTGAATGTTTATGATGACACTAACTATAGACATTGGTCTCTGATGTGGGATGTACCCACTATGACCAGGAGACCAAATGTGTGGGTGAAGTGGACAAGCTGGTACTTTGGTAGCTGGAGATCTGCAGGTTGTCCTGATCTAGATGCTAAAACATATACAATTGTGCTCAAAAGTTTGCATACCCTGGCAGAAATTTTTTAATTGATATTGAAAATATGACTAATCATGCCAAAAGAAGTCTTTTATTTAAGGACAGTAATCATATGAAGCCATTTATTAAGTGTTCTTGCATGGCAAGACCACTTACTGTTATCTCACATATATATTCTTATTATTATAGCCAAATTTACCACCCTAACTCCTCCCACAGTTTTTACACTACATAGACAGTAATATACCGAAACGTGCGGATTGTTAACGATTGGTGTGCTATTACTTTGTGGAACATTTCCCCGAATGGTTCACGAAATATCGGCGTTTTTGTGGTGAAATTGGTCCCATAGGAATGAATGGTGGAATGTTCAAAACTAGAGTGGGAGCTGACAAAAGCTAGAATGTGACCTGAAAAATCAGGACATGATTTCTAAACTGCCATCACTCCCTCATTTTCAAGCCCACCTACACAAATCTTATATTAAAACGATCAGCTATCCCTGCTGCCACTAAAAATGTCACAGCTAAGCCATAGTCCTGATAGTTTTCACAATATGACCATTTGTTTGCAACTCACGCCGCCCATTGACATTCATTGAAACTCCACTCTAGCCACCTCAAATTTGAAGGGCAATATCTAAACTGCGACTGTGCCTTCATTTTTAATATTTCAGAGACATACTATACATCAAAATGTAGGTCTGGGTCTTGTGATTCTCACAATATAAAGCTCTTCGGTGTAGGATTTACAATTTTTAAACTACAACCGTTTGAAGATGGCAACCGCCAGTGAAGTGAGCAAGTTGGAGCAGTTTGTTTTTACCCACTCTTCTCTGCCCTTGCTATAGAGTGATTTGCCATAGGAACCCAGGTGTGTGAGCATGCAGCAGAGTGACAAGCCACTCCACCCAGTTACTCCGCCCACTCCAGTTGTAGACTACTGGTGGAGGCAAGAACACTTCACACAATTTCCCTAGAAATTGTAGCTTTTCTAGTTATCACATAGTTGTTTGGTTCATTTTTAAATCATAATGATAACAGAAATCCCCCAAGTTGCCCTGATCAAAAGTTTACATACCATGGAATGGCCTTTGTACAGACACACAAGGTGACACACACGGGTTAAAATTGCAAATAAAGGTTAATTTCCCATATCTGGGACTTTTTAAATTGCAGTTAGTGTCTGTGTATAATAGTCACTGAGTTTGTTAGCTCTTATGTGGAAGCACTGAGCAGGCGAGATACTAAGTCATGGGAAGCAGAACAGAACTGTCAAAAGACCAGCATAACAAGGTAATGGAACTTTATAAAGATGGAAAAGGATATTAAAAGATATCCAAAGCCTTGGATATGCAAATCAGTACTGTTCAATCACTTATTAAGAAGTGGAAAGTTTGGGGATCACTTGATACTAAGCCAAGGTCGGGTAGACAAAGAAAGATTGCAGCCACAACTGTCAGAAGCATTATTTGGGATACAAAGAAAAACCCACAAGTAACCTCAAATACAGGCTGCTCTTGGAAATGATGGTGTGTTTGATGGAGCAAAATATGACAATATAAAATTAGCTGCATGGTCAGGTTGCCAGAAAGAAGCCTTTACTACGGCAATGCGACAAAAAATGTCCTTTGTATAACAGGCTTTGGATGTAGGTGCCCTTACATTTCAAAGTATATATATTTTTGCACATGTTTCTATGATCTCTTGTATCCTATCTGCAGCCTTTAACCATGTCCTGTTTCATGTCCACAATCTCTAACTATTTCTTGTATCGTGTCCACATTCGCTAACCATCTTCTGTATCATGTCCATAATCTCTGACCATCTCTTGTATCATGTCCACAGTCTCCGAATATCTCTTGTATCATGTCCACAGTCTCCGAATATCTCTTGTATCATGTCTGCAATCTCTGACCAATTCTTGTATGATGTCTGCAATCTCTGACCAATTCTTGTATGATGTCTGCAATCTCTGACCAATTCTTGTATGATGTCTGCAATCTCTGAAGTGGAGCCTGGAGAGGAGTCAAGAGCAAGAACGCTGCTAGGACAGGGGTCACAGGAGGAGTCAGATATATGTGGACTGTGGAGAGAATATCCAATGGAACCAGATCTGCCAAGCTGGAGTCCAGAGAGGATCATCTTACTGAACCCTACATTGAGCATCTGAGATGAGGTCATTGAGAGTGCTACCAGTCCAGTCTGAGGGGGTCACTGATGTAAGGAGGGACTGAATTGAGTTAGGTAAGGGGTAGGGATGCACCAAAATTTCGGTGGCCCGAAACGTTTCAGCCGAAAACACTCCTTTCGGCTGTTGGCTGAAATGAAAAATAAGCACCGATACAGGTACCGAAAAAAAAAACCCTGCCACTCGCCCCCGCTCGGTAGTTCAGCCTTACCTGAGAAACCATCGATCCCGGCGATGGGCATAGAGATGAGTGAAGGAAAAATGGCTGCCACGCATCTCTATGCCCTTGGAGGTCCGCAGCGATGTCACTTCCCTTTCCAGCCATTTTTTTTTTCTAAAGCACTAGATCAATGCTTTTTTTTTGATCGAATGCTTTACATTGCAGAGGAGAGATGTGGAGTCTTATTGACCCCATATCACTCCATAAACAGGACCTGTCACTAATTATTTCTATTACATGAGATGCATGGAATCCTTGTGATAAGAATGAAAGTGATAACTTTTTTTTAAAGGGACAGGGCAAAAAACCCCCCATTAAATTAATAAAAAAAAAAGTTTAAAGTGCCCCCGTCCCCCGTGCTCACATGTAGTGGTGAACGTATACATAGGCCATGCCCACATATGTAAATGGTGTTCAAACCACACATGTGAGGTATTGCCATGAACGTCAGAGCAAGAGCAATAATACTCACACCAGACCTGCTCTGTAACTTTACACTGCTAACCTGTACAAATTTTTAAAGCATCACCCATCGAGATTTTTAAGTACTGCAGTTTTACACCATTCCAAGAGCGTGCACAATTTTAAAGCGTGACATGTTGGGTAACTAGTTACTTGCCATAACATCCTCTTTCATATTTTACAAGAAATTGGGGTATATATTGTTTTTTTTTTTAACCAAAGTGTATTTTAAAAAAATATATATATATATTCATATTTAAAAACTGCGCATTTCGGTTTAGGTTTTCGGCCAAGTGCATTATTAAGTTTTGATTTCGACACCAGAATTTTAATTTCGGTGCACCACTAGTAAGGGGTGCACTGATATACAGGTTCCCTGTTATATCAATAACCCCCCCCCCCCCCCCACCTTAATTAATTCTGTGGAAATTGGTCTATTGCAGCAGTTTTTACTGGAACAGGTGGTGAGGGGAAACCATCACACGAGGACATCTGTCTTACTGAAAACTGCAGCAAGCTCTTTGAACAATTTTTTTTTCAACCAAGCATTAGCATTACTGTCTCTTTGGTAACTGATATGTCAGTTTTTAATGCTGTCTCTGTGCTCCAGCTGGGGAGAAATACCCTCCATTTGCCCTGTTCAGTTTTCCATCAAGTTCAGAACAGAAATTGAGGGGATTTTTGCTCTCTTCATCCTGGGATTTCCCTTCTATTTCTGTGGTGATGGCTAATTGGCTATGAGACTGAAATTGAAGGAAAATCTCTCCAGATGGATGAAGGTGACAACACTGCTGTGTTATATTAACCTGACCTTCATGGAAATGGAAAAATGTTTTTTTCACTTTTCATATAACTTAAACAGATTGCTAATTGCACTAGCTATATGTTTATAGCTTAAATATTGATATTTGCACTGTTTTTCACTGAAAATGGCCATTTTATGTACTTTTGTGAAGTAGGAAGATTCCAATGTTACAAACAACCTTTTCATTGGGGTGCAACCTATATGCTAGAGATGGTTTGCACCTAAATGGAAGGGGATCTGCTGTGCTGGGGGAGAGATTTATGGAAAGGCTGCAGGAGTATATAAACTAGGATCGAGGGGAAGGGAGAATTGGATTAGAATGGGGTAGACAGATCAGGCAGGGGTCAGTCCTTATTGGTGGGTGGAATGGGGAAAGATAAGGGGAGGGCTATGGCAGATGATAAGAAGGTTCCCATGTTGCAAACAACCATTGGAACTGGTACCATTTGTAGAAAAATAAAAAACATGCAACATATGTGTGCAAAAGGTTTAAAAGAATTAAAGTATTTGTTCACCAATGCCAGAAGTCTGCCAAGCAAAATAGGTGTGTTGGAAGCAGGGCTGCTGTTAGCAATCATGGGGCTCCATACAGCCTACCTAATGGGGCCCCCAAAACCCCAACCCTGCCCCACCCCCCTTACCCTGCCTACCCACCTAAAAAAAAAATGCAGCTTTGTCTTTAAGGATAGTTATCTTTCCCCAGCCTGTTATAGGCAGGCCATACATGACGCAAATTTTGCAAAAATCGATCAATTCCCCCATCAACATCTATGGCTGGCTTAAGGATGCATCTGACTGTCCTACCTTCAGTCCTGACTCACACCACTGTGGCTTTGAAATTGTGCTACTTCAGTGTGATTTCAAAGCCACAGATCAGAGAGATTTGTACCTAAGATTTTACTGCGGCTTGCGACTTCATTTACCAGTAAGTGCAAGTCGCAATGAAATCGGAACAAATTAATGCAGGAACCTTTTTCAAAGTCGCTGTGACATGAGTCGCAGTGATTTGAACGGTTCCATTGCCAGCAATGGGGTGCGACCTGTCATGCAATTTGGAACAGTCAAGTCACTTGACAAATCGTAACAGTGTAAACCAGGGCTCATCAATCATCACCATTATCATGATAATCATAGAACAGGTGCTGTGGCTCAAAGCACCTGTACTGTGTGACTATCATCATGACAATGATGATCACATTTGGCTGCTCCCTGCTGTATAATTGAACATAGTCTAGGCAATGGTCAGGGCACAGGGAAAGGTGTGTATTGTGTCATGTCATTACTGTACCTTTCCTGTGACCTCTGCTGCTGCTGGGTCCGCAGGTGCCAGAAAAAGAAAAAAAGTCCCCCTTGTCTCCCAACCCTCAGGATGAACTGATGTAGCCCCATCAGCCCAGGAATAATTTTACCACCACCCGGGAGCCATGTACACAGGGGAACAGTGTGTATGCACTGACTCTACATGTGATCCTACATGAAGCCTGAAGCTGCTGTCTGGGCCCCCCTTTTCTGTGGCAGACCCCAGGCCCCTTACAGGAGGCCCGGTGGTACCCCCTTATCAGCAGCCCTGGTTGTAAGCTTTGGTACATGAAGAGAACTATGATTTGATTAATATTGCTGAATCCTGGCTTCATTCTTCACGTGACTGGCCCATTAATATTCCTGACTATGTTCTCTTTCGGAGAGATGGTAAAAAGGAAAGGTGGTGGTGTCTGTCTCTATGTGAGAAGTGATCTCAGAGCGAGTGTGAAAGAAGACCTAGTTGATAGAGAGTGTGATGAGGCTGAAGCATCATGGGTGGAACTGCACATGGGGGTGTGTACTACAAAGGTAATCATTGGAGTTTGTTATAGGCCTCCCAATGTTAATGAGGAGGTGGAGACTCAGCTCCTTGCAAAGATTGAAAGGGCTGGGACAGTGATAATAATGGGGGATTTTAACTACCCGGAAATTGACTGGAGTAATGGTACTGCAGGAACAGTAAAAGGGCAAACATTTCTAATCCTACTACAGGACAATTTTATGGTACAATTCATAGAAGCCCCAACTTGGAATGGTGCTCTGCTGGACCTGGTAATCTCAAACCATGCAGAGCTTATTACTAATGTCCATATAAAAGAACATCTGGGCAGCAGTAACTATAACATGATTTCATTTATTGTTAGGAAGTGGTGAGTGAGTGACAAGATAATAAATTGCACCACATCCCTGGAATTTGAAAATGTTGAACTAGATAGTGTGGGATTTTCAGGGTGCAAATTTACAATGATAAACACATTTATAAACCACAATAAATTTTATTTAATCTTACAAAAAAAAGGGAAAAGAAAAAGAGTAAATAATTACAATACTGTAAAAACAAAAATTGAAGCTTGGCTGTATTGTTGCAGTAATTCCCTACATGTTTCACCCAACAAGGGCTTCTTCAGGTGAGAGAGAGAGAAAAGCTTCAACCACGATACAGTCTACAATATATCAAAAAGAATATACATAAACAACAGAGTTATGACATACATCCACACAATGAACATAATAATCAAAAGTATAAAAGAACACGCCGGGTCACCCTAGATGTCAGGCTCACTGAGCTACTACCGCATATCAAAATGCACTATCAAAGAACTTAGTTGGCCTATGCGTCCATGCAATTGTAGAGGATATAATAGGGATCAAATATCCATCCAAACATAGGTATAGATAAGCGCAAATTAATAATTAAATTTCTACCAGATGGGGCAAAAAAAGAATCAGATAGAGGGAGAGAGAACACCAGGTGATGTCAAGTCATTGAAATAATTAAAAAATAAATGAAAAATGAATTTACCTGTAAATTATCACAATTCAGGCAATAGAGGAAACAAGAAAACAGTTTTTGACTCAAATTGTTAATATACAATTCAGCCACTAGATGTCAGGAGAGGTCACAAGTTCATAGAATATTAGCTGTAAAAATCAAACAGTACTCAAAACAATGCAGTGTACAGAATCACCCAGGTGACTGAGCAGTCACCATTTTCCTGAAGCCCTCCCCTCAACACAAGTCTCTCAAATTACCTCCAGGGGGTCTGAAAACATCTCGTGAGATCCTACATGTGCACAGTTGATTAGCTAAAGTGCCATATCTTTATTCCCGCCCTAATTTATACCCTCCACGCCAGCCGACGTGTGACGTCACAGGCCGGGTGCGGAAGTCAGACATACAACTGCGCATGCGCGAGGTCTCTATTGCGCATGCACAAACCAAAGCCGACGAAGACACAGCCAGATCTCTTAATAGGAGCAACGTCTAAGCAGGACAGCTGAACAAAAGAAAAAAAAAACAAACAAAAAAAACAAATCCATTTATACCATGTAAGGGAGATCTTCTTCTCCCCACTAGCTGTCACAATTGAAAAAAGAAATGGCTGTGTGGTGCTCCGCCCACCCGGCCACGTCATTCATTCACAGCATTCTGTGAATGGGAAAACAACAAGTCCCAGCAGCCTTTGTGGCTGTCAGATTGTAGTTTTCAGCCCTGGTTCACATTAATGAGGTGTGGAATTCACAGCGTTTTCAGTGCAAATTCCGCACTGCATCAGAATCGCACCCCATTCATGTGAACAGTTGCGGGTGTGTATGTTAAGGTAACAACGGGGTGATCTACGGGCAAGGTACAGGAGTGAGCTGCGGGCAGGGTACAAAGGTGAGCGGTTGCCAGGGGTAAAGATGTGAGCTGCGAGCAGGGTACAGGGGTGAGCGATGGAAGGTAACAACACCCCGAAATACAGTGTATACAGTCCTCTACTCACTCTAATGGGAATACATTAGACCTTGTTTTCTTCCATCTTTGCACTCCCTACAACCTCACAAACACCCCCTTTCCTCTCTCTGATCACAATCTCATCACCTTCACACACCTATCCCTCCAAGCGGCAAACAATTACCCACAGAAACCTTCACAACTTGAACCCTGCTCCTTTCCACTCTGCAACTGACCAACTCTATGACAGAATCTCTCCCCTGTCCTGCCCTGACCTGGCGACTGCTGTCTACAACAGTTCGCTTTCATCCGCATTAGACTCGGTTGCTCCTCTAACAACACAAAGCATCAGGCCCCGACCATTACAACCTTGGCAGACTGACCACACCAGAAATCTTAAACGACATAGTCATGCGCTAGAGCGATTGTGGTCTAAAACCAAATCCCACCAAGCATTCACCCGATATAAATCTGCTTTCTTAACATACAATTCCTCCTTCATGCTGCCAAACAAGCCTACTTTGTCACTCTTATTAATACCTTCTCATCCAGTCCTCATTGTCTCTTCTCTACTTTTACCTCTCTACTTTCTCCACCTCCACCCAGTACCTCTCTCACTGCTCACGAGATTGCAAATCATTTCAAAAACAAGATTGACGCAATTCGTAGGGGCATCGCCACTGCACAGACATCCATCCCACTTAGCATACCTTATACTAAACCTCCCTCAGCACTTTCCTCTTTTGACCTCGCTACTACCGAAAAGGTCACTAAGGTTTTCTCAGAAGCCCGTCTCACTACCTGCCCCTTGGATCCTGTCCCTCACAACTACTACAGTCACCCTCTTCTTCCATCCTATGCTACCTCACTCACATCTTCAATCTTTCCCTCTCTACTGGTGCCTTCCCCTACCCTCTAAAGCATGCAAACGTCACTCCCATACTTAAAAAGCCCTTCCTGGACCCCACCAACCTGAACAACTTAAGACCCATCTACCTGCTGACATTTACCTCTAAACCCCTAGAACGCTTAGTCTACAATCACTTGAGCTCCCACCTCACCGACAACAACTTTCTTGACCCTTTACAGTCTGGCTTTCGCTCTCTACACTCCACTGAAACTGCCCTACTAAAACTCACTAATGATCTACTAACTGCTAAAACCAATGGCCACTACTCCGTACTCTTTCTACTTGACGTCTTTGTGGCTTTTGATACGGTTGACCATCCCCTCCTCCTCAAAAAACTCCACTCTCTTGGCCTCAGAGACTCTGCTCTCTCCTGGTTCTCCTACCTATCGCAGCGCTCCTTCAGTGTTACCTATAACGCTGCCTCCTCCTCTTCACTCCCTCTTTTTGTAGGGGTCCCTCAAGGTTCTGTCCTTGGACCCCTTCTCTTCTCCATCTACACCTCCTCCCTTGGTCACTTGATAAACTCCCATGACTTTAAGTACCATCTCTATGCTGATGACACACAAATCTATCTTTCTACTCCTCACCTCACCCCTTCAGTCTCCTCTCGCATTACTAACCTACTAAGTGACATATTGGCATGGATGTGGCTCCACTTCCTCAAACTCAATCTTTCCAAAACTGAGCTCTTAGTATTCCCCCCAGCCCGTGCCCCCTCCCCTGACTTCTCCATCAAGATCAATAACACAGTCATCAGTTCCTCCCCTCATGCCAGGGTACTAGGTGTAATCTTAGACTCCCATCTGTCCTTTCAGCCCCAAATCCAATCGCTGTCCAAATCTTGTAGACTTCACCTCCGCAACATCTCCAAGATACGACCATTCCTCAGAAACCACTAAGCAACTTATTCACTCCCTTGTTATATCTCGCCTTGACTATTGTAACTCCCTCCTCATTGGCCTACCTCATCGCAGGCTATCCCCTCTTCAGTCTATCATGAATGTTGCTGCCAGACTCATCCACCTTTCTAACCGTTCTGTATCTGCCATCCTTCTCTGCCAATCCCTCCACTGGCTTCCCATTGCCCAACGAATAAAATTCAAAGCACTAACAATAACGTATAAAGCCATTTATAACTCTGCCCCAAATTACATCACCAATCTTGTCTCTAAATATCACCCAAACTGTGCTCTCCACTCCTCACAAGACCTCCTACTCTCTAGCTCCCTTGTCTCCTCCTCCCATGCTCGTCTCCAGAGCTTTCCCCATCCTCTGGAACTCTCTACCCCAATTTATCAGACTATCGCCTACTCCACTCACTTTTAGGCGAGCTCTGAAAACCTATCTCTTCAGGGAAGCCTATCCTGCCCTCAGCTAATACTGGAATCTTCTACTCTTCCAACCAGTCCATCCCCCACAGTTACTACCTTTTGTACCACCAGCCCCTCCCTCCTAGATTGTAAGCTCCAAAGAGCAGGGCCTTCAAATCGCTCTTGTATTGAACTGTATTGTTACTGTATTGTCTCCCGTTATATTGTAAAGCGCTGAGCAAACTGTTTGGCGCTATATAAATCCTGTATAATAATATAATAATAATATGGCTAATGTGTAAAGTCTACAGGCTTGGAAAAATCTGTATCTAAATGGATAGAAAACTGGCTAAAAGATCGTATTCAGAGAGTAGCGGTTAATTATTATTATTATTATTATTATTATACAGTATTTATATAGTGCCAAAAAGGTTTGCTCAGCGCTGTACATTATAGTGGGGGACAGAATATGAGACAATACAGCAACAAACAATACACAAGGGGTTTGAGGGCCCTGCTCTTTCGAGCTTGCAATGTAGGAGGCAGGGGATAGTGGCACAGGAAGAAGTGGCTGTGGGGGATGGAGTGGTGGGAGGAGTGGAGGAGATCGGCTGTTAGGTGAGGGTGGGGTAAGCTTCCCTGAAGAGATGGGTTTTCAGGGTGCGCCTAAAGGTGAGGAGGGAAGGTGACAGTCTGATGGATTGGGGTAGTGAGTTCCAGAGGATGGGGGAAGTCCTGCAGTCGGGCGTGGGAGGTGGAGACCAGGGAGCTAGAAAGTAGGAGGTCTTGTGAGGAGCGAAGATTACGGGTTGGGTGGTATTTGGGTATCAATTCGGTGAGGTAGTTTGGGGCAGCGTTGTGAATGGCTTTGTATGTCAGTGTTAGTAGTTTGAATTTGATGCGTTGGGCAATCAGGAGCCAATGGAGGGAATGACAGAGGGGGGTGGCAGAAGAGGAGCGGTTGGTAAGGTGGATGAGTCTGGCCGCTGAGTTCAGGATAGACTGAAGCAGGGATAGTCTGTGATGAGGTAGGCCGGTGAGGAGGGAGTTGCAGTAGTCCAGACGTGAGATAATAAGGGAGTGAACGAGTTGTTTAGTAGTGTCTGGGGTTAGGAACGTACGTATTTTGGAGATGTTGAGGAGGTGGAGCCTGCATGAGCTTGCTAATGATTGGACATGGGGTTGGAAGGACAGGTTTGAATCTAGAGTGACACCTAGGACTTTGGCTTGTGGGGTGGGACTGATGGTGGTGTTGTTGGTCGTGATGGAGAGGGTGGGGGGGGGGGGCGCGGGCTGGGGGGAAAATTAGGAGCTCAGTTTTGGAAAGGTTCAGTATGGGGAAGTGGAGTGATTCTGAGTAGGGCGGTTTCGGTGGAGTGTAGGGGACAGAAGCCAGACTATAGTGGATCGAGGGGGTTGTTGTCAGTGAGGTGGGCGCTTAGGCAATTGTAGACTAAGCGCTCAAGGAGCTTGGATGTGAATGGCAGCAGGGAGATGGGTCTAAGGTTGTTCAGGTCAGTGGGGTCCAGGGAGGGTTTTTTGAGTATGGGGGTGATGTGCGCGTGCTTTAGGGGGGAGGGGAATGCGCCAGTAGAGAGGGAGAGATACTCTGAATGGTCTAGCTTTGTTAGTGGTGTACCCCAAGGTTCAGTGTTGGGACCCTTACTTTTTAATATAATTATAAACAATATAGGGTCTGGGATTAAAAATACCATTTCAGTCTTTGCAGATGACACCAAGCTGTGCAGAGGAACAATGTCCTTACAGGATGTCTCCAACTTACAAGCTGACCTCAATGCACTGTTTAATTGAGCAACTATGTGGCAAATGAGGTTTAATGTTGATAAATGTAAGGTTAGCACTTGGAGACTAAGAATATGCATGCATCATACATACTAGGGGGTGGTACAACTGGGGGAATCAATGGTGGAGAAGGTTCTGGGAGTTCTGGTAGATCACAAGCTTAATAATGGCATGCAATGCCAAGCTGCGGTTTCTAAAGCGACCAAATCCTCTCTTGTATTAAGAGAGGTATAGGCTCCAGAGAGAGAGATATCATATTACCCCGGTACACATCATTAGTAAGACCTCATCTGGAATATGCAGTTCAATTTTGGGCACCAATTCACAAAAAGAACATTGGGGAACTGGGGAACTGGAGAAATTACAGAGAAGGGCAACCAAACTGATAAGAGGCATGGAGGAGTTCAGCTATGAGGAAAGATTAGAGGAACTGAATTTATTCTCTCTTGAGAAGAGGAGATTAAGGGGGGATATGATCAACATGTATAAATACATCAGTGGTTCATATAGTGAACTAGGTGTAGAGTTATTCACCCTGAGGTCATCACAGAGGACCAGGAGGAACTCTTTACGTCTGGAGGAAAAGAAATGTAATCTCCAAACACGGAAAGGTTTCTTCACAGTGAGAGCTGTGAAAATGTGGAATAGACTCCCTCAGGAGTTGGTTCTGGCCAGCTCGGTGGATTTCTTTAAAAAAAAGCCTGGATTCTTTCTTAGATACACAGAATATAACTGGATGAATATAACTGGATACTAACAGTTATAGGTAAAGTTGATCCAGGGAATATCCGATTGCCTCTCGGGGGATCAGGAAATAATTTTTTTCCCTGCAGGAGCAAAATGTGATCATGCTTTGCTGGGTTTTTTGCTTTCCTCTGGATCAACTGTGGGTATAGGATTTTATTTTTTTTTTTTTAATGGTTAACTGGATGGACTTTTGTCTTTTTTCAGCCAGACTAACTATGTAAATAAAGCCTTGTAATCAGGTAGGTGATCCCCAATGCAGGGGGGTAACTTTCACTACTTTGGCCACTAATGCAGGGGAAAGGAACCAATAGGCTGCAGATTTAATTTAATTTTTATCCCTCTTCCACACAGAAATGGGGTCTTCTGTTGTACAGATGACATATTTTACTGAGTTATCCAAGTAATGAATTATTTGATTGCATTTCAGATGATGAAAAGAAAGGATTTGTGAGTCGCACTTGAGGTACAATCAGTGAAGGAGAAAATGGAAAGAGACAGAACGCCAAAATGAACAAAGCTCTCCCTTATTTGGTCTACATTGTCACTGAGGTAAGTGCCATATTTTTTTCTTTTTAAGGGTTCATTAAAGGAGGAGTAAAGCCAAAGCTTGTTTTGGCTCTACTTCTCCTGGGAATCACAGTAGTGCAGTTCGTTCAGCACTCCTATGACCCATTTTCTGAAACCCCCTGTCAGCTGACATCACTCAGGTGGTCCAGGTTCAGGAAAGATCTTGACTTTAACCACTTGCCCTCCTGAGGATTCCCCCCCCCCCCCCTCCTGACCAGGCAATTTTTTGTATTGCGGCGCTGCGTTACTTTAACTGACAATTGCAGTCACACAATGCTGCACCCAAATGAAATGTACGTCCTTTTGTTCCCCACAAATTGAGCTTTCTTTCAGTGGTATTTGATCGCCTGTGCATTTTTGATCGACAATTTTGAAAAAAAAACTATATTTTTGACTTTTTCTATTAAACATGTCCAGTAAAAATTTTTAAAAGATCAAATTTTGTCATAAATTTAGGCCAAAATGTATTCTGCTACATTTCTTTGTTGAAAATAACTTGAATCAGTGTTTATTATTTACTCTGTAGGAACGTTATAGAAACCGCAAACTATCGTATATACAGTGCTTGAAAAAGTATTCATACCCCTTGAAATTGTCCACATTTTGTCATGTTACAACCAAAAACATAAATGTATTTTATTGGGATTTTATGTGATAGACCAACACAAAGTGGCAAATAATTGTGAAGTGGAAGGAATGATAAATGGTTTTCAAAATTTTTTACAAATAAATATCTAAAAAGTGTGGTGTGCATTAGTATTCAGACCCTTTACTCTGATACCCCTAAGTAAGATCTAGTGGAACTAACCACCTTCAGAAATCATCTAATCAGTCCATCTATGTGTAATTTAACCTCAGTATAAATACAGCTGTTTTGTGAAGCCCTCAGAGGTTTGTTAGAGAACATTAGTGAACAAACAGCATCATGAAGTCTAAGGAACACACCAGACAGGTCAGGGATAAAGTTGTGGAGAGGTGTAATGCAGGGTTAGGTTATAAAAAAGCATCCCAAGCTTTGAACATCTCATGGAGCACTGTTCAATCCATCATCTGAAAATGGAGAGTATGGAACAACTGCAAACCTACCGAGACATGGCCGTCCACGTAAACCGACAGGCCGGGCAAGGAGAGCATTAATCAGAAAAGCAACCAAGAGGACCATGGTAACTCTGGAGGAGCTGCAGAGATCCACAGCACAGGTGTGAGAAAGCCATTGTTGAAAGAAAGCCATAAGAAGTCCAGTTTGCAAACACGTCAAAGAAATTGCTCTGGTCAGATGAGATCAAAATTGAACTTTTTGGCCTAAAAGCAAAATGCTATGTGTGGTAGAAAACTACCATTGCACATCACATCACCCTGAACACACCATCCCCACCGTGAAACATGGTGGTGGCAGCATCATGTTGTGGGGATGCTTTTCTTCAGCAAAAACAGGGAAGCTGGTCAGAGTTGAAGGGAAGATGGATGGAGCCAAATACAGGGCAATCTTAAAAGAAAACCGGTTAGAGTCTTCAAAAGACTTGAGTCTGGGGTGCAGGGTCACCTACCAGCAGGACAACGACTCTAAACATACAGTCAGAGCTACAATAGAATGGTTTAGACCAAAGCATATTCATGTGTTAGAATGGCCCGGTCAAAGTCCAGACCTAAATCCAATTGAGAATCTGTGGAAAGACTTGAAAATTGATGTTTACAGACACTCTCCATACAATCTGACAGAGTTTGAGCTATTTTGCACAGAAGAATGGGCAAAAATTTCACTCTCTAGATATGCAAACCTGGTAGAGACATCCCCAAAAAGACTAGCAGCTGTAATTGCAGCGAAAGGTGGTTCTACAAAGTATTGACTCCGGGGGGGCTAAATACAAATGCACGCCACACTTTTCGCATATTTATTTGTAAAAAAATTTGAAAACCATTTCTCATTTTCCTTCCACTTCACAATTATGTGCCACTTTGTGTTGGTCTATCACATAAAACCCTGATAAAATACATTTACGTTTTTGGTTGTAACATGACAAAATGTGGACAATTTCAAGGGGTATGAATACTTTTTTAAGGCACTGTATCTGAAAATCAATAATTCTTGATGTACTAATAGCCTGCCTCATTCTTAAGGCCCTAACATGCCAGGATAGTACAAATATCCCCCAAATGACCCCTTTTTGGAAAGTAGACAGTTCAAGGTATTTAGTAAGAGGCATGGCGAGTTTTTTGAAGTTGTAATTTTTTTGTCCTGATATTTTTAAAAATGAAGAATCAGGACAGTACAGCATCATCATATAACTGGTGTGGTGGTGATCAGGAAAACTGGTGACAGTAAAAAAAAAAATTGTTTTTCATTAGCTCAATTTTCATCTTTTTGTTTCTTATTGATTTTATTACGATTTTTAACACACTGTGACCAGAGCAAATACTCAAATATGTAAAAAATACAACCATTTTTAGTCGTTTCACAATAAATAAAACTAAACTTATAAAATATGTCTCTCTGCTGTTGTTATTTCATATAGATACAAATACACCATCAATTATAGTACATAGGGAAAACTTGAAATGTAGAATCTGTCATACAAGATCCTGAGTGTTTCAGAGTCATAAAACTCCTTCTTCAGGGTATTTCTGCATAAAGAGTGATGTAATCTATGAAACTGAAATTGCAATTTTATAATATATAGAATATCAATATACAGTATATATACGATGCATTAAAATCAATGTATCCACATAAGAATGCAATACTCACACTATAGTGAGTGAAGAGTTAAAAACAGTCACTGGGGCCGTCTAAGTGACAGGTACGTAAGGAAGGTTGCATTAATATCATATAACTGCGAAACACCCACCGACTGCCGTTTATGATAGATGTATGCACAGATAAGTGCAAAAGCAGCCATATAAGATGATAAATAGTATTGGGATGGTGGAACAGAAGAGAATTCTCTACAAGATAGATATATATATATATTTTTTTTTTCTCTTTTGAAAGTCTATTAACCTCCCTGGCGGTATTCCCGAGTGTAGCTCGGGGTAACATTTCAGTACCAAAAGCGGTAACCCCGAGCTACACTCGGGCTTACCCTGCGGCACTGCTCCGGCAAGTGTTCTTCACTTACCTTACCCTGCGCTCCCACGATGTGTCCCCTGCAGCGTCCCCGGCCATCTCCTCCGGCCGATGCCGGCATCCGGCTTCTGTGTCCTGTCCCTGTGACGTCGGGACGTACGGGCGCCGCCGCCGCCGCCGGCGGGAAATTTAAAAATTTTAAAAAATGTCATTTTTTTTTTTTTACATTTTACACAGTAAAACATTGCTGTTTCAACCTATTTCACATACATATTGTCCCTAGTGCTTTGTCCTGTGCCCTGCCTGCATTTTGTCTATTCTTTCTGCCTGGAAACTGAGAAATGTCCATGGCGTCCAAAAAGTGTCCCTTTAGGTCAAAAGCGGTTTAGATCAGCTAGAGAACAGCGATAGTAAATCAGAACCACTTTCAGAATTGAGTGATAATGATTTGTGGGGAAATTCGTCATCAGACACTGAAAACGATTTTGCGACTGAGCTCAGCAATGTGCGAACTTGGCGCTCTATTTCACATTTCAGTGTTTTTGGTTTGATTATATTATTGAATTAAATTTTTTATTATTTTTATATTATTTTTATGATTATTTATTAAATTATAATTTATGATTTTGTGTTTCAAATTTTATCATACCCGGGATGTTTACTAGACTCTTGTTTGGACAGATTTCAGTGAGTTTTTCCTAAAAATTACAGCCTACAATAAAAAAAATACATATTTCCATGCAAAAAAATGGTACCGCTTTCAGCACCAAAAATCTGAAATAATCATACCGCCAGGGAGGTTAAAGTAGATGCATATATTTCAGTGGGGGGCATTAAACAGAGGCACTCAAAACACCAACACAAATAAGATCGATTACATTTTGGTGAGTATATTGACTTGATGGATATGTTTGTTTTTGTGACTTGGGAGCCTCTGTGTAATACCCCCGACTGAAATATATGTCTCTACTTTAATATACTTCTAAAGGAATCTTTTGATATATATACATATATATATACATTTTGTTTCTCTTGTAGAAAATTGTCTTCTGTTCCAACATCCAATACTAACTATCATCTTAGATGGATGCTTTTGGCCCTTATCTGTGCAGACATCTATCATAAAGAGCAATTGGTGGGTGTTTGGCAGTTACTTCCTTTTTACATCTTTTTTTGATTGTATTGACTGACATTAATGCAGCCTCCCTTATGTACCTATCACTTACACGGCCACAGTGACTGTTTGATGAGCCACAGGTAGCTGGGACCCTAAGGGGACACAAGTGGGGAAGTGGTGGCCATGTGGTTTGTTGTTACGCTACGGCTGATGTTTCAACCTTATATTCACTCTAGTGTGAGTATTGCATACTTACATATATCTGTATATTGATAGTGTATGTATTCACAAAATTGCAATTTCAGTTCCATAGATTACACCAGGGCCGGACTGAAAACTCATGGGGCCCATGGGCAATAGGGGATCATGGGGCCCCTGTGTCCTTGCCCAAACTCAAAAAAGCCTATGAAAAAGGTACCAGGGGCATCTCATGGGGCCCCCTACGGACCCCGGGCCCTCGGGCAGTGCCCGAGTTTCCAAATGGTCAGTCCGCCCCTGGATTACACTATCCTTCATGCAGAAATATCCCTGAAGAAGGAGCATTATGACTCTGAAACTCTTGGGGTCTTGCATGACAAATTGTACATTTCAAGTTTTCCTTATGTACTATAATTGGTGGGTCGAAATAATTTTATCCAGTCCATTTTTGGCATTTTGCATGGAATATGTCAGATTTGGCTTTTTGTTCCTCCATTTTTTTGTCTTATATCAATACAAACAAAAGAAATAAACATGAGAATGCCTAAACATTTATAATTGCAACAATTTTCTGGGCCAAAGTGGTGCATTGTCTGACAGAAATGTAGGGGGGGTGCTGGTATTTTTGGCCATGACTGCATTTTATAAGTATTGTTTTATTTATTGTGAAACTACAAACAATTGTTGTTGTTTTACATATTTGAGTACTTCTGGCTGTAAAAATCCCAAACAATTGGGGAAAGGTCTCCATAGTCAACTTCTCAATGAAACTAAATTTACATCTGGAATATGGTACACCTTTGGATGAGCTGATTGTGGTGATAGGCACTGATCAGCTCACTTGTATGCAGGTACAATGTAAATGTTTTCTTTATTAAAGTGGTTTTATCTGCACTCTCCAGTGTGCTCTGCTTCTGTCATGTATAATTGGCCCTTGGAGATACATATACTGAGCTTGACTGGATCCAATGTAGCCCGATACATTTGTAAGATTAGAGATACAGTATATATAAATATAGCCGGTAACTGACAGGCTCCAAACTGTCACATAGACCTATCAATCCAGGAAAGTCGTTGCATTCCAAAATGCCTCAGTCAATATGTTTAATTAATTTCAGGTTTAACAGTTGCACAACCGTTTCAAGTGTCCCCACTCTTCACCAGGTGCAGGTAAGCTCAACCATTGTTGTGCAGTTGTTACCTGGAATAAATTCAACATACAGAGCAAGAGGTTTGACTTCCCTGAATTGATATGTGTGTGTATTATACCACCACCACCCGCCTGAACCATAGATACAAGGCAGGATGGATTCATGCTTTCATGTTTTTTACGCCAAATTCTAACCCTACCATTTGAATGTCGCAGCAACCAGTCTGCCCATACTCCTCTGACATCATCAAGGTATTTTCGCTCACACAAACTGCCGCTTACTAGATATTTTCATTTTTTCCGACCATTCTCTGTAAATCCTAGAGATTGTTGTGCCTGAAAATCCCAGTATGTCAGCAGTTTCTGAAATACTCAGACCAGCCCATCTGGCACCAACAACCATGCCATGTTCAAGTCACTTAAATCTATTTTCTACTCCATTCTGATGCTCGGTTTGAACTACAGCAAGTCGTCTTGACCATGTCTAGATGCCTAAATGTATTGAGTTGCTGCCATGTGATTGGCTGATTAGCAATTTGTGTTACCAAGCAATTGAACAGGTTTACCTAATAAAGTGGCTGTTGAGTGTATAATTAGGCTTAAATAACTAAATGAATCACCTGACAAGAGCTATAGAAGATATATATCTTTATTATTTTCTAAAAAAATACCCTAAACATGATAGAATATGAGACCCTAGAATAAAAATCACTATTAAAGCAGTGTTTTTTCCTAAACGGAACTGATAGCGTAGGGCAGCATCGTTCCAATTGGTATCGGAGCTCCAGTGCCTAAACTCCGTCACATAGTCCTCAGCTGCCCTGCTAAAGGGAATGGAGAGCTGCTTCTGCTCATGCAGATTGCTGGGGATCGTCATAGAGCTGAGCCATAGCCTCGAAGAAGCAATTTAAGGAAACTAACTTGACGTCTTCCTTTTCCAGCAGATGGTGAGCCCATGCTTGTGG
The DNA here is from genome assembly GCF_062004578.1 of Staurois parvus. NCBI lineage: Eukaryota > Metazoa > Chordata > Amphibia > Anura > Ranidae > Staurois > Staurois parvus. The sequence continues at coordinate 2,090,074 of NW_028317964.1, read as the reverse complement.
TTCTCCCTGGAGGAGTGATATCACGAACACCACCTTGGTTGCCTCTAATGAAAAGGTGCGAGGTTGTAATGCAAAATACAGTTCACATGCGTTGCGTAATGCCCTGAATTTGTTGCGATCACCAGAAAACCTTTCAGGTGTGGGGACCCTTGGCTCCGGGGGCAGCAGCATCACTGCAGGGTTCATCATAGCTCCCGAAGCGACAGTTGGAGCAGATGTCGCTGTGGCGCTTGCAGAAAGTGCTGGTACAGATAGGGTCTGAAAACGATTTTCAAATCGGTTATATCCCTCTTGCAGGCCCTTGACGGCTTGTGTCAGTGCCGCAATGTGCTGACAGATTTCTTCTAGAGGAGAGGCCCTTCTCTCAGGCTCCGACATGGCCTTCTGGTACTGTTACGTACCTGGTTGGGGAGCCTGACGTGGAGAGGAGGGCATCCTCTCACTACGCCCGCTCGGAGCCCCTGATAGTGGGGACAGAGGGCACCGAGCCAGGAGCGGTTCGAGTGCCTGGTGGGTCTTGAGATGACTGTAGGCAGGTGATGACCCGGGAGCAGGCCAGGTGCGGTTGCAGGAACGTAGGTGCAGCAGCAGGTAGGTATGGCGGCAACCAGGATACAGGCCAGGTGCAGATGTAGGAATGTTGGTGCAGCAGCAGGTAGGTATGACAGCAACCAGGATACAGGCCAGGTGCGGATGCAGGAACGTAGGTGCAGGAGCAGGTAGGTATGGTGGTAACCAGGATACAGGCCAGGTGCGGATGCAGGAACGTAGGTGCAGCAGCAGGTAGGTATGGCGGTAACCAGTATACAGGCCAGGTACGACCAGGCAGATCAGGTACGAGGGAGCAGGCAAGCGGATAGTCAGGGATAAGCTGGGTTGGTGCAAGCGGAGTTCTTTCTTAGTTAGGGTCAGATCAGATACAGCAACAGAATCAGGTTATGGAGTACAGGACGTTGTAGACCAAAAGGCATAGGCTAAAGTGTGTTGGTTATTTAAATAAACCGCCTTGCGATGACGTGCACGCCGGTGCACATGCGCCTAACCGCACGCTCCTGCGCATGTGAACGCGCACCGCCATGGCTGACAGGAATCCGGCTCCAGCGCATAGATGTGCGTCGGCAAGGGGACGATCCCTGACAGTAACAATAGGCCCAAAATGTTATCCCTTTTTAATATAGGCCAATACTTACACATAATCCCCTCCATCTCCATACTGGCAACTGAAGTTGGAAATAAAAGCAAATTCCAGCTTCTTATCTTCTTTTTTAGGTCTCATTTCTTTTAGTGTTTTTATCTTTCTGTTTCCCATGTATTCTTTACTGATTTCAAATCTCAGTTTTTCCAATCTACCTGGATCATACCCTTTTTGCACAAACCTTTGTTTAATCAGTTCAGATTGATCAATATATTCCGTAACCCTCGAACAATTTCTCCTTATGCGACTAAACTGCCCCTTCGGTATCCCCTGAATCCATTGTGGATGGTGACAACTGGAGGTAGGAATGTATTCATTCCTATCTGTCTCCTTAAAGTATGTTTTTGTATATAATCTCTGATTATCTTTAAAAATACATAAATCTAGAAAATTTACTGATTCAACATTTATAGTCTGGGAAAAACCCAGGCCGTGTGGATTATTTTCTATGTGTTTTAAAAAAAAACCTGTAGTGGCTCCATATCACCAGGATATCATCTATAAATCTCTTCCATGTTCTTAACCCTTTTCATACCTTCCCAAAAATTACTTCATGTTCCCATCTCGCCATGAAAATATTTGCTAGGCTAGGTGCAAATTTTGCGCCCATTGCCACGCTTTTTTTCTGGACAAAAATCTCCTGCATACCAGAAATAATTGTTAATTCTTAAATTGCTTAAAAAAAAAAAAATATCTGGCCTCCTCCTTCCCTCATAGCCGACCAATCACGCTCCTTTCTCTTTTTTGCAAGATGCTTAAAAAAAAATCCGGCCTCTTCCTCCCCTTAGAGCCGGCCAATCACGATCCTTTTTTTTTGTTAAATAGAAAAAGAGTAAAAAAAATGAAAGCCATAGAAACGTATTAAAAAATATATGCATATATATTATTTATTTTTTGTGAAAGGTGAACATATGCATTGACAGATTTGGTGGAAAGGTGAACTATTCCTAAAAGGTGGCTATAAATCTTTTCTTTTGATATCCCCCCACCAGCAATCTTAGCACCTCCTTTCACTGGATTTCCAGGTTCTACGCCCATCGGCGAACCCAGAACCAGCATGCTGTGTGCCGCTGGGTAGATGGGAGGAAGATCAGTAAACGGATCTTCCATTTCTGTTAATGACCAAGAAGTGGCATGTAAAATGTAATTTCCAGGTCCTGGTGTTCCTGGCCCGGGAAAAAACTAGTAAAGTGAGATATTCAGGGCTTTTTTTCAGCTGGAACATGGCGGAATAGCATTCCGCTACTTCCAACACTAGCCCTATGCTCACCACTATCTACTGCCTGGCTCCCCTGTGACAGCACAGTTGAGCTAAACTAGCAGGCGGCTCTCTACAGCTCTCCCTGCCCTTGCACACAGTGCAGAAAGAATGCACGGCACTCAAATCATTCATTCCAGTGGCTTAAGCACTTGCAGCTTCAGCTCTAACTAGCCTCTTTATCTCTGCGCCTCTGAATGGGGATGGTGCAGTGCCCTCCCTTCCGCTCATCAGCTAGTAAGCCATCCCGTCCTACCACCCTCCAGCTTATCAGCTACTAAGCCTGGCAATTCTATTCTGGCTCTCCCTTCCTTTTAATGTGTGGGCAGATTAGGTGGGGGGGGGGGGGTGCAGAAGTAAGAATTGATGAGAAAAGAGTGGAGGGCAGAGATAAGACTGGTGAAAGTTTAACTTTAATACTTATTTTAGCATAAAAGTAAATTATTCTGTTGCTGGAGGGTGCAGAAATTAGCTTTGGAGAGGAGTACAGGGTGTAAACTTTGGGCAAGGTACTGGGTTGAGCTGCGAGTAGGGTACAGGAGTGATCTGCGGGCAGGGTACAAAGGTGAGCGGTGGACAGGGGTAAAGATGTGAGCTGCAAGCAGGGTACAGAGGTGAACTGTTGGTAGGGTACAGGGGTGAGCTGTGGCAGGGGTACAGAGGTGAGCTTTGGAGAGGAGTACAGAGGTGAGCTGCAGCCAGGGTATTGGGGTGAGCTGCGGGAAGGGTACTGGGGTTAGAGGTGGACAGGGGTACTGGGGTGAGCTGCGGGCAGGGTACAGGGGTGAGCGGTGGACAGGGGTAAAGATGTGAGCTGCAAGCAGGGTACAGGGGTGAGCAGTGGACAGGGGTATAGATGTGAGCAGCGAGCAGGGTACAGGGGTGAATGATGGAAAGGGGTACAGAGGTCAACTCTGGGTAGGGTACAGGGGTGAGCTGTGGTAGGGTTACAGAGGTGAGCTTTGGAGAGGAGTACAGAGGTGAGCTGCAGCCAGAGTATTGGGGTGAGCTGCGGGCAGGGTACTAGGGTGAGAGCTGGACAGGGGTACTGAGGTGAGCTGAGGGCAGGTTACAGAGGTGAACTATGGGCAGGGTACTGGGGTGAGAGGTGGACAGGGGTACAGGGGTGAGCCATAGACAGGGGTACAGAGATGAGCTGTGGGTAGGGTACAGAAGTGAACTGTGGTCATGGTACAGGGGTGAGCTGTGGGCAGGGGTACAGAGGTAAGCTTTGGAGAAGGGTACAGAAGTGAGCTGTGGGCTGGGGTACAGGGGTGAGCTTTGGACAGAGATATAGAGGTGAGCTTTGGAGAGGGATACAGGGCTGAGCTTTGGCCAAAGATATAGAGGTGAGCTGTGGACAAAGATATAGAGGTGAGATTTGGAGAGGGATACAGGGGTGAGCTGTGGACAGGTGTGAGCTTTGAAGAGTGGTACAGAGGAGAGCTTTGGACATGGGGGAGAGGTGGGCAGTGGATAGGAGGTGCATAGGTGAGTGATGGGTTTTGCTTTTTTAGGGAATAAAATTTGTAAAGTTTTCACTGGGGAAGATTTTTACTTGGTAGGCAGGGACAGCATACATACAGTATAGCAGGGCTTGAAAAAGCCGCTCGCCAAATGTGAGGAGCAATTCCTCTGTGGCGAGCACAGATGAAGCTTGGAGCGACTGCACCTGTGCTCCAAGCCTCATTGTGAAGCCAAGTTCCGGTTTACAACTTCCGGTTTCCGGCTTCTGCGGCACCGCTGCCGAGGGGACAAGTGCAGGAGAGGTCCGCTGTCCTCCGCTGAGAGGAGACACCCTCTCCACCGCCTCGGGGGACTCGGGGGACAGTAAGTACTGTATACAACATGTCCTATCACTATAATGGAGTACAGGGGAGCTAGGATATACATTACTCAGTAATGTATATCCCAGCTCCTCTGTACTCCATTATAGTGATATGACATTTATACAGTAATGTATACCCCAGCTCCCCTGTACTCCATTATAGTGATATGACATGTATACAGTAATGTATACCCCAGCTCCCCTGTACTCCATTATAGTGATATGACATGTATACAGTAATGTATATCCCCCCTCCCCTGTACTCCATTATAGTGATATGACATGTATACAGTAATGTATATCCCCCCTCCCCTGTACTCCATTATAGTAATATGACATGTATACAGTATGTATATCCCAGCTCCCCTGTACTCAATTATGGTGATATGACATGTATACAGTATGTATATCCCAGCTCCCCTGTACTCCATTATAGTGATATGACATGTATACAGTAATGTATATCCCAGCTCCCCTGTACTCCATTATAGTGATGACATGTATACAGTAATGATTACTGTATACATGTCATATCACTATAATGGAGTACAGGGGAGTTGGGATACACATTACTGTATACATGTCATATCACTATAATGGAGTACAGGGGAGGGGGGATATACATACTGTATACATGTCATATCACTATAATGGAGTACAGGGGAGGGGGGATATACATACTGTATACATGTCATATCACTATAATGGAGTACAGGGGAGGGGGGATATACATACTGTGTACATGTCATATCACTATAATGGAGTACAGGGGAGGGGGGATATACATTACTGTGTACAGTTTTATATTTCGGACTATTTATTCTAAAGAAAAATGTAATTTCATAAGCTTTAAGGGGGTGTGGTTGGGGGCGGGGCGGGGTTGGGGGTGGACCTGGGCATGGTTGGGTGGGGCAACTGGTGGGGAATAAGTTTTGTGACCGGCTAGTAGGTCTGGACTCGAAATTTAAACCCCTGCAGTATAGCATACAGATATCATTGGTGCAACAATGTCTCTTTATCTCCCACTGTAAAATTAGGCCACACCCGCTCGATGATTTGAGTTCCTGCACCTATTCTCTGAGAAAGAAAAGCCCTGGAGATATAAGATTTACATTTGCACAGGGCTCAACAAATCCCAGGCCCAGGATTAGAAATTCCTTCCTGGCACCTGGGTTCACACACTGCTTTGCATTGACTTCAATGGGAAATCCCGCCTCGTAGACTTCAGAGGGAAATCACGCCCTGTAGACTTCAATGGGAAATTTCACCTCATAGACTTCAGTGATAAATCGTGACCCGTGCACTTCAAAGGAAGATCACACCCCGTGCAGTTTAATGGGAAATCGTGCCCCGTGCCCCATCATTAGTGTCAGTGTGTGAGGAATAGTGCCCCATCGTTGGTATCAGTGGGAGGAATCGTGCCCCATCATTGGTGTCAGTGGGATGAATCGTGCTCCATCATTGGTGTCGGTGGGAGAATCCTGCCCCATCATTGGTGTCAGGGGGAGGAATAGTGCCCCATCATTGGTGTCAGGGGGAGGAATAGTGCCCCATCATTGGTATCAGTGGGAGGAATAGTGTCCCATAGTTGGTGTCAGTGGGAGGAATAGTGCCCCATCATTGGTGTCAGTGAGAGGCCCAGAGGCATAGTGCCCCATCATTGGTGTCAGTGGAATAGTGCCCCATCATTGGTGTCAGTGGGAGGAAAAGTGCCCCCTCATTGGTGTCAGTGACACCAATGAGAGGGCACTATTCCTCCCACACTGACACTAATGATGGAGCACTATTACTCCCACTGACACCAATTATACTTACAACGCGGTGCCGCCCCCCTGAAAAGTGCCGCCCTAGGCAAATACCTTGTTTGCCTCGTGGCAAATACGCCCCTGGGACAAGTAAGGGGCAGTGGGACAGGAGGAGCGCAGTGGGACAAGTGAGGGGCAGTGGGACAGGAGGAGCGCAGAGGGACAGGTAGGGGGCAGCGTGACGGTGGCATAGGACAGAATCGGGGCAGTGAGACAGGGGAAGCGCAGTGGGACAGGAGAAGCGCAGAAGGATAGGTGAGGGGCAGTGGGACAGGATGAGCGCAGAGGGACAGGTGGGGGGCAGCGTGACAGGGGACATGAGACAGTATTGGGGCAGCTGGACAGGAGGAGCACAGAGGGACAGTTAGGGGGCAGCATGACGGGGGGGCATGGGACAGGATCGGGGCAGCGGGACAGGAGAAGCGCAGTGGGACAGGAGAAGCGCAGAAGGATAGGTGAGGGGCAGCGTGACAGGGGGCATGGGACAGGATTGGGGCAGCGGGACAGGAGGAGCGCAAAGGGACAGGTGAGGGGCAGTGGGACAGGAGGAGCGCAGTGGGACAGGTGAGGGGCAGTGGGACAGGTGAGGGGCAATGGGACAGGTGAGGGGCAGTGGGACAGGAGAAGGAACACAGAGGGAGAGGAAGAGCGCAGAAGGATAGGTGAGGGCAGTGGGACAGGTGAGGGGCAGTGGGACAGGAGGAGCGCAGAACGATAGGTGGGGGGCAGTGGGACAGGTGAGGGGCACTGGGACAGGAGGAGCGCAGAAGGATAGGTGGGGGGCAGTGGGACAGGTGACGGGCACTGGGACAGGAGGAGCGTAGTGGGACAGGAGGAGCGCAGTGGGACAGGAGGAGCGCAGTGGGAAAGGTGAGGGGCAGTGGGACAGGAGGAGCGCAGTGGGACAGGTGATGGGCAGTGGGACAGGAGGAGCGCAGAGGGACAGATGGGGATGGGGGGCAGCGTGACTGGGGGGCATGGGACAGGATCGGGGCAGCAAGACAGGAGAAGCGCAGTGGGACAGGAGGAACGCAGAAGGATAGGTGAGGGGCAGTGGAACAGGATGAGCGCAGCGTGACAGGGGGCATGGGACAGTATCGGGGCAGCTGGACAGGAGGAGCGCAGAGGGACAGATAGAGGCAGCGTGACAGGGGGACATGGGACAGGATCGGGGCAGTGGGACAGGAGAAGCACATTGGGACAAGAGAAGCGCAGAAGGATAGGTGTGGGGCAGTGAGACAGGAGGAGTGCAGAGGGACAGGTGGGGGGCAGCGTGACAGTGGGCATGGGACAGGATCGGGGCAGTGGGACAGGAGGAGCGCAGTGGGACAGGTGAGGGGCAGTGGGACAGGTGAGGGGCAGTGGGACAGGAGGAGCGCAGTGGGACAGGTGAGGGGCAGTGGGACAGGTGAGGGGCAGTGGGACAGGTGAGGGGCAGTGGGACAGGAGAAGGAGCACAGAGAGACAGGAGGAGCGCAGAAGGATAGGTGAGGGGCAGTGGGACCGGTGAGGGGCAGTGGGACAGAAGGAGCACAGAAGGATAGGTGGGGGGCAGTGGGACAGTTGAGGGGCAGTGGGACAGGAGGAGCGCAGTGGGACAGGTGAGGGGCAGTGGTACAGGAGGAGCGCAGTGGACAGGAGGAACGCAGAGGGACAGATAGGGGGGCAGCGTGACGGGGGGGCATGGGACAGGATCGGGACAGCGGGACAGGTGTAGCGCAGTGTGACAGGTGAGGCCAATGGGACAGGTGAGGGGCAGTGGGACAGGAGGAGCGCAGTGGGACAGGTGAGGGGCAGTTGGACAGGAGGAGCGCAGTGGAACAGGTGAGGGGCAGTGGGACAGGAGAAGGAGCACAGAGGGACAGGAGGAGCACAGAGGGATAGGTGGGGGGCAGTGGGACAGGAGGAGTGCAGAGGGACAGGTGAGGGGCAGATGGACAGGAGGAGCGCAGAGGGATAGGTGAGGGGCAGCGTGACAGGAGGCATGGGACAGGATTGGGGCAGCTGGACAGGAGGAACGCAGAGGGACAGGAGAGGGTCAGATGGACAGGAGGAGCACAGAGGGACAGGTGGGGGGCAGTGGGGACAGATGGGTGGTAGTGGGGACAGATGGGTGGTAGTGGGACAATGTGGGGGACAGAAGGGGGAAGTGGAAAAGGTGTGGGGCAGGGTGACATGTGGGGGCAGTGTGATGGATGGGGAGCAATGGGACGGGGGAGGGAAGTAGAACAGGTGGGGGGCAGTGTATCAGGGGAAAGTGAGACAGGACCGAGGGAGCACCAGTCCTCCAAGCACTTACCTGTCCAGCAGCGGCTCCTCCAGATGGTGTCAGGATCATTCCTGTGCCTGTGTCCCTTCTCCCCCACGATCTCTGGCGGCAGCTGCAAAGGACCGGGCGGGCTCTGCCCCCCTGACCTGGTCCCCTTCTGCTTCCTCCTTCGTGGCACCTTCTGGCCTTTCTGCAGATCCCGGCACACTGAGAGTGGGCCCCGCCCCTCACGCACTCCGAGCGCACACCGGGGATCCGCCAACCACTCCGCTCTCCTCTGCAGCCGGTCCCTCAGCCATGGCGGCCCTGCCCCTGTCGCTTTCCCACGGAAGTGTCCCTTGAATTGATCAAATGCTGGTAAGCTTCCGATTTCTTAGACTATGGAGATGATTGGCACCATTCCGGTTTCCAGTCAAATCTATGGTTAGCTGGCAGAAACACCGGCTGCATTCTCAGTTTCCCCTGATGGCACGGGAAAGCCTGAGAAGGCAGTGGAAGGCAGTGGGGGCATCTTCTCCCGCCGCTTGTAAAAGCAATCCTGCAGCTAATTAGCCACTAGGATTGCTTTTCCATGAAAACTGATCGCCAGCTGAAAAAAATTATACCAGGATCCTGATATAACCACTCAAAGTCCAGTGATGTACCAGTACATCGCTTGTTTGGTATATATGCTATGTTCTTTTTTTCTTTTATGCAGCCTGTGTACTGAATGAAAAAATAAGAAGAAATTTCTGCCAGAAAAAGTATGCCCACCATTAGAATATACCTCCCTGCATCCACCCACTTCTAATGGTGGGCACACATGAAACGAAAAAAAAAATAAAATAACAGATTCCTCTATTCACATCGGTCGATGTGAATGAAGAAATCTCTGCCAACAATTTAAAAAAATATATATACTGAAGCATAGGGGCCATCCACCCACTGGCCACCCCAGGCCCCCATGCTTCGACATATACCGTATGCCGCTCCAATAGCACTGCCCACACTGACTAATGTATATTCTGGAAGCAAGTTCCTGTTGCTGTCAAAATAAACAGGTCAGTCCTGCAGCTGAATGACATTCCTGCAAAGAAATATATATATATATATTTTTTTTAAAGCATAAACTATTATAACTACTTCAAGCCAGAGCACATCTTAAAATATATCATCATAATAATATTAATATACAATAACAATATTTTTTTGTATTTTTATTAATCATTAACTACAATGAGCAGAAAATATCTTAAAATATATAATAATAATAATAATAATAATAACAACAATAATAAAAATAACAATAAAAGTAATTTTTAACCATAAACTATTAGACTACTACAATAAAGAACATATTTAAAATATATAATACTCAATAACTATATATTTTTTGGGGTTTTTTTTTTCAAAGCATTAAATACTATAACTTCTAGAAGACAGGAAAGCTCTTAAAATATATAATACAATAAATACATCTAAGCTGATAATATTATAAATAAAAATTATATATATATATATATATATATATTTTTTTTTTTTTTTTTTAAAGCACAAACTATAACTACTTCAAGCCAGAACACATCTTAAATTATATCATTATAATAATATTGATATACAATAATATTTTTTGTATTTTTTTTTTTAATCATTAACTACTATGAGCAGAAAATATCTTAAAATATATAATATTAACCACTTGCACTCCTGAGGATTTACCCCCCTTAATGACCAGGCCTTTTTTTGCTTTTTGGTGCTGCACTAATTTAACTGATAATTGCGCGATCATGCAATGCTGTACCCAAACTAAATTTACGTCCTTTTTTTCACACAAATCGAGCTTTCGTTTGGTGGTATTTGATCACTTCTGTGATTTTTATTTTTTGCGCTATAAACAAAAAAAACACGAAAATTTTGAAAAAAAAATGATATTTTCTCCTTTCGGCTATAAAAAATATATCGTAAACTCAAAGTTAGTCATAAATTTAAGCCAAAATGTATTCTGCTACATGTTTTTGGTAAAAAAAAATGCCAATAAGTGTATATTGATTGCTTTGTGCAAACGTTATAGTGTCTACATACGATGGTATAGATACTGTAATTTATCCCATTTTTTGCTATACAGCGCTGCACTAGTTTAACTGACAATTGCGCAGTCAAGCAAAGCTGCACCCAAACAAAATTTATGTACTTTCTTTCACACAAATAGAGCTTTCTTTCAGTGGTATTTGATCACCTGTGCACTTTTTATTTTTTGCGCTATAAGCAAAAAAACCCCAAGATTTAGAAAAAACCCAATATTTTTCATTTCCGTCATAAAAAATATCCAAAAATCTCAAATTTCATCATAAATGTATGCCAAAATGTATTCTGCAACATGTTTTTGGTAAAAAATCCCAATAAGTGTATATTGATTGCTTTGTGTGAAAGTTATAGCATCTACAAACTATGGTATAGATAATTTGAAATTTGCACAGCTTTTACTTTCTGACTGCCCATCACATTTCTTGAGGTGCTAAAATACCAGGATAGAACAAACACCCCCAAATGACCCCTTTTCGGAAAGTAGACACCCTAAGCTATCTGCTGAGAGGCATTTAGTTTCCATGGAAGATTTATTTTTTTTCCACAAGTTTCTGGAAAATGACAACATTTTTTTTTTTACACAAAATTGTCATTTAAATGATTTATTTCTTGCACAAGCCATGGGTATTTGTGGAATTACACTCCCAAAATACATTCTGCTACTTCTACCGAGTATGAGGATACCACACATGTGAGACTTTTTGGGAGCCTAGCCACATACAGGAGCCTGAAATCCAGTGACCACTTTGAAAGCCTGAAGGTGCGTAACTTCTTCATTTCACTTCCTCACTACCTATCATAGTTTTGAAGGCCCTGACTTGCCAGGATAGCACCAAACCCCCCAAATGACCCCTTTCTGGAAAGTAGACACTCCAAGGAATTTAAAAAGAGGCATGGTAAGTATTTTGCAGATCTCATTTTTTCTCACAAGGTTTTGAAATTTAAAAAAAGAAAAGAAAAAATATGTTTTTGTTTTCTTTCTTCATTTTTCAGAAACTTTTGGCAACAAACGAGATCTGCAAAATACTCATCATGCTTCTTATCAAATTCCTTGGGGTGTCTACTTTCCAAAAATTAGTCATTTGAGGGGGTTTGGTGCTACTCTGGTATTCCAGGGCCTCCAAAACTGTGATAGGTAGTCAGGAAGTGTAATGAGGAAATAAAGCCCTTTAAAAGCCTGAAGGTGCTTATTGGATTTTGGGGTCCTGTACTTGGCTAGACTGCGAAAATGTCTCTCACATGTGGTACCCCCATACTCGGGAGAAGTAGCAGAATGTATTTTGGGGAGTAATTCCACATATACATATGGCATGTGTGAGCAATAAACTATTTAAATGACAATTTTGTGTAATTTTTTTTTTTTGTCATTTTCCAAAAACTTGTGGTAAAAAAATAAATTCTTCTATCGATTCAACATGCCTCTCAGCAAATAGTTTGGGGTGTCTACTTTCCAAAAAGGGGTCATTTTATGCCTAGCATTAGAAGTTTATGCCACACATCACTCACTCTTCTAACCACCTGAAGACCAAGCCTTTTCTGACACTTTTTGTTCACATTAAAAAATCTGTATTTTTGCTAGGAAATGAAAGTGAACCCCCAAACATTATATATTTTTTTAGAGCAGACACCCTAGTAAATAAAATGGTGGGTGCTGCAATTTTTTATCTCACATAGTACTTACACAGCGATTTTTCAAAAGCAATTTTTTGGAAAAATATACACTTTTTTAAATTTTAATGCACAAAAACACAATATATTGGCCAGTTATTTGGTATGATATAAAAGATGATGCTATGCTGAGTAAATAGATACCAAACATGACATGCTTTAAAATTGCGCATGCCCTGTGCAATGGCGACAAATTGCATACATTTTTAATATCTATAGCAGTAGTTCTCAACCTTCCTAATGCCACGACCCTTTAATACAGTTCCTCATGTTGTGGTGACCCCCAACCATAAAATTATTTTCGTTGCTACTTCATAACTGTAATTTTGCTTTCAACAGAGCAGCTGCTTTCTACATAGTAGCTGCTCTTTACACATGTGTGACTGGTCCACATAAGTACTTTATGGCGCCAACCCTGTCACATACACCTGTATTTGTACGAGGTGTATGTGATGGGGTTGGCACGATGATGTCATCACCCAGGGTACTCGTATGTGGGCGTATCTGCATGTGGGCGGACCTGCCTGGAGACGAATAGAGGAGCGGTGTCTCGGTTCCTAAGACCATCGGAAATATGTGTTTTGCGATGGTCTTAGCCGACCCCTGTGAAAGGGTCATTCGACCCCCAAAGGGGTCGCGACCCACAGGTTGAGAACCACTGATCTATAGGTAACGCTTTAAAAGCCTTTACAAGCTACCATTTCAAATTTAGAGAGGAGGTCTAGAGCTATAATTACTGCCCTTGATCTGACGTTCGTGGCGATACCTCACATGCATGGTGCAATCGCTGTTTCCATACTGGCACAGGGTCAACGCTCGCGACCGCAGGTGCGGGTGGGCGAGGTTACTTTTTTTTTTCTGATTTATTTAATTATTTTTACACTGTCCCTTTAATTTTTTTTTTTTTATCACTGTTAATGCTATCTCAGGGAGGGGGAGGGGGGGCATTTTCTCCCGCTGCTTGTAAAAGCAATCCTGCAGCTAATTAGCCACTAGGAATGCCGGCTGAAAAAAATGATACCAGGATGATGCCTGCAGCTGCAGGCATCACCCTGGTATAACCATTCAAAGTCCAGTGATGTACCAGTACGTCGCTGGTCCTTGTTGGGTGTACATGCTATGTTTTTTATTTCTTTATGCAGCCTGTGGGCTGAATGAAAAAAAAGAGAAGAAATCTCTGCCATAAAAAGTGTGTGGTATGCCCACCATTAGAAACCTCCCTGCATCCACCCACTTCTAATGGTGGGCACACATGAAATGTGCCAACAAATATAAAATATATATGCCGAAGCATAGGGGCCATCCACCCACTGGCCACCCCAGGCCCCCATGCTTCGGCATATATGCTCTTTTTTTTAACTGCGGATGAAAAATCTCATCCGACAGCACTGCACACACCTACTTATGTCTATTCTGAAAGCAAGACCCTGTTGCTGTCAGAATAAACAGGTCAGTGCTGCAGCTGAAAGCATTCCTGCAAACAAATGGTTAACCGAGCTCCTAGTTTTCCCCCCAGTCCGCGCACCCCCCCCCCCCCGACCTTTCCATCACGACCAACAACACCACCATCAGCCCCACCCCGCAAGCCAGAGTACTTGGTGTCATTCTAGACTCCAATCTGTCTTTCCAGCCCCAGATCTAATCGCTGACAAATTCATGCAGACTCCACCTTCGCAACATCTCCAAAATACGCACGTTCCTAACTCCAGAAACTACAAAGCAACTCATTCACTCCCTTATCATATAACGACTTGACTACTGTAACTCCCTCCTCGTCGGCCTACCCCATCACAGGCTATCCCCGCTTCAGTCTACCCTGAATTCTGCGGCCAGACTCATCCACCTTACTAACTGCTCTGTATGCGCCACCCCTCTCTGCCAATCCCTCAACTGGCTTCCGATTGCCCAACGCATACAATTCAAAATACTAACATTGACGTACAAAGCTGTTCATAACACTGCCCCAAACTACATCACTGACCTGATATCCATCTACCACCCAAATCGCACTCTCCGCTCCTCACAAGACCTCCTACTCTCTAGTTCCCTGGTCTCCTCCTCCCGTGCCCACCTCCAGGGCTTCCCTCATCCTCTGGAACTCACTACCCCAATCCATCAGACTGTCACCTACCCTCCTCACCTTTAGGCGCACCCTGAAAACCCATCTCTTCAGAGAAGCCTACCCCGCCCTCACCTAACTGCTGATCTCCTCCGCTCCCCCCACCACTCCATCCCCCACAGCTATTTCCTCCTGAACCACTCTCCCCTCCCTCCTAGATTGTAAGCTCCAAGGAGCAGGGCCCTCGAACCCCTCGTGTATTTTATTGTATTGTTACTGTACTGTCTCATGTATTGTCTCCCATTGTAATGTACAGAGCTGAGCAAACTGTTGGCGCTATATAAATACTGTGTATATAATAATAATAATATTAATAATAATATTAGACCACTACAATAAAGAACATATTTTAAAATATATAATACTAATAATATTCAACAACTATATTTTTTTTGGCACGGGAAAGCCTGAGAAGGCAGTGGAAGGCAGTGGGGGCATCTTCTCCCGCCGCTTGTTAAAGCAATCCTGCAGCTAATTAGCCACTAGGATTGCTTTTCCATGAAAACTGATCGCCAGCTGAAAAAAATTATACCAGGATCCTGATATAACCACTCAAAGTCCAGTGATGTACCAGTACATCGCTTGTTTGGTATATATGCTATGTTCTTTTTTTCTTTTATGCAGCCTGTGTACTGAATGAAAAAATAAGAAGAAATTTCTGCCAGAAAAAGTATGCCCACCATTAGAATATACCTCCCTGCATCCACCCACTTCTAATGGTGGGCACACATGAAACGAAAAAAAAAAATAAAATAACAGATTCCTCTATTCACATCGGTCGATGTGAATGAAGAAATCTCTGCCAACAATTTAAAAAAATATATATACTGAAGCATAGGGGCCATCCACCCACTGGCCACCCCAGGCCCCCATGCTTCGACATATACCGTATGCCGCTCCAATAGCACTGCCCACACTGACTAATGTATATTCTGGAAGCAAGTTCCTGTTGCTGTCAAAATAAACAGGTCAGTGCTGCAGCTGAATGACATTCCTGCAAAGAAATATATATATATATATTTTTTTTTTTTAAAGCATAAACTATTATAACTACTTCAAGCCAGAGCACATCTTAAAATATATCATCATAATAATATTAATATACAATAACAATATTTTTTTGTATTTTTATTAATCATTAACTACAATGAGCAGAAAATATCTTAAAATATATAATAATAATAATAATAATAATAACAACAATAATAAAAATAACAATAAAAGTAATTTTTAACCATAAACTATTAGACTACTACAATAAAGAACATATTTAAAATATATAATACTCAATAACTATATATTTTTTGGGGGGGTTTTTTTTCAAAGCATTAAATACTATAACTTCTAGAAGACAGGAAAGCTCTTAAAATATATAATACAATAAATACATCTAAGCTGATAATATTATAAATAAAAATTATATATATATATATATATTTTTTTTTTTTTTTTTTTAAAGCACAAACTATAACTACTTCAAGCCAGAACACATCTTAAATTATATCATTATAATAATATTGATATACAATAATATTTTTTGTATTTTTTTTTTTAATCATTAACTACTATGAGCAGAAAATATCTTAAAATATATAATATTAACCACTTGCACTCCTGAGGATTTACCCCCCTTAATGACCAGGCCTTTTTTTGCTTTTTGGTGCTGCACTAATTTAACTGATAATTGCGCGATCATGCAATGCTGTACCCAAACTAAATTTACGTCCTTTTTTTCACACAAATAGAGCTTTCGTTTGGTGGTATTTGATCACTTCTGTGATTTTTATTTTTTGCGCTATAATTAAAAAAACCACGAAAATTTTGAAAAAAAAATGATATTTTCTCCTTTCGGCTATAAAAAATATATCGTAAACTCAAAGTTAGTCATAAATTTAAGCCAAAATGTATTCTGCTACATGTTTTTGGTAAAAAAAAATGCCAATAAGTGTATATTGATTGCTTTGTGCAAACGTTATAGTGTCTACATACGATGGTATAGATACTGTAATTTATCCCATTTTTTGCTATACAGCGCTGCACTAGTTTAACTGACAATTGCGCAGTCAAGCAAAGCTGCACCCAAACAAAATTTATGTACTTTCTTTCACACAAATAGAGCTTTCTTTCAGTGGTATTTGATCACCTGTGCACTTTTTATTTTTTTGCGCTATAAGCAAAAAAAACCCAAGATTTAGAAAAAACACAATATTTTTCATTTCCGTCATAAAAAATATCCAAAAATCTCAAATTTCATCATAAATGTATGCCAAAATGTATTCTGCGACATGTTTTTGGTAAAAAATCCCAATAAGTGTATATTGATTGCTTTGTGTGAAAGTTATAGCATCTACAAACTATGGTATAGATAATTTGAAATTTGCACAGCTTTTACTTTCTGACTGCCCATCACATTTCTTGAGGTGCTAAAATACCAGGATAGAACAAACACCCCCAAATGACCCCTTTTCGGAAAGTAGACACCCTAAGCTATCTGCTGAGAGGCATTTAGTTTCCATGGAAGATTTATTTTTTTTCCACAAGTTTCTGGAAAATGACAAAAACATTTTTTTTTTTTACACAAAATTGTCATTTAAATGATTTATTTCTTGCACAAGCCATGGGTATTTGTGGAATTACACTCCCAAAATACATTCTGCTACTTCTACCGAGTATGAGGATACCACACATGTGAGACTTTTTGGGAGCCTAGCCACATACAGGAGCCTGAAATCCAGTGACCACTTTGAAAGCCTGAAGGTGCGTAACTTCTTCATTTCACTTCCTCACTACCTATCATAGTTTTGAAGGCCCTGACTTGCCAGGATAGCACCAAACCCCCCAAATGACCCCTTTCTGGAAAGTAGACACTCCAAGGAATTTAAAAAGAGGCATGGTAAGTATTTTGCAGATCTCATTTTTTCTCACAAGGTTTTGAAATTTAAAAAAAGAAAAGAAAAAATATGTTTTTGTTTTCTTTCTTCATTTTCCAGAAACTTTTGGCAACAAACGAGATCTGCAAAATACTCATCATGCTTCTTATCAAATTCCTTGGGGTGTCTACTTTCCAAAAATTGGTCATTTGAGGGGGTTTGGTGCTACT
The DNA here is from genome assembly GCF_062004578.1 of Staurois parvus. Taxonomy (NCBI): domain Eukaryota; kingdom Metazoa; phylum Chordata; class Amphibia; order Anura; family Ranidae; genus Staurois; species Staurois parvus. Next base: position 2,072,768 of record NW_028317964.1, on the reverse strand, counting down.
CTGGCATTCCAGGGCCTCCAAAACTGTGATAGGTAGTCAGGAAGTGTAATGAGGAAATAAAGCCCTTTAAAAGCCTGAAGGTGCTTATTGGATTTTGGGGTCCTGTACTTGGCTAGACTGCGAAAATGTCTCTCACATGTGGTACCCCCATACTCGGGAGAAGTAGCAGAATGTATTTTGGGGAGTAATTCCACATATACATATGGCATGTGTGAGCAATAAACTATTTAAATGACAATTTTGTGTAATTTTTTTTTTTTGTCATTTTCCAAAAACTTGTGGTAAAAAAATAAATTCTTCTATCGATTCAACATGCCTCTCAGCAAATAGTTTGGGGTGTCTACTTTCCAAAAAGGGGTCATTTTATGCCTAGCATTAGAAGTTTATGCCACACATCACTCACTCTTCTAACCACCTGAAGACCAAGCCTTTTCTGACACTTTTTGTTCACATTAAAAAAATCTGTATTTTTGCTAGGAAATGAAAGTGAACCCCCAAACATTATATATTTTTTTAGAGCAGACACCCTAGTAAATAAAATGGTGGGTGCTGCAATTTTTTATCTCACATAGTACTTACACAGCGATTTTTCAAAAGCAATTTTTTGGAAAAATATACACTTTTTTAAATTTTAATGCACAAAAACACAATATATTGGCCAGTTATTTGGTATGATATAAAAGATGATGCTATGCTGAGTAAATAGATACCAAACATGACATGCTTTAAAATTGCGCATGCCCTGTGCAATGGCGACAAATTGCATACATTTTTAATATCTATAGCAGTGGTTCTCAACCTTCCTAATGCCACGACCCTTTAATACAGTTCCTCATGTTGTGGTGACCCCCAACCATAAAATTATTTTCGTTGCTACTTCATAACTGTAATTTTGCTTTCAACAGAGCAGCTGCTTTCTACATAGTAGCTGCTCTTTACACATGTGTGACTGGTCCACATAAGTACTTTATGGCGCCAACCCTGTCACATACACCTGTATTTGTACGAGGTGTATGTGATGGGGTTGGCACGATGATGTCATCACCCAGGGTACTCGTATGTGGGTGTATCTGCATGTGGGCGGACCTGCCTGGAGACGAATAGAGGAGCGGTGTCTCGGTTCCTAAGACCATCGGAAATATGTGTTTTGCGATGGTCTTAGCCGACCCCTGTGAAAGGGTAATTCGACCCCCAAAGGGGTCGCGACCCACAGGTTGAGAACCACTGATCTATAGGTAACGCTTTAAAAGCCTTTACAAGCTACCATTTCAAATTTAGAGAGGAGGTCTAGAGCTATAATTACTGCCCTTGATCTGACGTTCGTGGCGATACCTCACATGCATGGTGCAATCGCTGTTTCCATACTGGCACAGGGTCAACGCTCGCGACCGCAGGTGCGGGTGGGCGAGGTTACTTTTTTTTTTCTGATTTATTTAATTATTTTTACACTGTCCCTTTAATTTTTTTTTTTTTATCACTGTTAATGCTATCTCAGGGAGGGGGAGGGGGGGCATTTTCTCCCGCTGCTTGTAAAAGCAATCCTGCAGCTAATTAGCCACTAGGAATGCCGGCTGAAAAAAATGATACCAGGATGATGCCTGCAGCTGCAGGCATCACCCTGGTATAACCATTCAAAGTCCAGTGATGTACCAGTACGTCGCTGGTCCTTGTTGGGTGTACATGCTATGTTTTTTATTTCTTTATGCAGCCTGTGGGCTGAATGAAAAAAAAGAGAAGAAATCTCTGCCATAAAAAGTGTGTGGTATGCCCACCATTAGAAACCTCCCTGCATCCACCCACTTCTAATGGTGGGCACACATGAAATGTGCCAACAAATATAAAATATATATGCCGAAGCATAGGGGCCATCCACCCACTGGCCACCCCAGGCCCCCATGCTTCGGCATATATGCTCTTTTTTTTAACTGCGGATGAAAAATCTCATCCGACAGCACTGCACACACCTACTTATGTCTATTCTGAAAGCAAGACCCTGTTGCTGTCAGAATAAACAGGTCAGTGCTGCAGCTGAAAGCATTCCTGCAAACAAATGGTTAACCGAGCTCCTAGTTTTCCCCCCAGTCCGCGCACCCCCCCGACCTTTCCATCACGACCAACAACACCACCATCAGCCCCACCCCGCAAGCCAGAGTACTTGGTGTCATTCTAGACTCCAATCTGTCTTTCCAGCCCCAGATCTAATCGCTGACAAATTCATGCAGACTCCACCTTCGCAACATCTCCAAAATACGCACGTTCCTAACTCCAGAAACTACAAAGCAACTCATTCACTCCCTTATCATATAACGACTTGACTACTGTAACTCCCTCCTCGTCGGCCTACCCCATCACAGGCTATCCCCGCTTCAGTCTACCCTGAATTCTGCGGCCAGACTCATCCACCTTACTAACTGCTCTGTATGCGCCACCCCTCTTTGCCAATCCCTCAACTGGCTTCCGATTGCCCAACGCATACAATTCAAAATACTAACATTGACGTACAAAGCTGTTCATAACACTGCCCCAAACTACATCACTGGCCTGATATCCATCTACCACCCAAATCGCACTCTCCGCTCCTCACAAGACCTCCTACTCTCTAGTTCCCTGGTCTCCTCCTCCCGTGCCCACCTCCAGGGCTTCCCTCATCCTCTGGAACTCACTACCCCAATCCATCAGACTGTCACCTACCCTCCTCACCTTTAGGCGCACCCTGAAAACCCATCTCTTCAGAGAAGCCTACCCCGCCCTCACCTAACTGCTGATCTCCTCTGCTCCCCCCACCACTCCATCCCCCACAGCTATTTCCTCCTGTACCACTCTCCCCTCCCTCCTAGATTGTAAGCTCCAAGGAGCAGGGCCCTCGAACCCCTCGTGTATTTTATTGTATTGTTACTGTACTGTCTCATGTATTGTCTCCCATTGTAATGTACAGCGCTGAGCAAACTGTTGGCGCTATATAAATACTGTGTATATAATAATAATAATATTAATAATAATATTAGACCACTACAATAAAGAACATATTTTAAAATATATAATACTAATAATATTCAACAACTATATTTTTTTTGGCACGGGAAAGCCTGAGAAGGCAGTGGAAGGCAGTGGGGGCATCTTCTCCCGCCGCTTGTTAAAGCAATCCTGCAGCTAATTAGCCACTAGGATTGCTTTTACATGAAAACTGATCGCCAGCTGAAAAAAATTATACCAGGATCCTGATATAACCACTCAAAGTCCAGTCCAGTCGCTTGTTTGGTATATATGCTATGTTCTTTTTTTCTTTTATGCAGCCTGTGTACTGAATAAAAAAATAAGAAGAAATTTCTGCCAGAAAAAGTATGCCCACCATTAGAATATACCTCCCTGCATCCACCCACTTCTAATGGTGGGCACACATGAAACGAAAAAAAAAATAAAATAACAGATTCCTCTATTCACATCGGTCGATGTGAATGAAGAAATCTCTGCCAACAATTTAAAAAAATATATATACTGAAGCATAGGGGCCATCCACCCACTGACCACCCCAGGCCCCCATGCTTCGGCATATACCGTATGCCGCTCCAATATCACTGCCCACACTGACTAATGTATATTCTGGAAGCAAGTTCCTGTTGCTGTCAAAATAAACAGGTCAGTGCTGCAGCTGAATGACATTCCTGCAAAGAAATATATATATATTTTTTTTTTAAAGCATAAACTATTATAACTACTTCAAGCCAGAGCACATCTTAAAATATATCATCATAATAATATTAATATACAATAACAATATTTTTTTGTATTTTTATTAATCATTAACTACAATGAGCAGAAAATATCTTAAAATATATAATAATAATAATAATAATAATAATAACAACAATAATAAAAATAACAATAAAAGTAATTTTTAACCATAAACTATTAGACTACTACAATAAAGAACATATTTAAAATATATAATACTCAATAACTATATATTTTTTGGGGTTTTTTTTTTTCAAAGCATTAAATACTATAACTTCTAGAAGACAGGAAAGCTCTTAAAATATATAATACAATAAATACATCTAAGCTGATAATATTATAAATAAAAATTATATATATATATATATATTTTTTTTATTTTTTTTTAAAGCACAAACTATAACTACTTCAAGCCAGAACACATCTTAAATTATATCATTATAATAATATTGATATACAATAATATTTTTTGTATTTTTTTTTTTAATCATTAACTACTATGAGCAGAAAATATCTTAAAATATATAATATTAACCACTTGCACTCCTGAGGATTTACCCCCCTTAATGACCAGGCCTTTTTTTGCTTTTTGGTGCTGCACTAATTTAACTGATAATTGCGCGATCATGCAATGCTGTACCCAAACTAAATTTACGTCCTTTTTTTCACACAAATAGAGCTTTCGTTTGGTGGTATTTGATCACTTCTGTGATTTTTATTTTTTGCGCTATAAACAAAAAAAACACGAAAATTTTGAAAAAAAAATGATATTTTCTCCTTTCGGCTATAAAAAATATATCGTAAACTCAAAGTTAGTCATAAATTTAAGCCAAAATGTATTCTGCTACATGTTTTTGGTAAAAAAAAATGCCAATAAGTGTATATTGATTGCTTTGTGCAAACGTTATAGTGTCTACATACGATGGTATAGATACTGTAATTTATCCCATTTTTTGCTATACAGCTCTGCACTAGTTTAACTGACAATTGCGCAGTCAAGCAAAGCTGCACCCAAACAAAATTTATGTACTTTCTTTCACACAAATAGAGCTTTCTTTCAGTGGTATTTGATCACCTGTGCACTTTTTATTTTTTGCGCTGTAAGCAAAAAAAACCCCAAGATTTTGAAAAAACCCAATATTTTTCATTTCCGTCATAAAAAATATCCAAAAATCTCAAATTTCATCATAAATGTATGCCAAAATGTATTCTGCTACATGTTTTTGGTAAAAAATCCCAATAAGTGTATATTGATTGCTTTGTGTGAAAGTTATAGCATCTACAAACTATGGTATAGATAATTTGAAATTTGCACAGCTTTTACTTTCTGACTGCCCATCACATTTCTTGAGGTGCTAAAATACCAGGATAGAACAAACACCCCCAAATGACCCCTTTTCGGAAAGTAGACACCCTAAGCTATCTGCTGAGAGGCATATAGTTTCCATGGAAGATTTATTTTTTTTCCACAAGTTTCTGGAAAATGACAAAAACGTTTTTTTTTTACACAAAATTGTCATTTAAATGATTTATTTCTTGCACAAGCCATGGGTATTTGTGGAATTACACTCCCAAAATACATTCTGCTACTTCTACCGAGTATGAGGATACCACACGTGTGAGACTTTTTGGGAGCCTAGCCACATACAGGAGCCTGAAATCCAGTGACCACTTTGAAAGCCTGAAGGTGCGTAACTTCTTCATTTCACTTCCTCACTACCTATCATAGTTTTGAAGGCCCTGACTTGCCAGGATAGCACCAAACCCCCCAAATGACCCCTTTCTGGAAAGTAGACACCCCAAGGAATTTAAAAAGAGGCATGGTAAGTATTTTGCAGATCTCATTTTTTCTGAAAAAATATGTTTTTGTTTTCTTTCTTCATTTTCCAAAAACTTTTGGCAACAAACAAGATCTGCAAAATACTCATCATGCTTCTTATCAAATTCCTTGGGGTGTCTACTTTCCAAAAATTGGTCATTTGAGGGGGTTTGGTGCTATTCTGGCATTCCAGGGCCTCCAAAACTGTGATAGGTAGTCAGGAAGTGTAATGAGGAAATAAAGCCCTTTAAAAGCCTGAAGGTGCTTATTGGATTTTGGGGTCCTGTACTTGGCTAGACTGCGAAAATGTCTCTCACATGTGGTACCCCCATACTTGGGAGAAGTAGCAGAATGTATTTTGGGGAGTAATTCCACATATACATATGGCATGTGTGAGCAATAAACTATTTAAATGACAATTTTGTGTAATTTTTTTTCCGTCATTTTCCAAAAACTTGTGGTAAAAAAATAAATTCTTCTATCAATTCAACATGCCTCTCAGCAAATAGTTTGGGGTGTCTACTTTCCAAAAAGGGGTCATTTTGGGGGGTGGGGGCATTTTATGCCCAGCATTAGAAGTTTATGCCACACATCACTCACTCTTCTAACCACCTGAAGACCAAGCCTTTTCTGACACTTTTTGTTCACATTAAAAAATCTGTATTTTTGCTAGGAAATGAAAGTGAACCCCCAAACATTATATATTTTTTTAGAGCAGACACCCTAGTAAATAAAATGGTGGGTGCTGCAATTTTTTATCTCACATAGTACTTACACAGCGATTTTTCAAAAGCAATTTTTTGGAAAAATATACACTTTTTTAAATTTTAATGCACAAAAACACAATATATTGGCCAGTTATTTGGTATGATATAAAAGATGATGCTATGCTGAGTAAATAGATACCAAACATGACATGCTTTAAAATTGCGCATGCCCTGTGCAATGGCGACAAATTGCATACATTTTTAATATCTATAGCAGTGGTTCTCAACCTTTCTAATGCCACGACCCTTTAATACAGTTCCTCATGTTGTGGTGACCCCCAACCATAAAATTATTTTTGTTGCTACTTCATAACTGTAAATTTGCTTTCAACAGAGCAGCTGCTTTCTACATAGTAGCTGCTCTTTACACATGTGTGACTGGTCCACATAAGTACTTTATGGCACCAACCCTGTCACATACACCTGTATTTGTACGAGGTGTATGTGATGGGGTTGGCACGATGATGTCATCACGCAGGGTACTCGTATGTGGGCGTATCTGCATGTGGGCGGACCTGCCTGGAGACGAATAGAGGAGCGGTCCTAAGACCATCGGAAATATGTGTTTTGCGATGGTCTTAGGCGACCCCTGTGAAAGGGTCATTCGACCCCTAAAGGGGTCGCGACCCACAGGTTGAGAACCACTGATCTATAGGTAACGCTTTAAAAGCCTTTACAAGCTACCATTTCAAATTTAGAGAGGAGGTCTAGAGCTATAATTACTGCCCTTGATCTGGCGTTCGTGGCGATACCTCACATGTATGGTGCAATCGCTGTTTCCATACTGGCACAGGGTCAACGCTCGCGACCGCATGTGCGGGTGAGCGAGGTTACTTTTTTTTTCTGATTTATTTATTATTTTTACACTGTCCCTTTAAAAAAAAATTTTTTATCACTGTTAATGCTATCTCAGGGAGGGGGAGGGGGGGCATTTTCTCCCGCTGCTTGTAAAAGCAATCCTGCAGCTAATTAGCCACTAGGAATGCCGGCTGAAAAAAATGATACCAGGATGATGCCTGCAGCTGCAGGCATCACCCTGGTATAACCATTCAAAGTCCAGTGATGTACCAGTACGTCGCTGGTCCTTGTTGGGTGTACATGCTATGTTTTTTTTTTCTTTATGCAGCCTGTGGGCTGAATGAAAAAAAAGAGAAGAAATCTCTGCCAGAAAAAGTGTGTGGTATGCCCACCATTAGAAACCTCCCTGCATCCACCCACTTCTAATGGTGGGCACACATGAAATGTGCCAACAAATATAAAATATATATGCCGAAGCATAGGGGCCATCCACCCACTGGCCACCCCAGGCCCCCATGCTTCGGCATATATGCTCTTTTTTTTAACTGCGGATGAAAAATCTCATCCGACAGCACTGCACACACCTACTTATGTCTATTCTGAAAGCAAGACCCTGTTGCTGTCAGAATAAACAGGTCAGTGCTGCAGTTTGACATTCCTGCAAAGAAATCAACAATGGTTAACAATAAAACATTAACTCAATAAAACAGCTTTATAATTGAAATATCTCTGCAAGGAAAAGTGTGTGGTGGTATGCCCACCATTAGAAACCTCCCTGCATCCACCCACTTCTAATGGTGGGCACACATGAAATGTGCCAAAAAATATAAAATATATATGCCGAAGCATAGGGGCCATCCACCTACTGGCCACCCCAGGCCCCCATGCTTCGGCATATATGCTCTTTTTTTAACTGCGGATGAAAAATCTCATCCAACAGCTCTGTCCACACTGATTTTTGTCTATTCTGAGAGCAAGTGCCTGTTGCTGTCAGAATAAACAGGTCAGTGCTGCAGCTGAAAGCATTCCTGCAAACAAATGGTTAACCGAGCTCCTAGTTTTCCCCCCAGTCCGCGCACCCCCCCCCCCGACCTCTCCATCACGACCAACAACACCACCATCAGCCCCACCCCGCAAGCCAGAGTACTTGGTGTCATTCTAGACTCCAATCTGTCTTTCCAGCCCCAGATCTAATCGCTGACAAATTCATGCAGACTCCACCTCCGCAACATCTCCAAAATACGCACGTTCCTAACTCCAGAAACTACAAAGCAACTCATTCACTCCCTTATCATATAACGACTTGACTACTGTAACTCCCTCCTCGTCAGCCTACCCCATCACAGGCTATCCCCGTTTCAGTCTACCCTGAATTCTGCGGCCAGACTCATCCACCTTACTAACTGCTCTGTATGCGCCACCCCTCTCTGCCAATCCCTCAACTGGCTTCCGATTGCCCAACGCATACAATTCAAAATACTAACATTTACGTTCAAAGCTGTTCATAACACCGCCCCAAACTACATCACTGACCTGATATCCATCTACCACCCAAATCGCACTCTCCGCTCCTCACAAGACCTCCTACTCTCTAGTTCCCTGGTCTCCTCCTCCCGTGCCCACCTCCAGGGCTTCCCTCATCCTCTGGAACTCACTACCCCAATCCATCAGACTGTCACCTACCCTCCTCACCTTTAGGCGCACCCTGAAAACCCATCTCTTCAGAGAAGCCTACCCCGCCCTCACCTAACTGCTGATCTCCTCCGCTCCCCCCACCACTCCATCCCCCACAGCTATTTCCTCCTGTACCACTCTCCCCTCCCTCCTAGATTGTAAGCTCCGAGGAGCAGGGCCCTCGAACCCCTCGTGTATTTTATTGTATTTTTACTGTACTGTCTCATGTATTGTCTCCCATTGTAATGTACAGCGCTGAGCAAACTGTTGGCGCTATATAAATCCTGTGTATATAATAATAATATTAATAATAATATTAGACCACTACAATAAAGGACATATTTTAAAATATATAATACTAATAATAATATTCAACAACTATATTTTTTTTTTTTTTTTTTTTAATTTTTTTTTTTTTTTTGGGTGGTTTTTTAAAGCATTAAATACTATTACTTCTACAAGACAGGAAAACTCTTAAAATACATAATACAACAAATACATCTAAGTTGATAATATTAATAATAGATCTGTATAATACCATTCTCCTCATCGATCTCGTAGTCGATTCCATTGTCATCTAGAAACTGTCTCATTCTGTTGAAATCCTGGTCCCCTCGCACGATAGGAATGTTCGCCCGGCACATGGGACAGGTAGCACTCTCTTCAACCCATTGTTGGAGGCAGCGGGCGTGGAATTGGTGATCGCAGGGTAGGGTAGTATTGGCGTCTCCATCTTCACAATCTGCCAAACAAATGGCACAGATTACCTGCTCCTCGCCGCGTTGCTCCATGGCCGGTGCTCCCTGTGGCTCCATGGCCGGTGCTCCCTGTGGCTCCATGGCCGGTGCTCCCTGTGGCTCCATGGCCGGTGCTGCCTGTGGCTCCATGGCCGGTGCTGCCTGTGGCTCCATGGCCGGTGCTGCCTGTGGCTCCATGGCCGGTGCTGCCTGTGGCTCCATGGCCAGTGCTCCCTGTGGCTCCATGGCCGGTGCTCCCTGTGGCTCTGGGTGGTGCTCAGCAGCCCTGTTGCGGTCTCTTGGAGATCGGCTCCGTCTGATGGCGGGGTCCTCCCGTCTCTGCCGTTGTTGCGCTCTGGACCTCGTCCGATGGGCTATGGGAGACTGTCAAGGTCCTACCTTTTCCCTGTGGTTATGTTACTTCATGTGCTGGTGTCCATCTTGGATTCTGCTGTGCATGATGGGAGCCCTTTTATGCCTTCAGGTTTCTGTGGTCCATCCTCCAGAGGGGTGTGGCTGATGACATATAAGCCTGTGGCCCGCACATGCTCTTTGCACTTGTGTCTTGTGTCTTTGTGTTGCTGTTACTCTGTTCTGACTCTCGTGACTCTCCTGGTATCTGATTCGGCTTGTCTTGACTATTCTTTGTATTCTCCTTTGATCTGACCCTCTGTTGCTGAACCCGGCTCGTGACCTGTGATTCTCGTCTGCTGTCCTGTACTGTCCTGTCCTGTTGTTGTTGACCCCGGCTTGTCTGACTACTCTTTTGTCTCTTCCACCAGCTACACGCCATTGGCGGCGGCCATTACCGCAGCTGAGGTGTCTCGGGGGCCGCGACCTGGTTCCTGGCTGCGTCAAGTCCATCCCCACCATCAGGGGCCCTGGTGAAGGGCAGCCTGGGACTTAGACTCCGCGCCCTGAGGGACTTCGGTCTGTGGGTGGTGGTTGTCGTCAGCCAGTGCGTTACATTGTTAGGCCTGCCTGTCCGTTCCTCAGCTCCTGCCCTGACAGAGACTCACCGCCCTCCTGATGTGATGGCCTTCCACGAGATGGACGTCGTGAAGATCGCGGCATCCTGGTAGTAATTGATGCCGGAGTACCTGAAAACAGCTTAAAAATATCTAATAATAATAATAATGTTATAAGAACACTAGTAATCGCAATGTATTGTAATAAAGATGAGAAGAGTCGCAGTCAGTCGCAGGAGGCACAGTCTGAGGATGCAATCGCCACAGCTACCAGAACAGGCCTCAGACTGACTCAGCACCAACTGTCACCAACTGTCACTTTTCCGGCCTTGTCATTCTGACTGGCAATATGGCGCTCATGTAACACTACAACCAAATCCATGTTCTATCATTTTATAGATTTTACAGAGAATTACACAGGATTGGGGCCATTTATTGGTTATTATAGAGTTCTGCCACAAGATGGCATTCTCAGGTGTAATACCGCTCCTCGCCATAGATCTCTCCCTTCCCAGTCGGCTCCATACAGAGAAAACGGCGGCCATCTTTAGCTATGTAAAGTCTATGGGAGGCGGAGGAGAGGAGCAGCTGAGAGGGAAACAGGAAAGGAACGGCCGGGGCGGGGATGATGGCCTCCGGGGGGGGGAGCTGAGCTGAGCAGGTGAGGAGGACAGAGGGCAGGAGAGCCGGGGAGGTGGATGGAGGAGGTCGGGGGGCTTTGTGGAGAAGGCTGGGGGGATTGTATGTATAAAAAGGCTGATAGGAGGTCATGTCTGGAGAAGGTGGGGGAATAAGAGGCACAGACATAGCTGGGGCTCCCCCACCTGCCCCCTCAGTGTCCCCCCAACTACCCCCTCAGCGTCCCCCCCCCCCTCAGCGTCCCCCCAACTACCCCCTCAGCGTCATTCCCCTCCACCCCTCAGCGTCCCCCCAACTACCCCCTCAGCGTCATTCCCCTCCACCCCCTCAGCGTCATTCCCCTCCACCCCCTCAGCGTCATTCCCCCCCCCAGCGTCATTCGCCCCCTCCGCGTCATTTCCCCCCCGCCCCCTCAGCGTTATCCCCACCAGTGTTTCCCTCCACCTGCCTCCCTCAGCGTTATCCCTCCCCCCCCTGCCCCATTCAGCGTTATCCCCCCCGCACCCTCTGCGTTATCCCCCCCCGTACCCTCTGCGTCATCCCCCCCTGCGTTATCCCCCCCCGCACCCTCTGCGTTATCTCCCCCCCCCCCCGCACCCTCTGCGTTATCTCCCCCCCCCGCACCCTCTGCGTTATCTCCCCCCCCGCACCCTCTGCGTTATCTCCCCCCCGCACCCTCTGCGTTATCTCCCCCCCCCCGCACCCTCTGCGTTATCTCCCCCCCGCACCCTCTGCGTTATCTCCCCCCCCGCACCCTCTGCGTTATCTCCCCCCCCCGCACCCTCTGCGTTATCTCCCCCCCCCCTGCACCCTTTGCGTTATCTCCCCCCCCGCACCCTCTGCGTTATCTCCCCCCCCCGCACCCTCTGCGTTATCTCCCCCCCCCCGCACCCTCTGCGTTATCTCCCCCCCCGCACCCTCTGCGTTATCTCCCCCCCGCACCCTCTGCGTTATCCTTCCCTCGCCCACTTAGCGTTATCCTTCCCCCCCCCCGCCTGCCTCCCCCAGTCTTCCCCCAGAACACTGGGGAGGCAGACTGTGGCTGACCCCCCCAGGCCTGCACAGGGTACAGCTCACTGAAGTCAAAATAAAAGAAAAGCAATAAAACTGTGAATGGCCAACAATGTCCTGAGTGTCCGAGTTCTCCAGTCCTCCCACTTCTTCCACAAGTTTTCAGTGCCGCATTCCTGGGCCGTCCTGGTGTCATCCAGCCTGGTGTCATCCGGCCTGGTGTCATCCGTCCTGGTGTCATCCGTCCTGGTGTCATCCGTCCTGGTGTCATCCGGCCCTCAGAGTGTAACCAATCCTCTCCCAGGGTGCGTTTTTTTAGGTCATGTGGCAGAAATGTGCTGGTTGTTAAGTGACTGCCCACCAGCATCCTTCACAGCCAATGAATAGCTGCTAGTTAAAGGATAAGTTCACTTTTTATGAATACAATGAATAAAAGCACTTTTTTTTAAATTTTCTGGTGAAAAAAAAATGTGCATTTATTATTTTTGTGTTTCTGGAGCCTGTAAAGCTTTGTACCAGCAATCAGCAGATGGCTGGTGTCATGGAGGTCACCCTCTGACCTGTCAGTATACTACTGAAAGGAAGGCTCGATGAACTACCACAGCCCTGCGGTGCGCCGCGGTCGATCATTGAAAACTCCAAGCTGACCTCCACAAAGGCTGCAGGAACTTGTAGTTGTCCCATTCACAGAACACTGTGATTGAGTGACGTGGGCGGAACCCCTGCACGGCCACGTCTTTTTTTTTTTTTTTTTTTTATTGTGTCAGCAGAGAGGAGAAAATGCCCCACTTGCTGTCCCAACGGAGATCAGGGGGGTTGCGGGGGTCGGTCCATTCAATACATGCTACACACTGATTATGGGTGTAACATGTTATGATAGGTGAACTTATCCTTTAACCCCTTCCCTACCGGGGACTTATACCCCCTTCCTGCCCAGGACAGTTTTCAGCGCTGGCGCAGTTTGAATGACAATTGCGCGGTCATGCAACACTGTACCCATATGACATTTTTATCATTTGTTTTCACACAGATTTTCTTTTGGTGGTATTTAATCCCCTCTGGGTGTTTTATTTTTTGCGCTATCAACAAAAGAATAGCAAAAAATCAAAATCAAAAGTCTTTCTTTGTTTCTATTGTAAAATTTTGCAAACAGGTAATTGTTCTCCTTCACTGATGTGCTTTGATGAGGCGTCACTGATGAGTCGGCACTGATGATGCTACACTAATGGGCAGCACTGCTGGGCACTGACTGGCGCCACTGCTGGGCAGCACAGATGGGAAGCACTGCTGGGCATGTGAGTGGCACTGCTGGGCACATGTGGGTGGCACTGATCATCAGTGCCAATCTGTTTTCAGACAATTGCCGGTTATCGGCAGGACTTTCCTCACACTGTGACAGCGTGAGGAAAGTGAAGCCGACGACCAGCAACTGCATTTACCCAGTGATCTGTGTGATCGGACACAGCTGATCATGTGGTAAAAGGCTGCTATGATTGCCCTTTTACCACATCACGTGATCAGCTGTGTCCGTAGGACACAGCAATCACGGAGATCACCGGATGCGCGCTGCTGGGGGCACGCGGGAGGGCGCAATCTAGGAGGATGTCATATGACAGAACTGGACAACCGCTCTGTAGCCTTCATTCGGCTATAGGCTGGTTGTCAAATGGTTAAGAAGCCAGTACCTGATGATGTTCTTAACAACCAGCTATTCACCAATATGCTTTGTAATGCAACACATTTAACACACCACAAAACGCACAGCAACCGTGGTATAAACGTGTGAAATATGCATATGTGTTTTTGCCGCAGGTCAGCGTGAAAGTAGCCTAAGTGATGACACAGCCCCTGTGATGTTCCTTGTCACATGGTGTTTCAGGGAAGTAAATAGAGGAAGGCTTGTGAGAGTGAGAACCTATACTGGAGATCTGTGATCATGTCATTAGAGCAAAGGTGTCTTCACATCGCAGCATTTCAGGATACTGAGAATATTCATTAGAATGCACACGTGCCAGAGGTGTCCCCAGGAAGGTAAACATCAGTAATGTATTAACCGCTTTCCGTCCGCCCTATATAGAAGTACTGCTACAAGGCGGCACGGGAGCACAAAATCACTTGTATATACCTAACTTTGCATTTCCAGGTAGGGGGCGCACGTGTGCCCTACCCGCGTCACCATTCGCGGCTGCGGTTATCGGCTATTCTCTCCCCTGTCAGCTCCTGCCCACTGATTTGCATGGCTGTGCATAGCACAGCCATGCAAAGTAGTGTAATTACAGTGAAGCACTAACACAGCCTCATAGTAACACAGCACACAGGTTAACCCTTTAATTGCCCCACATGTTAACCCCTTCCTCCCCACTGCCATTAGTGCAGTGCCAGTGGTTTTTATTAGCACTGATGACTGTATTGGTGTCCTTAGGGATGTCAGTGACAACAGGTCAGTTCCCCCCAGTGTCAGAATGGCCACCGCAGTCCCGCTATAAGTTACTGATCGCTGTCATTACTAGTAAAAAACAAAAACCCAGTATATATACCGCCATTTGTAAACACTATAAATTTCACGTCAGCCAATTAATTTACACATATTGGGATTTTCTTATAGCAAAGACATGGAGCAGAATACATTTTGCCTTAAATTTATGATGAAATGTGATTTTTAATTTTTTTTTACTGGACATGTCTAATAGCAAAAAGTCAAAAATATTGGGTTTTTTTTTCAAAATTGTGCAAACAATAAAAACGCATAGGCAATCAAATACCACCGTACCATTGACCGGCCGTAATGCAAAACAATGGCCTGCTCAGGAAGGGGGTTAATTCCTCTGGAGGGCAAGTGGTTAAAGGTTAATTCACCTTTTGTAACATGTTACCCCCATATTCAGAGTGTAACCTGTTATGAAAGCACTGGCCCCCGCTCCCTGCAGATCACCAGCTTTGTCAGCTAGTGAGCGATCTTCTACCCAATAGCTGTCAAATTTTTAAAAAATGTGGCCGTGTGGGGCTCCATTTGCCCGGCCGCATCACTCCTCTGTGAATGAGAAACTACTAGTCCCGACAGACTTGGTGGCTGTCAGCTTGTAGTTCTCAATGAACTGCCACGGCACTGTGGAGCACTGGGATAGTTCATTCAGTCTTCCTGTCAGTATATCTGCTTGCTTGTACATCCTGTATGGGGCGAGCAGATGTACTGACAGATCTGCAGGAGACCTGCATGGCATCGGTGATCTGCCTGTCGCTGGTGTAATGCTTTGCAGGCTTCTGCAGCAAAAAATAATGCACATTTTTTTACCTGCATATAAAATGTGCATTTTTTTAAAAAAAATTTTATCAAAAGGTGAACTTATCCGTGAACTAAAGGGCTTTGGAAGGTGAGAATACCGGCAGCAAGTATTATGGAGTATTTTCATTCTTGGGATTAGAAAGCCTTAATGTATAACTAAAAGAAAAACTTTTTTTTTTTTTGGGTAGAGAGAAGAGGGATTAGAACACCTGTCAGGTTTTTATTACTGTCTGTGTCCCTGAGAGATTCCCCCTCTCTATGTGTCCTGTTTGTCATTATCATCGAAGATAAATGTAAAAGAAAATCCCAAATTTTGTGTTGTTCCCAGAAAAGTAATAGAAGGGAAATCTTCCAATGAGGGACCCCAAAGTATTCCCTTAATTTGCAGGGATTTTTTTCACTTCCTGTTTTGGCTATGGTACAGGAAGTGAAGGTAAATCTCCCCAATGGGACACAGATGGCAAAAAATAAAACTGACAGGGGTTATAACCCTGCCTTACTTTGTCCAAAATGAAAAAAAAATGTTGCCTATAGTTCTACTTTATACCCCTATTAAAATATTGAACACTGCCTTAGCAGGATCAGTGATGTTCTTGCCCATGCCGTCACTTCACCCGCTTGTCTCCCCCCCTTGCACCGACATCTCAATTGTGGGCACCCAGCTGTGACACCTTTTGGCTTCACAGCTGGGTGCCCACTGCACGAGGTGTACTGCACCTCCCGAATGGTCCAGCAGTCTTCTCGGACCTGTAAAGTGTCCTAGAAGACTGTGGGGGGAAGGAGGAGGGCATGCCAGAACCAGGGACCCGCTCCCCACTCCCCCCCCCAAAAAAGTGTAAAATGTGGCAGTGGAGGGGGTAGGAGGCAGACAAACAGCTGCCCCTTTTGGGTGGAGCTCCCTTTAATATATCTATAAATAATTTTTTTTAAATGCAAACAGTAGCTGAAATTTGATTTATTATCAGCTTCTTGAAGTCAGCAGAGCTCAGACTAAGGGGGGGAGAAGCAGTGCAAGGGACCAGTTGATTGTGCTCATGTGCTGATAGGAGAAGGGGAAGTGACAGAAAGATTCTGCTTTCTGCTTCTCTCTTTACTGTTCAGTCATAGACTGGGGGAAAGGCAAGACCTGTAAGTGTTAGTTAACTGCAGCAGAAAAAAATGGGGTTCCTGCTCTGCCAAACAGGACTGTGCTGTGTGGCAGAGCTGTGTAGATCTCAGGACTGGAGGGATAGAAATATAAATCCTTTGTCAGATAAGACCTGTATAAATATTTCAGCCATATGTTTGAGGTTAATATTATATAAAGGCTGGTATGTGTGAAATGTATTTATATATTTTTGTTTTTGTGTATTTTTCTCCTGGTTTAAGGTTCCTGCTAGTTTCTCCTTGATTAGTGATGGTCCAGTGAGCTAAGCAGTGTGTGAGATGATTAAGTAGGAAGTTGGGAGCATGGGGCAAAAGAAAAAGCCATTTGGTTACTGGATTACCTGGTGATTATAGGCGCAAGGTAAGCCATGGTTCCTTTTCATGTTTTATCACTAGAGTACTACAGCAGGCATCACTCGGGCAGTTTAGTTCTATAACCAAAACACACCATACATTGTCAGCAGCAATCCACTGCCTATCCAGAGCACCTTTTTATTCTTAGTAATTTCAGATCATACACTAGAAGGATAGATGACGTTTTAACAAAAATCAATATTCCATCTCTCTGATCTCTCCCTTGTCTTTGGCTCAAAGACAGCAGCGGGAGCCACTGGCTTCTGCTGCTGTCAATCACAGCCAGTGAGGAGGAAGCTGGTCCAGGCTGTGCTTTGTGAGTCAATAGACACTCAGAGCTGGCTCTGCAGTGAACCTGCACGAGTGCTCCCATAGCCAGTGGCTTGCTATGAGGACACTTGGCAAAGGGGGAGGAGCCAGGGACCCGAGGGGAGCACAGAGCAGGTAAGTAAGACATTTTTATTATTTAAAAAAAAATAAAATGGGTTTAGAATCACTTTAAGTTGCTGTTTTGAGACAATTACAGGGGATTGCCATATCTGTTCTCCTTTTGAAAATGAAAAGGTCAACACATTCTTCAATTTAAATCAGCTAAATACATTTAGGATGCATCAAAAGTATTGTAACAAAAAATATTTTGTCTAGTGGTGCATAGAAATGAAAATTCTAGTGCCGAAAATCAAAATTCAAAATGCACTTAGCTGAAAACCGAAACGCGCAATTTTTAAACATGAATATATATATTTTTTTTAAAAATACACTTTGATTAAAAAAAAACAAAAAAACAATACCTCAATTTTTTTGTAAAATATGAAAAAGAATTTTACGGCGAGTAAATAGATACCCAACATGTCACGCTTTAAAATTGCGCACGCTCGTGGAATGGCGTGAAACTGCGGTACCTAAAAATCTCCATGGGTGATGCTGTAAAAATTTCTACAGGTTAGCAGTGTAAAGTTACAGAGGAGGTCTAGTGCGATAATTATTGTTCTTGCTCTGACGTTCGTGGTGATACCCTCACACGTGGTTTGAATATTGTTTACATATGTGGGCATGGCCTACGTATGCGTTCACCACTACGTGGGGGGACAGGGACACTTTAAACTTTTTTTTTTTAATTTATTTAATGGGTTTTTATTGTTTTTGTTTTGTTTTTTGCACTGTCCCTTTAAAAAAAATTGTAATCACTTTTATTCTTATCACAAGAAATGCATGCATCCCCTGGGATAGAAATAATAATTAGAAATAAGACCCAACATCTCTGCTTTACAATGTAAAGCATTGGATCAAAAAAAAACATTGATCCAAGGGCATAGAGATGAGTGGAGGCCATCTTTCCTTCACTCAGCTGTATGCCCAGCGTCGGGATCGACGGTTTCTCAGGTGAGGCTGAGAACTCCCGAGCAGCGGCCGGTGGTGGCAGCGAGGGGCAGGGTTTTTTCGGCACCTGTATCGGTACTTTTTCATTTTGGCCGACGGCCGAAAGGGGTGTTTTTGGCCGAAACACTTCGGCCACTGAAATTTCGGTGCATCCCTAGTTTTGTCCACTACCTGCAATGCTGCTGAGGAGGACCCTTTCTCGCTGTGTGGGGGCAACGGTTGACTTTCAGAGATCTGATATACCCACTGCTGAGTCAGAGACAGAACTCTCCAATCTGCAAGGTGCTTGATTGTTGCTGATCCCAAAGCTGTAGGTCTGTCCTCTGCAGAACAACCGCTGCTTCCACAGAAAGCAAGAGTCCTTCACTGCAAAATGCTGTCAGGGGAAAAAAAGCTCAGTTCACGGGAAAGAAAGTACGTAAATTTCATTTGGGTTCAGCGTTGCATGACCACGAAATTGTCAGTTAAAGTAATGCAGCGCTGTAACGCAAAGAATGGCCTGGTAAGGAAGGGGCGGGGGGGGGGTAAATCCTCAGGAGGGCAAGGGGTTAAATATGTGTTAACCTCAACACAGTGTACCATAAATAATCAAATGCAAACTGCTCATATTACAACATTGTGTATACATTCGATAAACATTATAAAGTAAACCAAAGAATATGTAAGTTAAAAGTTCAAAAAGATAATACGGAGGTGTGAAAAGGGCCAGTGGTTTGGTACTTGTAATAACATGCTCCACTTGACAGTACTGTTGGTGCCCCACATGGACCAACACTCACCCTATGTAGGTGACCAATTATCTCTAGTATGGTCAACAGCACTTGTGGTGCATTCCCCTGTACAATCATCACAGTTTTGTTTATCCGGATAGTATGCAGCACACTAGATGAATCCACTCATAGAAAGGATTCCCCCTCTATTTTTACTACATTCTCTCGAGCCCTTAGTAATGTGGGGTCCTACAGTTGTTCAGTGGCAAAATTTTCCCTGTGTACTTCTTAGTCAAACACTAGGGGTGGCTGTTCCACTTCTGAGGTTGTAGGCTCCTCCCTAGGCCCTGTTTTCCCTGCTAATACTGACAAGGGAAGCACAGGCGAATCCTTACCCTCAGAGGATTCCCTAGGATAACCTTCAGGCTCTGAAGGACCATTTAATGGGAAATCTGGGCCATTCTAGAGCTCCCAGAATTTTGGGAAATCCCTCCCCACAATGGCGTCATGTGGCAGTTGGGGAACCAGACCCACCTGATGACACAGGTTACCGAGGGAGGTCTCAAAGGACACTGTTGCCACTGGATACTGTCTTGTGTCCCCATGAACACAAATGACTGCCAATTTTCTAGGGTGCAAGGTTTTTCCCGTTACCAATTCAGTTTTTACCAAAGTAACCAGGCTACCTGAATCCAACAATGCAACAACATTTTTACCATCAATACCCATTTTGCATAAAGGTTTCTAATTTCCCTTTTCAGCAGTGCAAGTAACAGTTGCAAATGGGGACTGCCGTCTCTCTGTAAGAAAGTCACAGTGCATTGGTTCATCCGTACTTGGGCAATCTGCTGCTACATGTCCCTCTTCCCAGCAGCGGTAACAGATTATCCTTCTGCTCACCTCTGGCGGGTTTGGCCTTCCAGGCCGCTCGTGCCAGATATTGGAAACAGTCCCAAAAGTACCTTTCGTTCCCCCTTTTCCATTCTCTCCACCCCCATCCCTTGGTGCAATTTTACCCATAGCCGGGGATGGTCTGGTCTTGGGGTGGAAAGTCCGTGATTCCTTGAGGGAAGACGTAAGATTTTCAGTCGCTAGATATCTCTCCACAAGGTCCACAAGCTTGTCTGCTGTTTCTGGATCTCCATGATTCATCCATTTCTGCAAGGTAGGGAGAGACCTCAGAAACTTGTCCATCACCACCCTTTCCACAATCTTTGGTCCAGACAGTGTATCTGGCTACAGCCATTTCCTGGTCAAATGAATAAGGTCATACATTTGGGATCGGGGTGGTTTTCCCAGTCGATAACTCTAGTTGTGTACCCGATGAGCCCGGACAGCCAGGGTTACACCCAGCCATGCCAAAATTTCCATTTTTAAATGATCATAGTCCTTGGCTTCCTCATCGCTCAAGGTCAAAATAAGCCTTTTGGGACTCGCCAGATAGTAGCGTGGCCACTAGTCCAGCCCACTGCTCTTTAGGTCAACTTTCTTTTTCATCTGTTCTTTCAAAAGTGGTCAGAAACATCTCAGGGCCCTCATCTGCAGACATTTTTGGCAGCAGGTGACTTACACGGAAAGATGGTATGGTAGTAGAATTACTCCCAGCCTCAGTCTGCTCACTCTGCTGAAGCTGTTTCATGATGGCTGTTGGTGTATCTGTTCCTGCCATTCCAACGATTCCCTAAGGCGGGCCTCCGCCTGTTCCGGGGCTTGCTGCTGGGCTGCAAGGCTCTGTTGCAAAACTTGCTGCTGGACTGCAAGGCTCTGTTGCAAGCTTGCATTTGTTTTCTGCTGACTTGCATTTGCCAAAGCAAGCTGTCTCAGTATCTCTTCCATGCTGGCCTTGCTTCACCTGCCCGCATCCTCCACCATATGTAAGGGATTAGCCCAGTAGCGGGTTGTGCCTGGCCCCCTGGATGGGTCAGAACACCATGAAAGAGGCTCAGCACGACAGCAGGATCTTGGTGAAAAGTTTGTGCTTTATTTACAAGTCAGGTGAACACATTGTGCAAATAGTCAAAACAGCAAAAAAATACAAGCAGAAAATAAACCCTTGCCCCGCTGGGCATCTAACTACAAACACAGGTTTCCTATCTAGCTGTCTGAATACAGCCTATCGCTGCTCAGACACAGAGGGGTTTATTTACTAAACCTGGTTGACTCAGAATCTTGTCCACTTCTGCATAAAAACCAATCAGCTTCCACGTTTTATTGCTGAAGCTTAACTGAACATGCTGAGGTTAGAAGCTGATTGGCTACCATGCACAGGTGCCCAAGATTCTGAGTCAACCAGGTTTAGTAAATAAACCCCAGAGTGTTCACACAATCTAAGATCACACAGATTATCTCTCACCACAGGATGGTTTGGTTGCTCCCCAGTCTGTCCTGCACAGCAAACTGGTTCCAGGTTGGAGCATCCTCTCTAAGCAGCCTGGGCGTTTTATAGAGCCCAGAGCCCTCAACTCACTACAGCTGAGCTAATGAAATCATCAGTGAGCCAAACAGGCTCACTACACAGCACAACAGGAGAAACAGTCAGTGTATAACATGAACCTGGGACAAATATACCTCCCATCCTGGACACATCCCTTAGTTCTTCCTGCCTTCTTGTTACAGCACCCTTTGAAATTATGGACAATCCTGAGGCACCCTATTCTGAAATGTATAAAACTATTCTAATAGTTTTATATAACACAGCAACATCCGCATACATAGGACGCCCAACATTGGAGGTGATTTGTTTTTCCAAAGCAAATACACTTTTGCACACTGGTACTGACTAGTATTCCAATGTTTCTCTTCTCCCTCAGTTTTTCACTGTCACTGAGATGTGACCCCAGCACAGACCGAGAGGGCCGGGAGAGGGTCAAACCAAGATACTGTGCAGGCAACCAGCATCCTCCTTATCAACTGATGATATCATTGGTTGTCAGGGCACTGGTGGCTAAAAGGTCCTAATGGTGCACAATGAAAACCTGTGGCTTTGTGTAACTAAAAGTCAGGCTTGTTCCACCCGCTGGCTTGTGTACAAGTTTTGGGCAATTTTTAGACATTTTTCCAAGGCACCCCTGAAGAAACCTCAAGGCACCCTGGTTGAGAAAGGCTGGTCTAGTGCGTTACAGAGTACAGTGCATTGCGGTGTCCAGTGTGCCAGTGTACAGTGCATTGCGGTGTCCAGTGTGTTACACAGTACAGTGCATTGCGGTGTCCAGTGTGTTATAGAGTACAGTGCATTGCGGTGTCCAGTGTGTTACAGAGTACAGTGCATTGCGGTGTCCAGTGCGTCAGAGTACAGTGCATTGCGGTGTCCAGTGCGTCAGAGTACAGTGCATTGCGGTGTCCAGTGTGTTACAGAGTACAGTGCATTGCGGTGTCCAGTGCGTCACAGAGTACAGTGCATTGCGGTGTCCAGTGCGTCACAGAGTACAGTGCATTGCGGTGTCCAGTGCGTCACAGAGTACAGTGCATTGCGGTGTCCAGTGTGCCAGTGTACAGTGCATTGCGGTGTCCAGTGTGCCAGTGTACAGTGCATTGCGGTGTCCAGTGTGCCAGTGTACAGTGCATTGCGGTGTCCAGTGCGTCACACAGTACAGTGCATTGCGGTGCCCAGTGCGTCACACAGTACAGTGCATTGCGGTGTCCAGTGCGTCACAGAGTACAGTGCAATGCGGTGTCCAGTGCGTTAGTGTACAGTGCATGGCGATGTCCAGTGCGTCACACAGTACAGTGCATTGCGGTGCCCAGTGCGTCACACAGTACAGTGCATTGCGGTGCCCAGTGCGTCACACAGTACAGTGCATTGCGGTGCCCAGTGCGTCACACAGTACAGTGCATTGCGGTGCCCAGTGCATCACACAGTACAGTGCAATGCGGTGTCCAGTGCGTTAGTGTACAGTGCATTGCGATGTCCAGTGCGTTACAGTGTACAGTTATTAGCGGTGTCCAGTGTGTCACAGTGTACAGTTAATAGCAGGGTCCAGTGCATTACAGTGTACAGTTAATGGCGGTGTCCAGTGCATTAGAGTACAGTGCATTGTGGTGTCCAGTGCGTTAGAGTACAGTGCATTTTAAATATTGTATTGTTTTTTCCTGTTTTTTTCCACTACAAATAAAATGTGTGTGGTGCGCATAGGAATTTCTTCATATTTTTTTCAAACTATAGTTCGGCCCCCCAACAGTGTGAAGGTCTGTGAACTGGCCCCGTTTAAAAAGTTTGAGGACCCCTGGTATAACCTGTAGGTCATAAAGCTACACATAAACTTATATTTGTTTTCTTTATTCTTCAATAGTCACAAAGGATATAAGTTCACTTTGTGTGCACCAAATGTCTTTGCAAACTTGGTTACTACCTTGTAAAAGTAGCAGTGCTATCGCTGGGCTGTGTGGAGTCTAGTGCTGTGAGGTACCCAGAAGGCCTCTCCCACTACAGACTTTACAGAAAGCTGCCGTACAGAGATAACATTTCACACTGGATTGCTGCACAGATGTGGCAGAGATACACAAAGCACACAAAGATTGAAGGAAGAATACACGTCTCTGGTAATTTGACAAGATTTGGTTATTCCAGGGTTTAGCTTTTAGATTTTTTTCTGTATCTTGTTTAGGAGACTTTTACTTTCTTTTTCAGCGAAAGGTGCCCGCAGGGGCTGCAGACTTTTAATTGTTGGGGGTATTTAGGGTTATTGTTAGAAATAAGAGCACAGTTAGCCATAATGATATGACTGCGGTTCTTACATTTCCATATTGTATGAAAGACACACAAAGAAGGTAACTTGGACTGCAAGTCCACTTATAAACACCAATTAACCACTTCCTTACCGCCCTATAGCAGAAATGCTGCCAAAGGGCAGCACGGGTGCACAAAATCACGTATGTATACGTGATTTTGCATTTCCAAGTAGGGGGTGCGCGCAGGCCGTGTTCGTGCCCTACCCACCCCGCCATTCGCGGCCACGGCTGTCAATCAGCGGGTCCGGGCCGATGATTACCTGCCAGCACCCGGTGATTACCGACAATCACTGAGGGGGGTGGGCTACTTTGTTTACTAACAGTCGTCCTCCCTGTCGGCTCGGGGCACACTGCTCCAGATTTAAGCACGCCCCCATAGTAAAACAGCACACAGTTAACCCTTTGATCACCCCTCATGTTAACCCTTTTTTGCCCAGTGCCATTAGTACAGTGGCAGTGCTTTTTTTTTAGCACTGATCACTCTATTGGTGTCACTGGGGATATCAGTGACACCAAGTCAGTTCCTCCCAGTGTCAGAATGCCCACCACAGTCCCGCTATAAGTCGCTGATCGCCGTCATTATTTATAGAAAAAAGAAAAAAAATTCCAGTATCTATACCGCCATTTTTTTTAGCAAAGACATGGAGCAGAATACATTTTGGACTAAATTTATGACAAAATTTTACACTTTCATTTTTTTTTTACTGGACATGTTTAATCGCTTCCGCGCTGCCCTATAGTAGAAATACTGCTACAGGGCAGCACGGGTGCATAAAATCACGTATATGTATGTGATTTGCACTCCCACGGTTTTCGTGCCCCTCCCAGATAGCGTCAGATTTCCTGACAGTACACCAGTAATCACATTTAACCCCTTGTTTGCCAGGAGCACACTCACATACACTATAAACCTCCATTGCTAGTATAGTCTTTGAATGGATCAATATCTTTGATCAGATCAGCACTATACCAGTGTTCACATTAGTATAGCGTCCCCTAAAACGCAGTATCAGCGGGATCAGCCCCGATACCTGCCAGCACCTGCATTTGGCCCCTACGCTTACCGCCCCCTTCTCCCCAGCAAGTGCAGTGTCAGTAGGTCACTGTCACTTGATACATTGCACCCAAAACCGCAGTGTTCACAGAATCAGGCCTGATCTCTGTTAACACTTGCCAGTACAGTTTTTTGTAGTGGTTCAAGCAGTCCCTGACACCTAGGTGCTCCTTTTACCGTAAGGCGCACTAGGTACCTATAAATGTAGTGGCCAAAATGTCAATGGAAAGGTACTCTAGTGAAGAGACCTACAGGATTCTGAGTATGTCAGGTGAGAACGAAGGGGCAGACTCCCTGACACAATCAGCCTCAAAATATGAACCTATAGACAACAGCGGCATCCTGACAGATAGCTCAGATGATGGAGAAGAGATCTCTGCTAAGATCAGGCGTACCCAACCCCATTCCCAGGTTGCTGAGATGTTACAATTGCATGATGACTCTCATATGCAGCAGAGTGCCAGTACTAGTGCCACTCTACCTTTTGGTGAACTGGCGAGTACCAGCCGCCTAGTACATCCTGGTCTTTCACATACTAGCACTGCAGTATCACTTGGTGATGTAGCGAGTCCCACAAGTGTAGTACAAGCTGGTGCTGCAGGCATCATCCTGGTATCATTTTTTTCAGCCAGCGATCAGCTTTCATGTAAAAGCAATCCTAGTGGCTAATTAGCTGCAAGATTGCTTTTACAAGCAGCAGGAGACGATGCCCCCCTCCTTCACTGCCTTCCACGGCCTTCTCGGGGGAACCTGAGAATGCAGCCGGTGTTCTGCCAGCTGACCATAGAGCTAATTGGAGACCAGAATGGTGCCAATCATCTCTATAGTCTAAGAAATCAGAAGCTACGAGCATTTCATCACTTCAGTTTCGCAGGATATAAACAGCGCCATTTGTAAATTGGGAATCATCTGATCACACCAATCTTGGTGAGATTAGATAATGTAAGAGCAGAGGAGATATCTAGAGCCTGATAGACCCCAGATTTCTCAAAAATGAATGTATGACAATGCCCATTGAAGTTATAAGGGATATTTGCATTCCCTGTAACAGCATTAAAAGTGATCAAAAAAATGAAAAGGACAGTGTAAAAATAATTAAAAAAATCAAAATACCTTAAAAAATAAAGCGTCCTCGCCTCGCCCTCCCCGCGTGCGCACATAGATCCCGTTCCAGTATGTTAACATCGGTTGCACCATGCATGTGAGGTATTGTTGCAAAAGTCAGATTAAGGTCAGTAATTCTAGCACTAGACCTCCTCTGTAAATCTAAAATGGTGGCTTGTAAAGACTTTTAAAGCCTTACCTATGGATATTAAAAATGTATGCAGTTTGTCGCCATTGCACAGGGCATGCGCAGTTTTAAAGCATGTCATGTTTGGTATCAATTTACTTAGCATACCATCATCTTTTATATTTTACCAATAATTGGCCAATATATTGTGTTTTTGTGCATTAAAAGTAAAAAAACTGTATTTTTTTAAAAAACTGCGCTTGAAAAATCGCTGCTCGAGTACTATGTGCCATAAATTGCAGCACCCACCATTTTATTCACTAGGGTGTCTACTTTAAAAAATATATAATGTTTGGGGGTTCAAAGTAATTTCCTAGAAAAAAATACTAATTATTTTTCATGTGCACAAAAAAAATGTGAAAAGGCTTGGTCTTCAGGTGGTTAGAAAAGTGAGTGATGTGTGGCATAAACTTCTAACGCTGGGCATAAAATGCCCCTACCCCCAAACCGACCCCTTTTTGGAAAGTAGACACCCCAAACTATTTGCTCCCATGTATGGGGATTCCATATGTGAGAGACGTCTTGGCAGTCTAGCCAAGTACAGGACCCCAAAATCCAATATGCTTTTTCAGTCTTTTAAAGGGCTTTATCTCCTCATTACACTTCCTGACTACCTATCACAGTTTCGGAGACCCTGAAATGCCAGAATAGCACCAACCCCCCCCCCCCCCCCAAATGATCCCTTTTTGGAAAGTAGACACCTCAAGGAATTTAAAAAGAGGCATGGTGAGCAAGTTTTTAGAAACTTTTTTTTTTAATATTTCAAAACCTTGTGAGGAAAAAATGAGATCTGCAAAATACTCACCATGCCTCTTTTAAATTCCTTGAGGTGTCTACTTTCGAAAAAGGGGTCATTTTGGGGGGGGTTGGTGCTATGCTGGCATGTCAGGACCTCCAAAACTGTGCTAGGTAGTTAGGAAGTGAAACGAGGAAGTTACGCACCTTCAGGCTTTCAAAATGGTCATTGGATTTCAGGCTCCAGTATGTGGCTAGGCTCCCAAAAAGTCTCACACATGATATAAAAAAGCACACAGGTGATCAAATACCACCGAAAGAAAGCTCTATTTGTGTGAAAAAAGTACATAAATTTTGTTTATACGGTCATGCAATGCTGCGCCCAATTATCAGTTGAAATAGTGCAGCACCGAATAGCATAAAAAAGCCTGGTCAGGAAGGGAGGTAAATCCTCAGGAGGGCAAGTGGTCAACACATTTATATGCGCTCACAAGTGTAAAATAGGATGGCAGGAATATATCTGAGCAGGACCAGTCACAGGTGTCAGAGCTTCAGGTGATCAGGCTGGAGCTGCTGTGAAAAGGGCCAAGCACAGGGATTTCTGGAGCCAGGATAGATGCCTCCGCATCAGATGGGGAGCCAAGACTGTTCCTGCTAGTTTTCCACTTGCAAGGAGTCACAAAAGGATTATGAGAAATTAGTTTTTAAGAGTAACACCTCGTCTTCATCATCCTCCAGGCAGCAGAGAGCAGGCAAGCTTCAACAGCTACTTGAATTGTCACATTGGCCTGACATTGAAGCATAGAGGGCCATGACACTTGCTGTAGCCAGGTACACGTGCAACTACATACCTGAACATACTTTATTCTTTGTTAAATATGTTGTACGCTTTTTAAATAGTTATTAGTGTAATTCTACTCCTTGTGTTTTCTGTTTATCTCACCTTGTAATCGGGCAGACTGACAACTCATGGGGTCCCCGGGCAATAGGGGATCATGGGGCCCCTGTGTCCTTGCCCAAACTCAAAAAAGCCTATGAAAAAGGTACCAGGGGCATCTCATGGGGCCCCCCTACTGACCCCGGGCCCTCGGGCAGTGTCCGAGTTTACAAATGGTCAGTCCGCCCCTGCTTGTAATGATAGGCTGATCAGTTCTCCTGTGTCTATGTATTCATACACCTAACTTGTCCCTTAGGACAGGCAACTACTTGTTTTGGGTCACACAGGGTCCTGCGCATGGGAATGCAGGCTGCACGTTATCCCTCATCCCCGAAATAACTACACTTATTTAAATAATGACACATACACAATATTTCTTCTTTTGGCATAAAATTGTGGTTGCGGCACTTTTATTGGTAATTACACACAACATAAATTAAATTTGCAATATCATTTATTCAAAACTTTTACACTTTAATTATCAACCAGGAATAAACTTGCTCAGTCTTTTAGGACTCAAGCTATCTGAAATAATTCTATCAATAAGTCCCCACCAGCCGAACTATTTACAACGTCCGGCCTACCCAAGACCCGCAGGCCAATTCTATACTATTTTGTAATCCTAAATGAAAGATATCTATACCTACGTCTGATAGCTGCACACCGTCTGACCGATAAATGCCACTAACTCCTCCTTCTAGATCCGTGTGATGGTATGAAATTCCACCTATCAGAGGCATGAATTTTTCCATAGACTTGTTTAGTCGTCTTTTTTAATTGAGGATTAACTAACCATACAAGTGTAGGGACTACTTCTGAAAAGATAATGGTAGTATTCGGGGATGAAAAGTGGAAACGGTGTAAGTCCCGTTTCGTCATGAACATTAGTTCTAGAGTTTTCTCATTGTCTATGGCATTTCCCCCAAGGTGTATGATTAATATCTCAGGTGCAGGCCAAACTTCAAACAACTTAGATGAAAAAACAAGTTAAACCATTTAAGACCAACGTTTCCATAAAATTAGAATTTTTGCCGGATCCATTGTTAAATTAGCTGAATATGAATGCTGAGCCGCTCTTTTCAAAGCCCAGTAGACAAATGAATGTCCCAGTATCCATATACAGTTGTGGCCAAAATTATTCAACCCCCAATGCTGTAAAGGGGTTTAGGGACTATAGTGTACATTTGGAATTGTATTCAGAATCAAATCCTACAAGGACGTTGTAACTACCCAAATGCAACTAAAATGACATCAATTGTTTATGTAATACAGTAGTAAATGGTTCTTATGTGGTTTCTTCATTGCCACAATTATTCAACCCCTTAAAGACTACCACTCTGAAGAACAGAGGTTCATACAGGTGCTTTCCATCAGGTATTGAAAACACCTGTGGATGTCACCGAGCAGCAATCAAGCATAATAAGCACCAATTAGGCAGCTTTAAAATGACTGTGATACTCAGCTCCTTCTAGACATTTACTGGTGTGGTTACAAACATGGTGAAGGCAAGAGAATGGTCCAGGAAGACAAGAGAAGAGGTGATTTCTCTTCACAGGAAGGGCAATGGCTATAAGAAGATTGCAAAGATGTTAAACATACCAAGAGACACCTTAGGAAGCATCATTCGCAAATTCAAGGCAAAGGGCACTGTTGAAACGCTACCTGGTCGTGGCAGAAAGAAGATGCTGACTTCGACTGCTGTGCGCTACCTGAAGCGTAGAGTGGAGAGAAGTCCCCGTGTGACTGCTGAGGAACTGAGAAAAGATTTGTCAGATGTGGGTACAGAAGTTTCAGCCCAGACAATAAGACGCACACTGCGTAATGAAGGCCTCCGTGCCAGAACTCCCAGGCGTACCCCCTTGCTGTCTCCAAAGAATAAGAAGAGTCGACTGCAGTATGCCAAAAGCCATGTGGACAAACCACAAAAGTTGTGGGATAGTGTTCTGTGGACTGATGAAACAAAATTAGAACTGTTTGGGCCCATGGATCAACGCTATGTTTGGAGGAGGAAGAACAAGGCCTATGATGAAAAGAACACCTTGCCTACTGTGAAGCATGGTGGAGGGTCAATCATGCTTTGGGGCTGTTTTGCTTCTGCAGGTACAGGGAAGCTTCAGCGTGTGCAAGGTACCATGAATTCTCTTCAGTACCAGGAGATATTGGATGGAAACGTGATGCAGTCCGTCACACACCTGAGGCTTGGGAGACGTTGGACCTTTCAACAGGACAATGATCCCAAGCATACCTCCAAGTCCACTAGAGCATGGTTGCAGAGGAAAGGCTGGAACATTTTGGAGTGGCCATCGCAGTCACCAGACTTAAATCCGATTGAGAACCTCTGGTGGGACTTAAAGAAAGCAGTTGCAGTGCGCAAGCCTAAGAATGTGACTGAACTGGAGGCCTTTGCCCATGAAGAATGGGCGAAGATACCCGTAGATCGCTGCAAGACACTTGTGTCAAGCTATGCTTCACGTTTAAAAGCTGTTATAACTGTAAAAGGATGCTGTACTAAGTACTAAGATTGAATGTCACTTGGGGGTTGAATAAAACTGATAATGCTGTGAGCACAGAAAAGACATTTGTGGTTATTTCATTATAACTGTTATGTTATATTTGTCTGACCTACAAGTGCCTCTTTAATGTAAATGTAAGCAAGATGACTGAATGATCAAAA
Organism: Staurois parvus; assembly: GCF_062004578.1. Classification (NCBI taxonomy): domain Eukaryota; kingdom Metazoa; phylum Chordata; class Amphibia; order Anura; family Ranidae; genus Staurois; species Staurois parvus. The sequence goes on along the minus strand of NW_028317964.1, from coordinate 2,042,331 downwards.
GCAATGTCAAACTGGCCAAAACACTCAATTTCAGTGGGGGTTGAATAATTTTGGCCACAACTGTATATCTTCTGTCACCTGAAGAATTAAACAGACAGGTTAGGTCTAACATATAATTGGAAATGTTGTGACTCCTATCTACCTAATTTTTTTATTTTTTCATCATCCAAGCCCATTTTTGCAGCTTCCGTAGCTGCGCCTATTCTAAACGAATGAGATGTTAATTTAAATTGTATAAGACCTAATTTGTTAATGCCTTCTTTAAATATGGCATTAAATTGATACTTAGTTACAGCTGATGCTGATGCATCAGCATGCACCAGGAAATGACCCAGGCTGACCGGTCTAATATTCAAATACTTTTTTACCATGACAAAAGGGCAAATATCCATGTCTCCCCGAGTATAAAGATTGATCCATTTTCCTCTTCCAGCCTGATCTGTTTTTGAAAATGGAATAAACAAACTAATTCCATTTTCCAAAACAGTCACATTTTGTAGTAGTAGACCAGACATTGCTTTTTTTATTTGGGGGCAATAGTTCTGATATGCGTAATGCTCCACAAAAATGCTAGAATAAATGCCACGTTAAACAGTATAGATTTGAATTCTGAAAAACAAATTTCTTTGGTAATCCTACATAACTTTTTTAACAATTCCATAGATATGGGACGTCTTGTGTCTGGAGAATAATGCTGTTTTTTATATCCATTGAGCGCTTGTTTCACCAAAAAAAATGATGTACATGCTGGAAAATTACTTGAGGAAAAAGGAAACTCCTGCTAGAATTTTAACTATATGGCTATAAGCAAAATTCATGTGCATGAATGAGCACAAAAAAGAAAATTGTATTCTCAGATGGGCAATTGAACTGAAAACCCAATTCTCTGGAAAACTGCTTCCATTTATTCCATGAAGATGAATATTCAACCCATGTGCTGTTGGATACCGAATTTTTTATGGCCTTTATCAGTAAGTTTAAATCTGCTTCCACAGGTGATCTGGGCACTCAAAACCTTTTAAATCTGCTGTGGAAATAATTGTCTGAATCTTGATGTCTGGAATCAAGATAAGTCGTCAGCTATTTGATTTTCTTTGCCTGGGACATATCTTGCTTTAATGCAAATATTAAGTTTTAAACATTTCAAAACTAAATATCTAAGCAATTTTACCACCAAAATTGACCTAGATGATAAACAATATACTGCATACATAACCCCTAATTATCTGTCTGTACGAACAGCCTTTTGTTGGAAAAGTGCTCTCCCCATAATTCCAACGCTACTATTAGAGGAAATAGTTCTAGCAAAACTATGTTCTTTGTTGCATTCATTCGAATCCATTTTGACGGCCATTTACCACAACTCCAATGTGATTTCCATATTTCCGCAAAACCAAATGAGCCAGCTGAATCAGTGAACAATTCAAAATCCGTTGCAAAGATAACTTCATCCTGAAAAAATGAACAACCATTATATTCCTCAAAAAATTTTAACCACAATACTAAATCCTCCTTTAATTCAGAGGTTAATCTTACATGTGAGAAAGGAGATTTAAACCCGAAATCGCTAAATAAAGCCTACGCGAAAATATTTTTCCCACTGGCATTATTCTGGATGCAAATGCCAGTAGGCCTAATAATGACTGTAATTCTTTTAATAATACTTTTTTCTTCTTAAAAACCCTCTGTTGTCAATTTTTCTATTTTTTCCTCTTGGCAGTCGAAATTCACATTTTTCTGTGTCTATCAATATTCCTAAAAATTCCAATTTTGTGGTTGGATAAATCGTTTTTTCATTTGCTAATGGTATACCGAAATGCTGCGTTACCTTACTGAACATTTGCAGCATGTCTACACATATTGTCGAAAATGCTGGGCCTATAAACAAAAAATCATCCAGATAATGAGTTCTCCCATTCTGGCCTGATTCTTTTTCAATAGCCCATTGTAAGAATTTTGAAAATGTTTCGAAATACGCACAAGACAGTGAACAACCCATTGGTAAACTTCTATCGTAGTAAAGTTGACCTTCATAATGGATACCCAATGAGTTAAATGCTTCTGGGTTAATAGGTAATAGCCTAAATGCTGCCTTTATATCTGCCTTGGCTAGCAATGCTCCTTTTCCAAACTTTCTTATTTTATGAATGGCTCCTTCAAACGTGCAATATGATACTGATGCTGATCCTTCATCTATTTCGTTGTTTAAAGAAAAGCCTTTTGGGAATGATAGGTGGTGAATAAGCCGTTACGTATTCGGTTCTTATTTAGGAATATTACCCAGCGGCGATATCCTAAAATTATGAAAAGGTGGTTCCTTAACCCCTTTGCGCCGGCGCCTCCCAACCCTTTTAAGAGTTTCAGAAGCTGGGAGGCGGGGTTCAGGGTCATGTGATCGCCGTCATGCGTCGTCACGGCGGTCACATGATCGGGAAAAGTCCCAATCGAAAGAGGAGATCGGAACCTTTCCGTGAGTACCGGACATGTGTGCTGGGAGCACGGCAGGGCGTGCGCTCTCGTCACATGTGTCCTTTTTTAATAGAACGCAAATGTGCGGCCGCTCGGCGTCTAGGCCCAGACGCCGGGAGGCCGCACATTTGCGTTTGGCCAGTGTGAAGAGGTTAAAGGGACCAGCCAGGCGTCCTTCTTTTATTTCTGTTTCTAATTTTTTTCTAACAATATGTGAAAATTGATCTACCGACTTTAAATTATCAACAATATTACATCCATAACCTGAAAATATTGGTAACAAAAAACCATTCATAAAACCATCCGTTTATAAACTTAACTGTCTCCTTTTTTGGATATATTTCCAACTTTGACGCATGTTTTCCAAATTCACTGGTGTGCTGCTTTTTGATACATTCTCTTTGTCCTTGAAAAACCATGTTTCTTTTGAAACATTTAGGAATGAATGTGGGCCTGAACAATGCAAACATTCGTGTTTTGTACCTACATGACCCTGCCCACTTACATTGACTTTCATTGAATGCGTAACAATATCCCTTTTATATAAGGGAATACTGTGATGGAAGATTGTGGTTTTTGAAATTTCTGTTTTTGAGGTAATAAGTTTAGCCACAAGCCTACATCCTTCATACCCCATTTTAGTGATGGATATAAAGATAGTTTTTGCCGGAAAGATTCATTGTAATGATACCATCCTAATCCTCCGAAATTTTTATAGGCCTCCAAAACCTGTTCCAAATGTTGGAATAAACCACTGCAATGCTCTGGGTGTTTTTCCCCTAGCACGCTAGAATATATTGCAAAAGCTTGTAGCCAATTATGAAGTGATCTCGGTATTGGTCTATGCCTGTCTTCATCGTCGGATTTTCTATCAGTTTTGCCTGTGAAATCTTTTGCTGAGGGTAACAGTGACAGAATATCCACAAATTCTCCTTTCCATATTTTTTCTTTTAGTTGCGTTGATAAATGATATCCCAGCGGGGATATTTCACATAGAAAAACTTCTTTTAAACATGTTTCTGGTATTGATGAATTAATATTCATTCCTGTATAATTTTTTTCTATTTATCATTAATATTAACATTACTATCCTTATTAACCCACACATTAGCATGACTACTATTTAACAAATTATCACTATTAACATTTTTGTTTAAATTATTAGTAAGTGTTGTAATGGAATCTAATATTTTATAATAAGCTGTTAATCTCATCATTTCCACAAGATGTCGCTGTTTCGATTTCTGGAGCCCTGTGCTGACCTCTGTTGCCACCACTGGATACAGTCGGTATTGCACGCACAGACTCGTTTCTCTTCAGGCTTTCCTGACTCAGCTCCAGTTGAGGTTGTTGCCTAGCAACCACTTTGGAGGCCGCAGCCTCACTTTCAGCTCCGAGGGATGCTGCTCGACTTCCATGCCTACTTACTCTTCCTGGCGGCGAAGGAACCTGCCTCTTCCTCTTCTCACGCTGGCTTGCTCTTCTGACCACCGTTTCTTCCGATGCCCGGCCAGACTCCTCTTGCCCTGCTGATGATGCCGGTCAACCACTGGAACCGTGCCGAGACTCACTCTTCTGTGACAGGCTCCATTCGGCCGCTCTTCCTCTGACAGCGCTTCGGTGAGTTCTCCAACCCCTGTTCTGTGTCTTCCCGCTCTTCCCCTTCGGCTGCCATATCAAGGCAGCGCCACAGCCATTCTTCTCCTCCGCTGCTCCTGGCTCGCTCCAAAACTTGCCTCATGAGAGTCTTCATGGTCAGAATTAGCACAAACCGGCACCTTAGTATTATAGCTCCCTGCAACCTGTTGGCCAACTCTGACCAACTGTGAGAATTCTGTCACGGAGTGCCCTGTATATAATGAGCCCCAAAATATTCCAGGTCACGTGATTTTTCCCGCTTTTTCTAAGGTCATGTGGTTATTCTCTTCTTGCTTTTTTCCCTGTCAGATTTCTTAAAGGGGCCCTAACCTAATTCCTACCTATTCCTGAGAAGTTTTTTTTTCTTTTTAATTAAATTAATCGATGGCGTCCGCATGCCCATGCTTTCAGGCTCATATGTTAGAGCCCTCGTTTTTTATTCCTGTTGTATCACAAATGTGGAAGTGCTAATGTGATAAAACACATCCTTCAGCATGGTGACCTGTTGTTTGGTTTGCCTGCTTGTGTCTGTGTTAGATCTAATTACTGTGTAGGTCTCCTTTGCACAGCACCAGACTGAGATACCCTGGGATTGTGGGATATGTAGTTTCTTCACAGGATGGTTCAGTTTTCAGGTTACAGACAGAGGCCATGCACTATTCGGTGCAGTGCCAGGCTGCATGCCTCATGTTTGAACACAACAGAAAATTCTAACACAACAATGTCAAGATTTAGAGCTGATTCACACATGTGCAGAGCGGATTGAAGCTCAGGTTTCACAGCTAATTGACACAGTAGTTGTTCAGCGGTTCATGTCAGGTTTACATCAGGTTCAGGACAGGATTAGCTCAGTATCTTATCCTGTTCGCACATCTGTGGTTTAGAAACGGTTCCCCGGAAGGTAATGGCCTGTAATCTGCACCTGAAGGCACTGCTCAGAAATCGGAACGGACTTTTCCACACCGCACTGAATCCGCATTGGACATGTGTGAACAGGCACAATAGGAAGCAATGTTTTTTCACATGTCATGCGGATTGGATGCGGTTCAAACCACATGCAATCCATATATACAGTTGTGTTCAAAATAATAGCAGTGTGTTGAAAAAAGTGAATAAAGCTCAAAATCCTTCTAATAGCTTTTATTTCCATACACACAAATGCATTGGGAACATTACACATTCTATTCCAAATCAAAACATGAAGAAAAATAGATCAGATTTGTGTTGTTCCTCTAAAAAAAAAAAATGAAGAAAAGTGAATATTAGACTGTTCAAAAAAATAGCAGTGTTTGTATTCTTCTTTACAAACTCAAACATTCACTATATAAACTGAAAAATGTTTGAAGATTTTGCTTTCCTTTGAATCACTTAATGAATATTTCGTTGTATAAGCACTGTTTCTGAGAACTGCTGTACATCTGTGTTGCATGGAGTCAACCAACTTCTGGCACCTGTGAACAGGTATTCCAGCCCAGGATGATTGGACTATATTCCACAGTTCTTCTCTATTTCTTGGTTTTGCCTCAGAAACTGCATTTTTGATGTCACCCCACAAGTTTTCTATTGGATTAAGATTCGGGGATTGGGCTGGCCACTCCATAACGTCAATCTTGTTGGTCTGGAACCAAGATGTTGCACGTTTACTGGTGTGTTTGGGGTCGTTGTCTTGTTGGAACACCCATTTCAAGGGCATTTCCTCTTCAGCATAAGGCAGCATGACCTCTTCAAGTAATCTGATGTATTCAAACTGATCCATGATCCCTGGTATGCGATAAATAGGCCCGACACCGTAGTATGAGAAACATCCCCATATCATGATGCTTGCACCACCATGCTTCACTGTCTTCACAGTGTACTGTGGCTTGAATTCAGTGTTTGGGGGTCGTCTGACAAACTGTCTCCGCCCACTAGACCCAAAAAGAACAATCTTACGTTCATCAGTCCACAAAATGTTGCGCCATTTCTCTTTAGGCCAGTCAATGTACTCTTTGGCAAATTGTAACCTCTTCAGCATGTCTTTTTTTCAACAGTGGTACTTTGCAGGGGCTTCTTGCAGATAGCTTGGCTTCACATAGGCGTCTTCTAATTGTAACAATACTCACAGGTAACTTTAGACCTTCTTTGATCTTCCTGGAGCTGATTGTTGGCTGAGTCCTTGCCATTTTGGCTATTCTTCTATCCATTCGAATGGTAGTTTTTCGCTTTCTTCCACATCTTTCAGGTTTTGGTTGCCATTTTAAAGCATTTGCCATCATTTTAGCTGAGCAGCCTATCATTTTCTGCACTTCTTTATATGTTTTCCCCTCTCCAATCATCTTTTTAATCAAGGTACGCTGTTCTTCTGAACAATGTCTGGAACGACCCATTTCCCTCAGAATTTCAGAGAGAAATGCACTGTAACCAGCATGTACAACATTTGCTGCCTTCCTTCCTTAAATAAGGGCAATAATTGCCACCTGTTTTTCAAAGAATTAATGACCTCACTAATAGAACTCCACACTGCTATTATTTTGAACATGCCCCTTTCAATTAGTGATTCAATTACACAGAATCAGCAGCATGCATGTCATGACTGTGGGGTCTGTTGGATTTCTATTACTCTACTACACCTGCTAGTATATTATTTGCCATATAGAAATATCATTTCTACCAAAAACAGTGATTGCTCCGGTTAGAGATGTCTGACTGCTATTATTTTGAACACAACTGTATGTGAACCGGCACTAACTCTACTATAGTGTGTGCAAATGGGGCAACAAATGACACCATGAAGCTACACAATCACTGCACATCTGATCCAGGTAAAATACAAAAGATGCAAGTGGGGAGGTTTATAATGAAAAAGTCACATTCACTTAATTTGAAAAATTCTATTATTTCCTTTTGTTTATATTATCAGTGTATTCTAAAACATTTTACATACAGTGCCTTGAAAAAGTCTTCATTCCCCTTGAAATTTTCCACATTTTGTCATTTTACAGCCAAAAACGTAAATGTATTTTATTGGGATTTTATGTGAAAAATACATTACGTTTTTGGTCATGATGAAAATTATGTGGAAAATTTCAAGGGGTAAAAATACTTTTTCAAGGCACCGCAGATCAGTGGCTTGCCAACTAGTTAACCACTGTTCCAGCTGAGCTTACAACCACGTTTGTAGTTATTCACGTGCACTCATACAACCACGCTGGGGTTTAACCAACCTAATTGCACCTTTCATTGTAGGGTAAAATGAGAATTCTAAGTCGTGTATTTAAAAAAAAAAAAAAAAAAAAATGAATAACCACTTCCCAGCCACCCTCTAGCAGTTTTACTACTCCAGGGTGGCCACTCTGCACAAAATTCCATTTGATATACAGTCATGGCCGAAATTGTTGGCACCTTTGATATTTCTCCAGGAAATCATGTATTTCTCACGAAACGTATTGCATTAACACATGTTTTGCTATACACATGTTTATTCCCTTTGTGTGTATTGGGACAAAACAAAAAAAGGGAGGAAAGAAAGCAAATTCGACATAATGTCACACAAACCTCCAAAAATGGGCTGGACAAAAGTATTGGCACCCTTTCACAACTGCGGATAAATAAGAATGTTACAAGCATGTGATGCTCCTGTAAACTCACCTGGGGCAAGTAACAGGTGTGGGCAATATAGAAATCACACCTGAAAGCAGATAAAAAGGAGAGACGTTCACTTAACCTTTGCATTGTGTGTCTGTCTGTGCCACACTAAGCATGGACAACAGAAAGAGGAGACGAGAACTGTCTGAGGACCTGAGAACCAAAATTGTGGCAAAATATCAACAATCTCAAGGTTACAAGTCCATCTCCAGAGAACTAGATTTGCCTTTGTCCACAGTGCGCAACATTATCAAGAAGTTTGCAACCCATGGCACTGTAGCTAATCTCCCTGGTCGTGGACGGATGAGGAAAATTGATGAAAGATTGCAACGCAGAATAGTCCGGATGGTGGATAAGCAGCCCCAAACATGTTCCAAAGACATTCAAGCTGTCCTGCAGGCTCAGGGAGCATCAGTGTCAGCGCGAACTATCCGTCGACATTTAAATGAAATGAAACGCTATGGCAGGAGACCCAGGAGGACCCCACTGCTGACACAGAGACATAAAAAAGCAAGACTACAGTTTGCCAAAATGTACTTGAGTAAGCCAAAAGCCTTCTGGGAAAACGTCTTGTGGACAGATGAGACCAAGATAGAGCTTTTCGGTAAAGCACATCATTCTACTGTTTACCGAAAACGGAATGAGGCCTACAAAGAACAAAACACAGTACCTACGGTAAAATATGGTGGAGGTTCAATGATGTTTTGGGGTTGTTTTGCTGCCTCTGGCACTGGGTGCCTTGACTGTGTGCAAGGCATCATGAAATCTGAGGATTACCAAAGGATTTTGGGTCGCACTGTAGGGCCCAGTGTCAGAAAGCTGGGTTTGCGTCCAAGATCCTGGGTCTTCCAGCAGGACAATGACCCCAAACATACGTCAAAAAGCACTCAGAAATGGATGGCAAAGAAGCGCTGGAGAGTTCTGAAGTGGCCAGCAATGAGCCCAGATCTAAATCCCATTGAACACCTGTGGAGAGATCTTAAAATTGCTGTTGGGAAAAGGTGTCCTTCCAATAAGAGAGACCTGGAGCTGTTTGCAAAGGAAGAGTGGTCCAAAATTCCGGGTGAGAGGTGTCAGAAGCTTATTGATGGTTATAGGAAGCGACTGATTTCAGTTATGTTTTCCAAAGGGTGTGCAACCAAATATTAAGTTAAGGGTGCCAATACTTTTGTCCAGCCCATTTTTGGGGTTTTGTGTGACATTATGTCATATTTGCTTTTCTGCCTCTGTTTTATATTTGTTCCAATACATACAAAGGGAATAAACATGTGTATAGCAAAACATGTGTTAATGCAATACCTTTTTTGTGTGAAATACTTGATTTTCAGGAAAAATATCAAGGGTGCCAACAATTTCGGCCATGACTGTATATAAATTTTTTTTTTTTTTTTTTTTTTTGCATTTGTGGGTAGGGGGCGCTCGCCGTCCTACCTGCGCTGGTCATTGGCTCCCATAGGTGTCAATCACTGGGTCCTAGCCAGTGATTCATGGCTGGCACTCGGTGATTGGTGGAGATGCTGACAGGAGAGAGATCCATGAGTGTAAACAACACAGATCTCTCTCCTTTCAGCGGGGAGGGGACACGGTACATGCTGTTTTTTTTATCTCTGCAAACAGGGAGATGAAAGGCAGTACATTCCCTAGTAAAACAATGTGCAGTGTAACCACAAAATCAAGAACACGGGACATGACCTTAAACTAACTGGAGGAAAGCTGAAACCTAATCTCAGAAAGCACTATTTTACTAAAAGAGTAGTTGATGCATGGAATAAACTTCCAGCAGCGGTAGTGAGCCAGCCAACAGTAAATAGCTTCAAGCATAGATCTATATGCGGACAAAAAAGTTAACCAAAACAACCCCCCCCCAAAAAAAAAAAAAAAAAAAAAAAAAGACATGCAAAAATGGGCAGCCTTGATGGACCACTTGGTGTTTATCTGCCATCTCTCTTCTATGTTTCTAACACAATACACAGTTAACCCTTTGATCACCCCCAGATGTTAACCCCTTCTTTCCCAGGGTCATTACTACAGTGTCAGTGCTTTTTATTAGCTTTAACCACTTCCAGTCCGGACACTTTTACCTCCTTCCTGTCCAGGCCAATTTTCAGCTTTTAGTGCTATCACAGTTTGAATGACAATTGCACAGTCATGCAACACTGTACCCAGATGAATTTTTTAGCATTTTTTTTGAGACAGATAAAGCTTTATTTTAGTGGTATTTATTCACCACTGGGATTTTATTTTTTTTGCTATGTAAATGAAAAGTCCAAATATTTTGAAAAAAAGTATTTTTCTTATAAAATTTTGCAAATAAATATTTCATCATAAATCTTGACCAAAATGTATTCAGTTATCGCTTTAGTAAAAAAAAAAACCCAAATTAGTTTAAAAAAAAATGTTTAGAAATTATAATTTTTGGTTATACATTTTTATTCTTTTTTTTATATTATGTTTTTTTTTTATATACGGTCACCCTAGCAGTACAGTGTCACTGATGCCCCCATTGCTAATATAAAAAAAATGAAGTAAATAAAAATTCCAATATATATACACCACCATTTGTAGACGCTATAACTTTCACGCAGAATACATTTTGGCCTAAATTTATGAAGAATTTTTTTTATTGGATATATGTTTTATAGCAAAAAGTTTTTTTCAATGTTTGGTCTTTTTTCCTTTGTAGCGCAAAAACAATAAAAAACCCAGTGATGATCAAATACCACCAAAAGAAAGCTCTATTTGTGTGAAAAAAAAATTATAAAAATTTAATTGGTGAGAAGTGTTGCATGACTGTGCAGTCAATGAAAGTAGGGCAACACCATATAGCAAAAAATGTCCTGGTCATGAAGGGGGGTAAATCTTCCAGAGGGCAAGTGGATAATAATCGGAAAGCCATTTGTGCCATGAAACTGCACATACATTCATTCTGTGTGAATGCCAGCAAAATCAAGGTCATTAGGCATTTCTCTCCATTCTTAAGAATAACACGAATTCATAAAATACAGTATTATGGCCACTAGATGAATTGTGCATATGAAATCGATATTATGATTGTCAACTCCTGTCTAGTGGCCAAAATATTTAACAGCCCATGGTCAAATAGGCCAATCTGAACAAAAGAAACAAAATATATCAAGGATGAAAATAAACACTAGTCATAGCAGACAAATCATCTTTTTATTCAGCTATTCAAATATTAGTTACAGGCATGCTGCCCTATTTACCAAAAAAGGGAACAAAACTGCATTAATTATTATAATAAAAAGTTTAAATCAAATTTGGTTGTTAGGATGATTATTGTATGTTTCCCAATAAATAAAAACTGCACAGGTATAAAACAGCATCATCGAGGAAGCTTTATTTGCCAACAGATCTACAGTATTGAACTAGCTAATTTGTGTATCTTGAAACTTTCTATGCTGCCAACATTGGGAAGATTGTATGTATATATGCACACAATCTACAAAGACAGTAAAAGACCTTTTTCTAAAACATTTAATTTTCTAAGAAAATGTGGAATAAAAATGTTCAGCATATTCATTTACTATATATTAATAAAAGCTTTGCAGCGACGGCTGCTGAATATAGTTCTCTGAGATGATTTCATCCCTTCTCTTTCTTAAGTCTGTATAAACATGTTAAATAAATGGCAAAATGTGACTTTTTTCATAAAATATGAAGTCACATGGTCATAAAAATTTCAAGAAAGATCAATATACATATCTCTATGAATAAAAAACAGCTTTTGTTACAAAGTATACTTTTTTTTATTTAGCTTAAATCTAAAATCGGTAACTATTTTTTTGCATCTAGGTTGGGACAACTTGCAGACTGCCAGCTAACAAAGCCCCAGCGTATCCACTTCACCCACCCGTTTGGTCCTCCTGGTTATAGTGGGTAGAAGCCAATGCTGTCTATCGTAAGTGTCATTGTAAACGTTCAGTGACACTTGAGATGAATAATGGATAAGTCAAAAATACTTAAAGATACCTTCAAGTGTCCACTGAACCATCAATGGGAACAATAATGGGACCTATGCTCACTATGTAAAACAGATTTGGCGGTAATTAGCATACTGAGTGGGGAGGGGTTGGTGCACAAAGAATATTCAAGAACATTCATACTTTTTTTTTTATATTATGCGGCCATAGAGATAGTGTTTCATAAAAGTACTTCTTTTCACTGCATAAATTACTATAAAAACACCCTTTTATAGGAGAAGGTTTAACTAATTCCATATTTTTACAATTTTAAATAACTAATTCTATAGATTGGTATCTAGATACAAATTACTTTTAATCCTATTTTATATTTTTTTCCTGAGAGACCAAGATTGCAGTGAAAATGTAATATTAGACTATGATGCTGGGTCAAACATTCTAAACCATTCCATAATATTACATACTTTAAAAAAACAACCTAAACACTATGCAAGAAAGTAAGGAATGCATTGAAGGTAAACCAAAATGAAAACATGCACCAGTTCAGCTTTCAGAAAACAAAGAACATTGCCTGGCGTTACATTCCAGTTTGGCAACACTTTCATAGAACACAAATTAATATATGAGGTACAGATAGCCAAAGGAAATCCTTAGAACTGGATATATTCCATTACAGGGAATAGTGCAATCATCATCATTGTGTTGAACAGGAACATGAATAAAATAAACCATCGTCTGGTTAAGAGTTTTGACAACTGATTTTACATGACAATATGGCCTACACCAGAAAAAGCAAAAGCTGATGTTTAACAGTAGCCCATGACTAGACGTTTGAGAACAGTGGGAGCACAGGCTAAACAGAAAAAAAAGGATTATGTATAAATAGGCTACTGTATATGGATACCTTAGGTATAAAAATATCTGTGCCTAGAACATCACAGCCCATAAAGCAAAAAAGTGCCTGCACTATTCAATATGGATCATACAATTCCATGTTTAAAAACAGTCAACACATAGTGATCCTGGATGATGCTAGAACAATCACTGTAAACTACATTAAACAATACATTTTATAATATGTATCTAAATATGCAGTTATTGCGACTCTGCTAGAACAGTCCTCTTCTATTCTAAGTTACCTCCAAGAGAAATTTTCATTAACACTGTAGTCACCACTGCACTATACAGATGGCATCACAGAGTAAAATACAGTCCTGGCAGAGTGTAGGCATACAGCCCCTAATGTGTACAAAAGCATTTTGCGCAGTTTTGCAGCCATCATGTCTTTATTGATGACAGGAAGGCAATGTGGTGCCTCTTCCACTAGCGCCACCAGCTCTGAAGGCTCTTCTGACTTTACTTTCCATAGAACTTCTTGTTTAGAAGGAAGATGAGAAGGTTTACATTGACCTTTGCTCGGTCGAACATCTTCATAACCGCAACACCCTCATACTGCAGCTGGAGAAGGTCCTGAAAGTGCAAATGGGGAAAGTCAGGAAGGTGAACACTTGGTATAAAAGCCTGCATTCATCTGCAAAGTTGATTGGAGAACACATAATACATGTCTTGTTTTCATACAAATTTAGGATACACACACAGACCTTTACATGGATGATCTGGACACATACTGGCACATTCATTGAGCTGTGTTACAGGGTATCATTGTCAGTAACAAAACTAGCAATAGTTGAGCCCACTGGTAGAATGGTGTGGAACTCACTGTAAACTATATATATAAAAAAAACCCCTTCAATTCTACATTTCTGTTCTCTTCTCTTGTTAATCAATATGATATTTTTCAAACTGCTAAAATCTATTTCTTGGAATCCATTAATGGACACAGAAATGCAGATGCTGTCAGGTTCTACTATTATCCGCAGGAAGATTAAACATTGGAAAACCAACAAATTGTAAACCAACCTCATGATAACCCTTCAGGTACTGCTTGCTACCATCTGAGGCATGCTTTTGTAGATGAACATTAACAGAGAATGGTAGGACCTGTGTCCCTCAATTGGCTCCTATATACTCTGCATTAATACTTCTTTTGTTGCCCATTGAGAGACACACAAATTTAGATGCTGCTGGGACACCCAAATGTGGTGTGCTACAGAGCAACAACCTCTTAACAAGCCCAACAGGACTGGGGAAGAGATGCTTGAAGGACCAACATCTGACACTTGATTAGGCTAAGCCTCTTACCCGATAGAGTAACCCGTCAGACAACCAAGGAAGGACACAGAATCAGCCTGATGCTCAAGACCAGGGGTTTCCAAACTTTTTAAGCAAAGGGGCAGGTTGCTGTCCTTCCGCCTTTAGGGGGGCCGGACTGTGGCCAGTGGGAGTAGAAAATGCCCTGGCAACAGTGCCCTATCATTGGTTTAACCACATGCCGCCCAACCACTGTAGAAATACAATGGCAGGGCAAAACCACGTTTTAAAACGTGTGTTTGCAAAACAGGTAAGGGGCGCACCACCACCCTACCTGTCCCGCCAATCACGGCCACAGATGTCAGTCACTAGGTCACAGCCGGTCGTTACCGATTAGCGGCAATCACTGACAGAGAACAGGGCTGCAGTAACTCTGCTTTCTGTCAGTTCCCTGTCAGCTCCTGACATGCTGAGCCGGAGAGAAGTGTTTATCTCTCCCGATCATGTCAGCGCCGAGTAGCAAAAAGAGGCCTGGTCATTAAGGGGGGGTAAATCCTCAGGAGGGCAAGTGGTTAATAGCAGGAATAGTGCCACATTGTTGATAACAAAAAGAACAGTGCCCCATTGATGGTGTCAGTAGGGGAAATGGTGCTCCATCATTGGTTTCAGTTGGTGGAATAGTGCCCCAAGGGCCAGATAAAGGCAAGCAAAGGGCCACAGTTTGGAGACCACTGCTCAAGACTAACACAGATCACTGCCAGAGGAGTTACACCACACAGAAAGGAATGCTAAACATGGATCTAAAAGCTGATCAAACACTACCCACTAAAACAGATGGAACAACAATAGTAACAACAGAAAATAAAAACACAACTGGATGTGATCAACAGAAAATGGGGACAAACCCTGGAAGGAAAAAGTCCCAAGAAGTAATTAGGACAAACCAGGTCCAGATGAGAAAGACTAGCCAATCTTTATGGGAAGGACTAAGCTGTCTATAATCAAAACAACAAAAAGTCAAGCATTAAAGAGGAGGTCTGGCTAGACAACCAAACTGGCTATGTGACACTTACCAGGGAAAACTTGAGCAGCAAAAACAAACAGCCATCGGGTGTGAAAAAGAGTGAGACCAGAGAATCCAAGGGATAGATTCCACAAAGTCAATGTGACTCAAGGGTTTGACTGAAGAGAAGGCACCCCCCACAAGGGTAGGCAGGAAATGGAATCGAAAGCATAGCCCCATATACTGGTGAGAAGGGGACCAGTGGCGCTCATACATGCTCCCTGGCATGCACAGGTGCTGTGGTTACATTTCAGAGGATCCTGTTGGGAAACTGCCTTGTCTATCCCTGACCTCAAGCGCTGGATCTATGAAAGCGCCCATGGAAACAATGGTATGCCTCCTTGAATGTTGTATGGCTAGCAAAAATCAGGGAAATCAATGAAATGGAAGACTTGGTTGCAACAAAGAAAGCACAAGAGATACATTTTTTTTAAAAATGTCTACTCCGAATATTCAGCCCTACTAAACTTGGATCTAAACCCTGTAATGTTAACAGAACACAACTTGTCTTATGGGACCCGAAAGTAAGAGCACGGCATCTATCCTTTCCCACGCTATTGTATCCTTTCCCACGCTGTTCAGGTGAGTTTACCCCCACCCATTTTTAAAAATGTTAATGAGTGCAGAGAGCCACGTGTAACATGGCACATATGGTATCGGATTTCCGCTCTTCCGTTGGTACAGCTCTGCTGAGCAAGCTGGCTGGCGAGTTGATTTTTGAACCATTTTTCCTTTATTACGGACATGCGTTGCCCGGTTCACTTAGTCCTGGCTTCATAAGCCAGTTATAGACCGGGGCAGGTGCCATGTTTTATTTTTATTTGCTGTGTTTTACAAAGTCTACTATTTGTATTATGGACATTATAATTATGATGTTGTACTCGGAAATCCCTGTATACTTTTCTTTTTACCATTGTTGTGTATGATCTCTGTACTCTGTTTTATTGTTAAATAAAGAATTGGAGGAGAAAAAAATAAATAAATAAATAAAAAAAAAGGAAAGCCCCTGATCCTTCAGATCTAGAGAAGTATCAGACGTCATGGAGCAAGGGACAGATATCTTTGTAGTACAGCTAAAAGCAATACATTAAGGGCAGAACAAAACAAAGCATCTGAAGAACCTTTCTTAACCCCTTCACGCCTAAGGGTAAAACAAATCTAAATGCCTAAGCACAATTCTGCAACGTTGACATGTTAGTAAAACCGTACGTATCGTCACAACTACTTTGTACATCCAGGTGGATTATACCTTGTTTTTTTCAGGACAAATTGGGCTTTCATTTGGTGGTAAATGGTCATGGATAGCTCCTAATTTTTTTTTTATTATTAAAGGAAAACTGGGCCAAAATAGTAAAAAAAATAATTTTTTTTAATTTAACTGTGTGTTTCTTGTTACGACCATAACCTACCACCAAAGAACAACCCAAAATACATTCTCCAGTTCTTGACGATCGCAGCGATACCATATATGTGTATGTTATTTGTTGTTTGTACCCGTAGTACAGTCCAGAAACAACAGTGCGCATTTTGTTTTTGTCTTTTTTTTTATTTTTTTTTTACATAAAACACACTGTCACTGACATTAACACTAACTGACACCAATTTTTTTTTTAAATCCTGACCTTTGACCCTGACCTTGACCCAAACACTAATCCTGGTACTGAACTAGATCAAACCTTGATCTAGGTATTTTTCTTTATTTTTTCTTTTATTTTTTAATATTTATTTATCTTTTTTTTTTTTTTTTTTAATCTCTCTATGTCAGGAGTTCGAGAGATACAATGTATCTCTCTTCTCCATTCATATAGAGAGAGAAAACAAGGGGGCCGGGCTGCACAGTGATTGATCACTGTGACAGCCAATCAGAGGCTATCACAGCGATCACGTGACCCGGAATCGGGAGTCCCGGGTCCCGATCGTTAGAATGGGACCCGGGGCTCTCAGTGACACCGCGGTCTTGGTGCTGGGAGCGCGCCGAGCGGCACGCTCCCAGCACAAATATTTGTGTTACGTCGGCGTCAAGGGGTTAAGAAGCTGATGATCAAAGGAGGGGGACCTATCCGCAGGTGCACAGGTCTCACAAAGTCATCAGGATATACTCTGTTCTTTTCAGAGGATACCTGCTGCAGTGAAAGAACCAGACTATTTTCCTTCACGCAGAAAGGACTCCCTACTCCTTGTTGAAGACGTGGCAGCAGATGATGCCCAAACTGTTTTGAAGGGCAAGACAGTAGCCCCAGGAATAGTGGCTCTCCAGTGAGCAAAACCATATAGGGGAAGGGGGTGCCACAGGAAAAAAGGATTAGCCTGTGAGTAGAAAGAGGCATTCTCTGAACTTGAATTCCTGAGACACAAACTACCCAAGGACCCCTGGGGTTCACAATCAACCCCCCCCCCCAAAGTGCTTGCTGCATCTTCATACTGAAACTTTTTAAATAGAGTTTGTGGACTGCCTAAGTGGGCCTGGGGGCAGAAGTAGATGAAAGAAGCATAGGCTTCAGCCGATATTTCCCTACACCTGAGAAAGCATTGGAAGCCTTCGGCTCTCACTGCTGTCATGCAGGCACTTGGCAGGAGAGAGGGACCAGGAGCGTCGGCGGGGGACCTGAGAAGAGGATGGTTGGGGCTACTCTGTGCAAAGGCATTGCACAGAGAAGGTAAGTATAACAAGTTTTTTGATTTAAAAATAAAATAGTGAAACTTATCTTTAAAATCACTAAGAAAAAAATATATATTCTCACACTACCCCTACACAAACTTCAATGGTCATTCTTGTGAGGAGAAAAAAAAAAAAACACTTTCAAAGATTCACATCTTTGCTTTGCGGTAAAACACATTTAAAATTTGAAATGCACATTCCCAATGCATAAAAGACCTACATTTTAGGTGCTACAGTGCACAAATGTTATTAGGGTCCTGTGGTGTGCTGCAAATAAAAAAAAAAAAAAAAAAAACACAAAAAACCGTTGCATGTGCATTACAAAGGTCCACTATGGTGCTTTGGCAGCCCATATCAAATGAATGATCTTTCTTACCTCTACACACATACAGGCATGCAGTAATGAATAGTAAATGGCATGAAAAGTGCCCCTTCCCCTTTCTATAAATCATAATTTATCTTTATAAAAGTTATATAGTAGTATTGCGACTTAATTTAAAAAAAAAAAAGAAATGAAGTCTGGTTTAATTTTTCAGTAAGCACATGTGAATCGTAACTTCAGAGTTATAATAACCTAGACATCTCTCTGCTATATTGGAAATGTGCAGTCTTTCATTTTTTGGCAGACCATGAGCAAATAGTACAGATAATGGGTTAACAAAACTCCAATGAGATTACCTGATAATGCAGCATATATGTTTCCATTTGAACACCCATGAACTTGGCTTTCACTTCAAAATCACCAACTTCTTCCATAGGAGATATTTCAAAGATCACATTTTTAAACCTGCATAGACAACAGATGACAAGTGTGAGGGGTGTGTCAGACAGACAGTGTTGCAAACAAGAGAGAAACAGGATCCTAGTTAACAGTAATGAAGTGTCATTTCAGTGTGGAAGAAGGGGCTTCCGTGTAGACACTCTGCCATAAAGCCCAGATCAGTGGAAGGCTGCAGTAATGGGATCTCTGGAGAGCAATCAGAGTGACCATCAGGTTCTTGGTCACCTCTCTTACAGAAGTCCTTCTTCCCCGATTGCTCAGTTTGGCCAGGCAACCAGATCATTGAAGAGTCCTGGCTGTGCCAAACTTCTTTCATTTGAGAATTTAGAGGCCTCTGTGCTCTTGGCAACCTTCAGCGTAGCAGAAATGATTTATCACCTTCCCCAGATCTGTGCCTTGCAATAATCCTATCCCGGAGCTCTACAGGCAGTTTCTTTGAATCATGGCTTTTTTTTCTGATACAGTATGCATTGTAAGCTGTGAGGCCTTTTACCCCCGGTTCACATATATGCAGCCGTGCGGGCCGCGTTTTGCGCGGGCACAAGAGCCAATTCATTTGAATGGACTCCTGTGACAGGCAGGGAAGTCCCTGCACTTCTGAATACACAGCCCGCATGGGAGCCTCGGTTCCCAGTACGGCTGTGTTTTCCAGTGCGGGCAGCGTGCCATTAGAACTAATGGCACCAGCCCCCAGGTCCGCATTCCTCAGTGCAGCTGCACGAATTTTCGTGCGGATCCGCAGCGGCACCACCCGCCTTATGCAGGCCATAGACGGGTCGAAAACTGTCCATTTTTAAAAAAACGAAAAATCATCATTCAATAGGCCACCGTTACCACCAATGGTAAAAAAAAAAAAAAAAATCAGCCAATTTTCGTCCCATCTACGGCCGACATTTAATTACTTCTGTCCCTTGCAGAGAGCACAGCTATTATATTTGACATGAAAAAATATTGTGGTTGCAACAATGTATCCATTTCGGATACAGCTGTTTTTATTTGGATACAAATAGATACATTGTTGCAACCGCAATACTTTTCATATAGAATATAATAGCGGACTGGAATTCTTCTTTTTCTTATTCTTTTTCTTCTTCTTGCAGGTCACGGCTCATGCACAGATTTTTTATCGGTAAAACGATCAGCCGATTTGCCCATCATTGCCGGGAAAATCGGCCAATTGGCAAAATCGGCTGATTTTTTCCTAACTTTACCGATAAAAAAAGTGCCAAAACCCTGAAAACTGGCCGACCGATTAACCCACTAACGATGCGAAAATTGGCCGATTTTTTTTTTCGGCTGATTTTCAATCCGTCTATGGCCTGCATTATAGAGAGGTGTGTGCCTTTCCAAATCACATCTAATCAATTCATCTTACCACAGGTGGACTCCAATCAAGGTGTAGAAACATCTCAGCAATGATCAAGAGAAATGGGAGGCACCTGAGCTAAATTTCAAGTGTTGCTGCAAAGGGTCTGAATACTTATGCCAATGTGATATTTCAGTTGTTTATTTTTAATAAATTCGCAGACATTTCTAAAATCCTGTTTTCATTTTGTTATTATGGGGTACTGAGTGTAGAATAATGAAAAAAATTATTTAAACTGTAGTATCAGGTTGCAACATGACAAAATTGAGAAAAGTAAATGGGAGTCTGAATACTCTCTAATCACACCACTGCAATTTAAAATCGTGCGATTTGTGTGCAATTTCAGCGCGATTTCAGGTGTGATTTCTGAAGACTTTATTGCTACTTGTGAAGATTTTCATCAATTTCTTGCAATTTGCAGTGTGATTTCCATTATATTCTATGTATGTGAAATTGCAACAAAACTGAAGAAAAAGTAATGCAAGAACTACTTTAGAAATCGCGCTGTAGCAAATCGCACATGTTAAGACACTGAAATTCACATTCATTAGATGCGATTTCAATTCACAAATTGCACCTGAAATCGCACCGGTTTGACCGGGCATAAGGAAATGGAACTACTCAGTAATTGCCCAATAGTACAAAATCAAACTGCTAAGTCTTATGTATGATACTTATTTTCACTTATACCTCCCGCATGCTTTTTAGTCAGTGTATTTTGGAATGTCAGGCAGGGTAAGGTACAGTCAACAGCATAGCAGCAGGGAGATGATAGATGAACAAGGGACTTCAAAAAAGACTGACAAATACAGCGGCTGGCCTAATAAAGACAGCTAAAGTTTTTTTACAACTGCTTTTTATTGGAAGAGGCAACGCTAAAAAAAACCCTTTTGGCTAATAAAGTATTTTTGCATTAACTGCATAAAAGTTACATTATAGTGATTGATGAAAAACATACTCAAGACAGACTGGTCCTTTACTTTTCCCCTTGAGCCCTCACACTTATGCGGTGTGGTATATCACATGTGATTCACACAGAAACCGCACTGCATTCCTGGGCAAGCTGCAGGACCCTTTTTTTGTCCGCATTAGAATTGGATTGCATGGGTATTCACACCTATGCAATCTGATTCTGCACATCTCACTGTGTTTTGCAAACCGATTTCGGGGTGCTGTTAACATACACACACAGCGGTTTGTATGAACGGGGTGCGATTATGATGAGGTGCAGAATTCACACACAAACCGGTGCAAATCCCGCACTGCATCAGTGTGAAGCCGGGCTCAAAGTACTTCGTCAGTGCACCAACAGGGTTGGAGAGAGTGTTTTTTTTTTTTTTTTTAATGGAACGTGCCTCAGTGGCTCTTGAATACACAGATATTCCACTTCAAAATCTTTGTCCTGCCACATGTTTATCCCATGGATGGACTGCCCTCTGCAATTTAACTTATTCTAGTTTCCAGGCCCATAAAAAAAACATCAAGTAGATTGCTTGTCAGCATGAAGTTCGGGTACGTGTGCACATCTTCCATTTGCAGTCTAATATCTTTGAATGAAGGGCACGGTTTTATGTATAAAGTCACTCGGGCTGGTATACACTTACTGGTTTGCTTGTAGATCCTCAATCTCCAGTAGCACACCTTTCTCATGGAGCCGGGCTGCCGTGTATTTCAGAGATATCTTCTTGCTCTTTTTCACCCCTCCTGGTTTCTTGGAAACTCTGAATTTAAGAAATAAAAAAATAAACTGAATGTTTCCCAATTCTGTGTTTTTTTATAGAAAAGGAGAAAAGATAGAATTGAATTGCTAAAATTGTATCTAATATTTAAAAAGCAAAAAAAAAAAAAAAAAGCAGTCATCAGCAACCAATTTCAAATCATCTAAGTTCTGAAAGTGACCAATTATAAAATCTGATTGCTTGATATCGGTAACTAAACATCACTTTTTAAATATAATTTTAAAAAATAAGTCTATTTGTGTTGAAAACACAAGTCAAACCAAGCCCGCCCAAATCACAGAAAGAATATCTGTGGTACTTACTTGCCCTTGCTTGCCAAGTTGTCCAGGCAAGTCTTGATGTAACTCTTGTAATAGTCTACTTGTTCTTCATAAAACAGAGCCTTGGAGTTCAGAGCAGAATGAGTCTGCTGCAGCTTCACCAGTTCAGCCTTTCTCCTTTGTCGATATCGCCTTTGATTACGAATGTCCTGAAGTAGAAAGCACAGCAAGCTTCTAATTAAAATTCAGGACAGATTTATTTATTGCATACATGTTCAGTAAAGTTTTCTGCCTTTTTTGTTTTAAACATAACATTTCTGGTTTATCTTCTGCACTAAGTGCCTTACATGATCATATAATATTCCTCACATTGTAAATATCCCTAGTGCCCTGCCATGTTTTGGGCTGGGTCCATCACCAGTTGGAGACTAGAGGGTTTAAGCAGTATCAACCGTAGTGTTGCCCACTAGCCTTGCCGCCTGCCCACCAACATTCCCAGTGACAACTGTACCTGCTGGTCCCACCCTTTCCCAACCATTATTCCCACCCCTAGCTTGCAATTGTCAGCGCATTGCACACTGAACCAGTGATAGGGCAGGGCTGTGTACAGGTGGGAAGAAGGCAGTTTGAAAACTCAGTTGGAACCTGTGCAATCTTCCGCTTTGTGATGACTGACCATGCCTAACCAATGTGAGGGGGTCACCTAACCACTGAACACCAAATTGGCAGTCACTATGACGTGCTTCCATACACTGGTGGGCGGTGAAGTGCCCTCTTAAATTGAATGACAATGAACAAGGAGGAAACAAGTTAAGTAAAACTGCCACTGACCACCAATGAAGGGGGTTTAAAAACACAATACTGATCACCAATATAGGTGTAATTATTGCAGTCACAGACAGCAATGCAGGGGGACATTACTTTATCCATTGACATCAATGTGGGCAATTACTATTACTGCTATGAACACCAATGATGAGGCTTGTTTTACCCCACTTTCTCCTCAGTGTGCACTGCAGTATAAAATACAGCAGGACCAACATTTTCAGGTGTTGAGGTGTTTTACAGCCAATGAGTGCTCTGCCTAACTTGATGCAATGCACTTCAATCCATGAAAAAGTGCTGCTATTGTGTAGTCCGCTGGATATGAAGGCAGTAAGCATATAAGGTCTGTCTTAATATGAATTTAGAGAAAGAAATATGAGATCCAGCATCTTAAGGGGAAGTTCCGCTTTAAAGATTGGTCCCTCACTCCCCATTAAGGATTGACACCTTTGGGGAGCGGTTGAATGGGTACCCGAATTTGACAGGTACCCACCCACTTCCACTGAGATTGCCTAGGCAATCGTAAGCGGAAGTTGTCCTCCCTCCCCGAAGTCTTGTGTGACAGGTCCCAGAAGATGATGGGGCCATTCAGGAAGCACAGCGCTACTCGCGTATGCGCAGTGGGCACCCAGCTATGAAGCCGCAAGCTGTCACAGCCGGGTGCCCACAATGAAGATGCCGGTGCCTGGAATACAGGACGGCCGGTGAAACGGGCACCGAAGGATAGTGGGACAGGTTTTTTTTTAAAAGTCAGCAGCTACAGTTTTTGTAGCTGCTGACGTTTATTTTTTTTTTACAAAGTGAGTGGAACGCCTCTTTAATGGGACCATGCATGCACTGGAACCTAAGCAGATCTGCCTTTTAGTTAGACACAACCCTAGTTTACCTTGGAAATGTCATTAATGAGATCCTGGTACCGGCTTTCTGGATTCACCATTCCAAGCTCTGTGAGCTTCTTGAGTCCAGATTGTATCTTTTCCTTTTTCTCCTGAAGTGTTAAATTGTTGTCTTGCCTTAGGGACGTGGCTTTTTTCATTTTATCTGGAGTCTTTGCATCTCGAATGGCTCGCCTTTGCATGGCTCTCTGATGATCCATTTCCTGGAAAATTGAAAACATGACATGTAAACTTTATATAGAGGGGTCAAAACCTATAGGTCAAACAGATTTTAATGGGTGGCAAAAAAAAAATCATTAAGGAGCCATTCACACTTATTCCCACAGTGATGTGTGCTTTTTGTGCAGCAATGCTTGTGGTGCACTGTTAATTCTCCGTGAGTCTTCAATGCACATCCACAGGCAAGAAATATGCCACACAAAAACATATACATATATGTGAATGGGCACATCACTGGACTTTGATCCAGGCTTCTCTTTTGTGAAGAATAAAATAGTCGCCATGAAGATGAGAAGGAAGGCACACATGAAAGGCATGAGACAACCAACAGTAGCTTTTCAATTGTGCTTCTCTATGCAGGAATGTCTGCATCATGTAACAGTGTATTCTAAGTTGGGGGGCTGCACTCACTAACGGCATTGAATATTTAGGGGTTCAACAACAGTGATCTGAAAAGCCTGAAAATGGATGGACCAGTACACTGGCATCTATTTTTTATGGGCTTCTAAGTGCGGTACATCCACATATTTATTGGTGAAAACGGTTAAAACCACTTTCAAGAGATAAGGCTCAGACATATGAAAACGTCAATGCAGGGCTCTCGTCACTGTGTTCTGGAGCTCACTGTGCTGGTCAGCAGCAGCAGGGGGATGGCAAAATGATGAAGGAGCGATTGCGCATGCTCCGAAAAGTATCACGGCCCACCACTGACGTCACTTCCGGGATGTGCATTCCATGGCGGCCCAGGAAGAGCGGTGGCTATCTTGGAATTGAACCTGAGCTCCCTCTGCTGCTGCTGGCCAACAAAGTGAGCTCCAGAACACAGTGACAGGAGCCCTGCATCGATGTTTTCATATGCCTGAGCCATATGATCTTTTATAAGTGGTTTTACCTGTTTTCACCAATAAATATGTGAATGTACTCCACTTAGAAGCGCCTTCTTGCTCTCTTCTGTCCTGCCCAGAGTCTGCTTCTACTCCTGGAAGTGCTGCTTTAGTGCCTATTCCCACTGTCTCCCTCCATTGGTCTCCAAGGCATATGCGCCCTAAGAACTCCTCTTCTCTTCTGAACTGGGCTACGGGAAGAGGAACTGAAACTCTAAATTAAAAAAAAATGCTTCTGGACAGTATATTACATGGAAGCTAGCCCACTGGATTGTAAACTTTGCCAGTAATCCATACTCTGACTTGACGCTTTACATGCCGTGGTGCCACCTTCCAAACTGCGGTAGGTGTCTTATTAGTTTTAGGCTGACTCATATCTTGTGCCATAAAGCAAATCCAAGTTTGCACACATCTTCCACTTACCTTCTTCCCCCAAAACAAAGCAAATTAATTACAAGACAACAGTGTCTGGAGGGTGACCACAAAGGTCACCTTAGTACTAACAATACTCTCTCTAAAAGATGCCAGAAATGGACGATACATTGCACATGCGCAGCAGCAGGATGGTGGAAGAAGGCGGCCAATTATTTTTACTCAGATGACTATGTATTTGTGACAGGTATGTCCATGTTCAGTTTATAATGTGAAAAAATAGCCTGGGCATGAAACTTCCTTTTATTAGTGTGTTCTCACCTTTCCTCAGTGTTATCTGCTTAGTCCCTGTGGATAATGTGCAGACTTAACCCTTTCACCACCAGGTTCATACAGCAGGGCGTTTTATACACAATCCAGTGGCTGCAGCCACTGGAATTGTGTATAAAACTGACAGGCAGACTCCTTCCTGTCAGTTGGAAGCAGTCAGGCAGCTGCAATGCCACCACTGGCTTGCACAACCCCTCCACGTGTGCTCCTGCCATGTATTCGGGCGCCGCTTGCCCATCTCCGCAGATGGGGAGCGCCATGGAAGGTGCTGGTGGGTGGAGGGGAGAGAGGTGAGCGGATGAACTTTCACTCTCCTCCCCATCTCTCGGAGACCCAGAAGGTGATGTATATGATGTCACTTCCAGGTCAAGGCTGTCACTAGAATAGCAGGGGATACATGTATTGTAATGCAATCTCCATTGCAATACATCTAGTGGATTGAAGTCGTTTGGACCCTACATGTCTCAATAAAGAGAACCTGTCACAAAATCATCACATAGGGGACCGTGTCCCCTACGTGATGGAAAAAAATAGTGAAATAGAATTTTTCTTGCAAAAAAATAACATGAACGTGAATGCAAATGTCGGGGCGCCTGTGCATGAAAACTTCAAATGTGATACACGTTACATATCGCCGTGCACGCCAGACTGAGAGCAATAATTCTATCACAAGACCTCCTCTGTAACACTAAACTGATGATCTATAGGGGCTTTTGAAGCATCGCATATAGAAAATATAGGATACTGAAGTTTGTCGCCATTTCATAGGCGCACAAAAATGTAAGGTTTGGCATATTGGGTATCTATTAACCTTTGCGATTGACATAAATATTTGGAACGACCACTAACCATCTGCTTTCAGAAAATATATAATGTTTGGGAAGTTTGTGTAATCTTCAGGCCTGAAATAATTTTTTAAACATGTGCAAAAAATGCAAAAACGGCTCTGGCAGCGAAAAGGCTAAATAAGAACCACTCTGTTTTTTTCCCCCAAAGATTGCCAATTTGTTGGGTAGACCATTTACCTGTTCTTTAGTTGCTGGAGTCTCCAGGATTTCTGTCAACGTTTCCCCAGGTTGGAACCGAATGACATCAACAATCAAGCGTTTGGTACTTAAAATAAAAAGAGATTTTAATTAATATTGTGTTAATATATTAATATTTATAATTATCACTTGATGGAACAACATATAACACTGATAGGTGCCACAGAAAGACTTGCTAGGCATGTATTACATTGTAAACAATCGTTTAACAGAGAAGAAAGTCTCACTTTAATAGAATAGTCCTTGCATTCTTCTCTGCATCCTCATCTCCTATGACTTCAAACTTGTTGGTTAGAGTTAGAGACACCTCAGTCTTTGCTAGTGTCTCCTTATTGGCATCGGATCCAGCTCCTGGTACTTCTCCTAGGGAAAAAAGGCGATATAAAATCAATAACCATGGTTTTATAATCACCCTTTCTTTGCTCTATTTTAAAAGGTTCAACTGTCCTAGATCTTTACATCTCACATGTATTCTAAACTATGGATTGGACTGCTATCTTTGCTTTAATTTGTACTCTTTGTTGTTTTTTAGAAGCATAGCATAAATTATGCCAGAGGTAAAAAAAACAAAGATCTGACCTATGAGGGACTCGATTGTAGGCACCTCCCCAAGATCATCCAGTAGCTCATGAATAGGGTCATTGTGCTCTGGTGCTATTGCATCCTGATGGTCCAGAAGGAGCTGTAATAAAAAAACAAAAAAAAAACAAAAACTGTTAAAATTAGTGTAAAAAAATCCATCCCATATAAATACAGCGGACAAAGTACACCAGTAATACAATCAGTCAGGGAAAATGTTTTACAACGGGCATTTAAAATGGATCAGTAAAGTTGGGTCTCAGCTATATGCAAGTAATGGCCCCATTCACATTACTTGTATACCCTGAGAAGGGCCATGTTTTGCCAACAAGGGGATGCACAGGTGTTCTGTGCATTCCCGTGCTGGAAGTCCTATACAGTGAAGGAAATAAGTATTTGATCCCCTGCTGATTTTGAATGTTTGCCCACTCACAAAGAAATGATCAGTCTAAAAATCGAATGGTAGGTGTATTGTAACACTGAGAGACAGAATAGCAACACAAAATTCAAAAGAGATGCATGTCTAACAAATTATGCACTGATTTGCATGTTCATGAGGGAAATATCCCCTATCATTCAGCAGGATTTCTGGCTACCAGGTGTCTTTCATACAGGTAACAAGCTGAGATTAGAAGCAGCCTCTTAAAGGGAGTGCTGCTAATCTCATGTTGTTACCTGTAAAAAAAGACACCTGTCCACAGCAGCAATCAAACAATCAGATTCTAAACTCTCCACCATGGCAAAGACCAAAGAGCTGTCCGAGGATGTCAGGGACAAGATTGTAGACCTACACAAGGCTGGACTGGGCTACCAAACTATCACCAAGCAGCTTGGTGAGAAGGTGACAACAGTTGGTGCAATCATTTGCAAATGGAAGAAACACAAAACAACTGTCAATCTCCCTAGGTCTAGTGCATTATGCAAGATCTCACCTCGCGGATTGTCAATGATCATGAGAACAGTGAGGAACCATCCCAGAACTACACGTGAGGATCTTGTCAATGATCTCCAGGCAGCTGGGACCACAGTCACCAAGAAAACAATTGGTAACACACTACGCCAACAAGAATTGAAATCCTGCAGTGTCCGCAAGGTCCCTCTGCTCAAGAAAGCACATGTCCAGGCCCGTCTGAAGTTTGCCTATGAACATTTGAATGATACAGAGGAGGACTGGTTGAAAGTGTTGTGGTCAGATGAGACCAAAATCGAGCTCTTTGGCATCAACTCAACTCGTTGAGAACACCATCCCAACTGTCAGACGTGGTGGAAACTTTCTGCTTTGGGGGTGTTTACCTGCTAAGAGGACAGACCTTAATCCGACTGAAAATCTGTGGAGGGAGCTGAAAGTTCGAGTTGCCAAACGTCTGCCACCAAACCTTAATGACTTGGAGAGGATCAGCCAAGAGGAGTGGGCCAAAATCCCTTCTGAGATGTGTGCAAACCTGGTGGCTAACTACAGGAAACGTCTGACCTCTGTGATTGCCAACAAGGGATTTGCCACCAAGTACTAAGTCATGTTTTGTGAAGGGGATTAAATACTTATTTCCCTCATGAACATGCAATCAGTGCATCATTTGTTAGACATGCATTTCTTTTGAATTTGTTGCTATTCTGTCTCTGTGTTACAATACACCTACCATTCGAATTTTAGACTGATGATTTCTTTGTGAGTGGGCAAACATTCAAAATCAGCAGGGGATCAAATACTTATTTCCTTCACTGTAGATATCTATTGGGACACATGGGTGCTGTGTCTCAATGTGATATCTGTGCGGGGTGCACAGCCATGAACGCACCCAGTGCAAGTTTGGGGACTCATCTGTACCCACATGGATGTCATATTGGGACACAGCAGCTATGTCCATGCAGTTTTAAAATGACAAACGTTTACATTTAAATCTGCTGCATGAATGAGACAAATTACACAGCCACACAGTGAAAACATGGATTATTTTTTTTCTTACAGCAAATGAGCATGGATATATGTCTCAGAAGTAAAAAAAGCCCTGCCATCACCCATGCAGGTAACCTGTACTGGGAGAAAAGCAGAAATTGCCATTGCTTCTGAAAAGGTTAGTTGCCTGGCTGTTTCTGCCTTCAATACTTTATGATACAGTCATCTGAACAAGAATACAGTAAGACCCTTCTAACCTGCAGAACTATGACAGCCAAGCAGATAGCTTTTCCAGTTGAGGTCTGCGTTGGCAGTAGACTTAATATTCTAAGTAATTCTCTCGGTTTTCCTTTTAAACATACAGGGGCTCATTCACATGGGTGCAGAGCCTCATACAGCATGAAAATCAGTTTGTAGAGCTTGAGTAGTGTGGAGCTGCATCAGGCAGCCAATATAAGTGGAAGGAGACAGGGTGGCTGTAGGGAATCACCCACACAGTCAAACTCGGGCAGGTAAGTCCATTCAGTTGTCTTGTCTCCATTCACCTACATCGGGTGCTGCATTCAGCTTTACATTATTCTGAAGGGATAAACACACAACTCTTCACACTATATGGGGCTCTGCACTTGTATGAATGAGCTCAAAAGTGGCCCTGCCATTCTCATCAGCCCAACACACAGTTATTGAGGGACTTACCGTGTGTGTATTAACAATCTCTCCAATAGAAATATAAATAACTGGCTTAGTAAGGGTGATGAGATCTGAATATTCATCCACATTGAACTTATCCTCCAGCTCTGGAACTTCACAGGCAGATTGGAAAAACCGTCTGTGGACAAGTACAGATCAGACTTACAAGAATGCATGCGGCAATCAGATGAAAATATACTAAAAGATCATTTATGATTTAAGAACATTGTTTTTGTCTAACCTTTATGGTACCATATGTTTATAGTCATCTTTCATTATGCTGTATAAGTATTCTTGTCTTACTTATTTGGTTTGTGACCCGAAGGGTGACATTTCTCTGGTTCTCATTGATACAGGTATATCTAGTAGTAGTTGGTCACATTCAAATGGATGTTTTAAATAATGTTGAAGACAATGCACTACTCATTCAAGTGACTTTGTCAGTTCTAATATGTATTAGGAACATACTCCAGCATTTATAGCCACAAGGCAAGCATGATCATAATGTCATGTAATGTTTCAAGGGACAATACACGACACCGCGATGATTGGATTAAGGTGACAGAGTTATCCATGTTGCTATAAATAATGTTGGGGTAAGTTCTTGATACTTATTAGAACTGAAGAAGCCACTTGGATGAGTGGTGAAACGTCTTCAATGTTGCAGAACACGTCCAGAAAAATGTGATCTACTACCAGCTAAAGGGAAAAAATCCTTATTTTATGATAAAACTGGCGTTCTAGATCATTTCTTCAGTTACCTGAATTTCTGGTAGGACTGAGAGAGATACTCGTTGATGATGCTCAGATGGGCATTGTCTCCTAAGAACATCTTGTTAGATGCAGCATGTTGAAGCATCTTGGCGATGGACCCCAGGTTTCGGCGTTGATCTGTGGTCAGCTGACCTCCAGCAGATAGATCGATAATATCAAAGGCATCGGGGGCCACAATAGCTGGGTTCATGTAGCGATAATACAATAGGTTTCCTACAATCTATACACAAGAAACAATGTATTTTAGCTATACAGCACACTTTTCTTTTTCAAAGGTTTTATTGATAGTAAGCAAACCGTACATACAGAAAGTATAAACCAACAAACAGATGCCATGTCAGTATTTCAAATAGCAGAACATGTTTACATTCACAGAATAAAGTATTAAGGGCATAGGCACAGATGACACAAAGTATGCATTTAAATACTTTTATGAGAAAAACAAAGAAATAAAAGGATAACATGTAGGATTCAGGGCTAAACACACAAAGTGGTCAAATCGTGACCCAGGTGTAACTAGCAGCAGGGCGTCTCCAGCAGAAAAAGGTAGAAGGAGACTACTTCTATTAAACTGGCAGTCTAAACCATTGATATCTTTACTGTTGAACCGGACATTCAAAAGGGGATGGGAAGAGGAGTCAGAAGAAAAGAGAAGAAAAAGAAGAAAGAGAGAGGTCCCAAGGAATCTCAAAAGACATAGGATCAAATATATAAAAGAATATAAAAGAAGGTCAAACCTGGATGGATGGGCATAATCGATCCCGGGGAGCCAGGTCCAAAGGAACTTATCATGAGAGCCCGTCAAGATGGCGGTCAAACTTTCCTTAATCATAATGCCGTTCATGCGGTGTTATTCTATCTCAAAACTAAGGGTAGACGTTTTCCAAGCCCTGGCAATATTTATTTTGGAGCTGTGAAGAGGTCGGCTACCAATTGATGTTCCGAACAGAAGGAGGAATCAATAGGTTTACGAAGAAAAGTCTGGTATAGGTTTTTTTTGTAAATTGGAGTGAAGTAGTGTACATAGTAGCGCTTATACAATGAATCATAGTCTGCACAGCCTTGGGCACGTCCACCAACTGTGTGCCATCGTGCCTGTTTGAGTACAGCCATGGAAGCATAATGGAGAATACTGTGGAATAATGCTAGCCAAATGGGCTGGGGGGGGGGGTGTAACACCAGTGGTACACATTTTCCAGAATGACTACATTCCTAGATTTTTGAGCAATATTCTGTGTTACGACCTGCCAGTCTTCTGGATCTAACATAGCCCCCCAGCTCACTTTCCCATTGACGTCGGTAGTTAGTTACTGGAGGTTTCCTCCGAGAGACAATAGCAAAATTAATGAGCGAAATGACACCCGAAGAGTATGGGCATGATTTGCAGGTACTTTCAAAAGAAGTTGGGCTATAGGGTGGAGTTTACAAAGAAATTGGAAGTTGTAGGCAACAAAAATGTTCTCGCAATGGAATATCATGGGCAGATCTAAGAGAATCGAAAGGGAGTATCCGCATAGGGGTTAGAAGGCAGTGGATGGTATCAAAACCATGATCGGTCCGCCGAACAAATTGGGTTGGATGGTCAAGACCTGGGGGAAAACAAGGGGCAGTGAAGCAAAGGCTAGAAGGGTAAATGCGGGGAAAATAAATCCGGAGATTATTTAACAGAATCCCATGTTTTGAGTAAAGGTTAGAATAAGGTTCAAAAACTTGGGTCAGGAAGCCGGAGGGAACCATGGTAGAGAGGCCAATAGAACTGGGTGGACCTCGATAAGATCCAGGGTTGTCCAACGTGTTAAATTAGAAATGTTGTATGGGTGTGGGAGATGGGCGATATTCACCACCAAATAGTAAGCTTGTAAATCAGGGATGGACAATCCGCCGGAGATTTTACATGCAAAGAGGATTTGATTATGTATTCAATGTAAAATAAAATGTAAAATTTGCGAGCTATACAGCACATTTTTGTCATCGAAAACACACCGGAAAAGGGGCAAAAAACTAGTAGTTGTACTTTTGGTAATTAAGTGTATTTACTGCTCCGCCCCACTCATTTAGGGCAGATATTGACCTGCGTCTAAATTTACTGGTCTTCTGAAGAGCGATTCGCACCTCAAAGTCTGTTTTAACCTCAGTTTTTCTGGCAAATGCACCGCAACCAAGTGGACTGCCCATTTGCCAAAATGGGTTGCGGTTGGTGGGCTTGCTGTCCATTGACTGCTACATGTTGGGTAGTTTTTGTTGCATGCAGAAAGCATTACGACTGTGGCATGTAAAGACCCCCTTCTGCTAACAACTTCGACTTAAGGAGAGGCAGCAGGGGATGGAAAAAATACTGTGGTCCAACTGTGCATACATGTCTAAATGAGATATAAACGGGGCTGGAAATGCATCATCCAAAGAAAACTATATTTCGTCAAAGGTACTGGTCAAGGGTTATCACTGTTTTAGTAAGACAAGATGATAAAAAACCTGCAAAATAATTATTTTTATGGGCACCAAGTACAAAAAAAAACAAAAAACAGGTTTTTCTGTCTTCAGCTGTTCTGGGAAGAACTGGCGAGGTAAACGGTTCCCAAATTATTCCTCTTGATGAATGATACTACTGACTTGCCCCATATGAAGCAATGGCACAATAAAGTTGAATGCCAGAACAATATCTAGATAAATGTAAAATAGAGAATGCTAAACCATTTTTTTTTTGCCATATGATTTGCAATCCTCTTCAGCCACTTCTGTGATAAAGACATCTCTGCCAGAAAGCAAAACCAGGTTCTGAACCTGACTCCAATATAAACCATGGATGGAAGAGTCTGTTGAAAAAAAAAAATCT
The DNA here is from genome assembly GCF_062004578.1 of Staurois parvus. Classification (NCBI taxonomy): domain Eukaryota; kingdom Metazoa; phylum Chordata; class Amphibia; order Anura; family Ranidae; genus Staurois; species Staurois parvus. Next base: position 2,009,298 of record NW_028317964.1, on the reverse strand, counting down.
AACAGTTTATGGCCAACTTTACTGAATGATCCAGATAATGGCCATGTGACCAATTCTCCTTCCAATAAAATGACCGGAATCAACCGCAAGGCATCCAGATAACAAAAACAGTATAGTTATAGTTGAGTGTAATTATATTTCTGTATGAAATTGTATAAATGCAGAAAGACAGTGTGTACAATGTATGGAGATTCCTATGTAAAGATATGACATATACACACTATAATAAAGGGCTCATTCAGACGGGTGCTTAGATCCATCCTCCATGCTGAACTGCTTTTTGCTGTGTCTTCATCCACGTCGGAGCTGTGTGCAGGCAGGCAGCACACAGAAGTGAATACAGATGTAGCGGCTTCAAGAACACCTCAGGATCTGACATGCAGGCAGAAATGGGTGCATGGATCCAAACACAGACACTGTGCGTTTAGATCTGTGTACCTGCTCCAGCCTGCATGTCAGATTTTGACATGCAACTGTGTATGTGCAGCTGCTCTGTGTGCATTGACGACTATGGACTGCCTGTGTGCAGCTCCCAGGTGGATGCAGACACAGCACAAAGCAGCTCAGCACAGAGGATGGGTCTCAGTGCCATCTTAATAAGCCCTCTCTAGTTCAGAACTGCTGAAGGAGTGGTTGGTTTATGGTGAGAAAACAGACAATCCCTGCTATTTCTGCAAATCTTACAGATCAGATCAAGAAAAACAAAAAAGAAATCACCTTCAGAGCTAGAATATTACTGATGTCTCAGTGCAGAGAAGCAGAGCTAGAAGAACAGAAAAGAGAGAGCAGCATTCAGATACAGAGCAGATGGCAGAAAATAAACAGCATGTCAAGTATAAGGCTGGGTACTCGTGAACGGTCAAATTCAGGCCTGTTCAATGACTGTCCCGTTCTTTCCTACAGTGCTTCGCAGGTGCTCAGCAAAAAGAGTATTTCTAGTTTTGCAAACTGGAATAACACCTAATTTATATTTGTGACGTTTCATTCACAAAGCACAACTTAAAAGTGGCTGCTTATGTAACGGGCCACAAGGACGCCAGGTTGGCCTTCTGCACTGCCCTATTTCGGGCCTCTTCACACCTCAGCAGAAATTGGCTTCCTACCTTTTCATCTCCACCAAAAGTACTATAGCTCAAGCCTGGAAGACGTCTTCGGTTGCCTTCCAGGGTGTGAAAACCCGGATGACTGCCATGATGATTAATGAACAGATGTCCAGCATCCTCAAAGATTCACATCCGAAACTCCTTAAAGTTTGAGAACCCTGGATAAACTTTTCCTTTTCATCATTACCTCCCACCAGTTGCGGCCTCATAGCCGTTGCCTGCGCTGGCCCCAGCTCCGGGATATCTTTTCCTCTTTTTCAGTCCCTCTCTGTCTCCCTATATTTCCCTTTCCTCCTATTTCATTCTGTGTTCTTCTCTTTTTCCCCTTTCTGGGTTGATACCTCTCCGTGGGGATTACTGCCTCACAAAGGACAACTGAGTGATGTTGATATCATTGGTTTTGATTTTCCTGCCAATCCTCCTTAGTTATGGTTAGCACTGCGCTGACTTAGTGCAAATTACTGACTTCTATAAACTTTTGTATGTGATTGTTTAACTCAGCCCCTGCGTGGGCTTATCGTGAGCTTGTTGTGCTGTTCTGAAAACTTTAATAAATATATTGAAACAGAAAAGCGGCTGCTTATTTGTCACTTGTGATTTTTGAAAATTCCAAAACTGAAGTCCTCCATTGCTATATGCAGGGGAGAGGAGGGAGCTCTTCGACAATGGATGGTTATGCCTGACAGTGGTGAAGTTACCCATAGGCTTCCATGACCCTTTGTTGGCGTTCCCTCTTCTTCGTTGCAGCTGCCACTGTCTGACATGGGAACTGGATCATGTGACCAAACAAGACCAGGCTGAAAATAAGTATATATATTTCTTTCTTACACTGGTTAGTCAGCATAGGTGTTAGGAGGGGAAGGAGCAGGTATAAGATTTGCTAGATTTAGCCTGGAACTCTAGTTACATTTACCATACTTAACCCTGTCTGTACAGTGTTGGCAGATTTCATTATCAGTTGTAAACTATAACACTGTCCATTCTAAAAAAAGATTTAAAGATCTGGATGCTGAGCTTCTGCATTCTATGTTACTGAGGGGAAACTCAGTGTGTCTATCTTGACTATCATTTGAGCTCCGGAAGGTTTTATTCCCTTCACGACCAGCCCATTATTTGCTATACTTTACCTGGCAATTGCGTCATCATGCAACAGTGTACACAAATTCATTTTATATCAATTTCTACTTAATAAATTTTGACCAAAATGTATTCTGCTACACAGCTTTGGTAAAAAAAAAAACCCCAATAAGTGCATATTAATTGGTTTGTGTGAAAGTTAGAGAGTCTACAAAATATGGTATATATATTTGAAAATTGATCAATCCTGATGTACTGACAGCCTATCTCCCTGTTTGAGGCCCTAAATTGCCAGGACAGTACAAATACTCCCCAAATGACCCAGGTACCATGCTGATTGCAGAACACAGTAAGCAAGCTATTCATGAACAGAAAGCCATTCATGACAGGTTGTTTACATTGGTATCATGGGATTGCTGATGATGCCCAGTTACCAGGAAACTGTAATCCACTGTGTCCACTGAACACAGTGGTCATACAAGGGGCTTGCAGTGAGCTCCTAACCTGGAGTAGGCACAATGACATACATGTACGTCATTGTGCCTGCATGTGCCCCCCGCCGCAACAGAATTACTGTGGCAGGTTGGCAAGTGGTGATTAATACATTACATCATTTTTAGGTATATTGTGTGACAGGGAACATTTAACAAACATATAGTGGGGCTTTTTCAAATTTAACTGCAAAAGTGGAAATGTACTTTAAACCTTTCCAGAACACTTTGATATCTCTACTAAACTAATTGATACAACTCAAAGCACACTAAACCTTCTTTTGAGTGAAGGATTGGGGGTAGAAGGAAGCAGTTTCAATATTTTATAGTTTTTATTTTAAGATTCTATGTTAAGATTCACGAGAACTGTTGGGGAAAAAACTTCCTGAAACATTTACACTGAATGCTGACAGCAGTTTTTTTTTTTTTTGTGTGTGTTTCAAGCATTTAATAAATGATGAAGACCATAGAATACTGCATGCAGCATATGGATAAACATGGCGAAATGTAACACAGTAACGTCCACAAGATACTTGCGAGCATTGTGTAAAAGATAAGCTGTTGAGACACTAGCTGAACACCTAACTTGAACGTCATGAGTACCGAGCCTAAAGCACAGCATGGAAATAAAGCACTACATCTACAGAAGCTGAATCGTGTGTGACCAGCAGAGGGCTCTACACCACAGTAATAGAAAGGAGAAAAAAAGATTCAGTTCTGTTACATACAGTAAGATGATCGCTGATAATTGAAGTCAGACAGTCCTTGTCAGCCATTATATACTGCATGATGTAGCCACTGGGGGTAATGCATACATCTGATAGTGACCCCTCTCCTTGAAGGCACAATACAATACACAATTTATTGGCACCAAGACTTTGGACTATACTGGTTAGTAAGACAGCCCATACAGGAGTCCGTTTTTTTTTTTGGTTCAACCAACAGGTTGTACGAAAAAAAACTGACCCTATTCCCCCATTCACACATTGGAAGTAAATGGGGAAATCCTCCCGCTTAGTTATTGTATTCTGACAGTGGGGATCATCATTGCATGGAGGTTATACAGGAGTCGATTGGTAGATGGACCTCAGTACAACCACCTTGACCATACATGGATTGAAAGTTTGCCACCAGGTCGGTACGTCATAAGAACCTGATAGTGGGGGTGTTTATATACAAACCGATGGCTGAAGCCACCGGGATTGTGTATATAACTGCTGCCCGATAGCTTCCACAGTACTGGTGCCACCACCCCCATGTGCCTCCCTTATGTGATGAAAAGAAAAAGTTAAATAAAAAAAATTTTATTACAAAAAAAAAAAGTTACACCTAAGCACATAGCATTCCCCCCACACAAAAAATGTTGAGGACCCCCACATATACATATACGCACATACAAACGTAAAGGCACATGTCGGGCTACGGTGTTGGTGAG